>NC_056729.1:1539993960-1540340210 GCF_019279795.1 Protopterus annectens | reverse complement strand
ACCATCTACCTGGGTCCCCAAATCTATTATAACCTCTTCTGTATTAAGGGGGCTGCCACCTATGTGGTAATTCATGGGTGTTTTGTTTTTCCCAAATGGGATGACTATGCATTTTTTGGCATTTAGCTTGAGACCATGACTTTGACACCGGGTGTCCATCTCAGTAAGGCCCTTTGGAGAATGTCTGTGTCAGCCGGTGAGTCAATTATGGCTCCCAGTTTGCAGTCATCGGCGAACTTGGTTAGCCACAGTCCTCCTGTGTTTGCCTGGTTCCTTATCAGAAGCCTGAAACACTATAAGCCTGAAAATCAAAATCCTGAAACCAAAAGCCTGAAAATTCAAAATCCCGAAAACCCAAAATCCTGAAACTCAAAATCCTGAAAACACAAAATGGACATACTGACGTCATTGTGGCTTTGCTATTGTTAGCCCTGTGGTGTTAGGTCATGCGTTGGGTTCAGGTAAGTGTGCGGTTGGTTTTATGTTAGGGTTAGGGGTGGTTTAAGTGAGTTAGGGTTAGGGCGCAGGTTAGGCATGTATGCAATAGTGAGAAATATTAGGGTTAGGGGCGATTTAAGTGAGTTAGGGTTAGGGCGCAGGTCAGGTGAGTGTGCGATAGTGACGGACCTTAGGGTTAGGGTTAGAGTCAGGGTCAGTTGGTAGATATTAGTGTCTTTATAGTGACATATTAGCATTATTTGTGTTTTCAGGATTTTGAGTTTCAGGATTTTGGGTTTTCGGGATTTTGAATTTTCAGGCTTTTGGTTTCAGGATTTTGATTTTCAGGCTTATAGTGTTTCAGGCTTCTGATAGGGAATCGTTTGCCTGTACTTCTGAAAAGTATATGCCAAACAGTAAGGGTCCCAGGACCAAGCCTTGTGGAACACCACATGTGACTGGTTTAGAGTCAGACGTGGAGCCCACTATTCTTACCGTGTGAGTTCTGTCTGTAAGCCAGTTGGCAACCCATCTCATGATGTAGGGATTTATGTTCAGGCTGGTGAGTTTGTCTATAATTCCCGAGTGGGGAATGGTGTCAAAAGCTTTGGCGAGGTCAAGGTAGGCTGTGTGAACTACCTTCCTCTCATCTATGGGCTTGGTGACTGTCTCAAAGAAGTCAACCATGTTTAGTAGGTATGATCTGCCCTTAACAAAGCCGAACTGGGTTGGGTCAAGTGTTTGACGGTTCTCAATGTCTTTGTTAATGAGTTCTATGATGATGCGCTCTATAGCCTTGCAGACCAGGCTAATCAGGCTTATGGGGTGACAGTTACCAGGGTCAGTTGTGGCCCCACCTTTGTGGAGCAGAATAACCATTGATGTGCACCATTCTATGGGCATGTAACCTGTGGAGAGGCTGAGGTTGAACAGTGTGTTTAGGTGGGGGGTTAGTTCATTCTGTAGCTCATGCAAGACTCAGCCTAGGGCACCATCTGGCCCCATTGACGCTGTCCTTTTGGCTTTTGAAAGGGCTGTTTTCTGTGATTTCTGGGACACTACACTTTTCCGGTATTGTTGTGGGCCCTTTTGGGGGTGAGAGAGGGGTGAAGTTTGCATTGAATCTATCTGCCAGGATGTTGGCAATATCAGTGGGTTCAGTATATTTTGTGCTATTTTGCACAAGCTCAGAGCATATCTGTGAGTTGCCACTTAGATTCTTGACATAGCTAAAGAAGGCTTTGTGGTTATCTTTTGAATCCTTGGCTATTTTTCTTTCGACATTAGCCTTGGAGGATTTTATGAGGGACCTTAGTTTCTTACCGATACTGCTCAGGGATGTCTTTCCTTCTTGGGATTTGCTTTTTTTCTGAACTAGTTTCCTCCTTCTATTGTATAGCCTATTTATGGCAAGGGTCCACCAGACTGGTTTCCTTCTCTTAGGGGAGTGAGTCTTGGTTTTGCTAGGGATGGTACGATCCATGCATCCTTGTAGGTGCTCATAGAGTGCATTTGTAAAGGTTTCTGCATCTTGGGCAGCATTATCCTTTAGCGTGGGGGCTGTGAAACTTACCACCTCTGTCTTAAGTAAAGTGAAGTTTGCTTTAGAAAAGTTTTTTACTGTGGTTTCTTTAGTTGGGGGTGGTGGTGGGGTGTGGACATCCAGAGTGATTAGTTTATGGTCTGATCTAACCAGTGATGGGTTGACCTCTGGTGTGGAACACCTGTCGCCCATGTTGGTGATGACCAGGTCCAATATGTTTTCACCTCTGGTAGGGGAGTTTACCAGCTGATCCAGGGCATTTGAGTTAATAAATTCCAGGAAGCGCTGGACCTGGGAGTTTGTACTTGAATAGTTTTCCCAATTAACAGTAGGGTAATTGAAATTGTCCAATATCAGGGTGTTTGGTAGGACCTTCATGTTTTCCAGTGTCTCCAGAAAGGTGGAGTGGTGGTCCTGGGTCATGGAGGGTGATCTGTAGCAGGCCACAATTTGCATTGCAGATGTGCCTGATGTTAGTTGCACATGGATGATCTCGGAGGTATCATGCTGCGCCATTACCATCAGTCTGCCATCCATATCTGTTACAGATTCCTCGATAGAAGCAATTTGTTCAGAATGCTTTTTAGCTATTTCACTAAGAATGTCCAGCTGCTTACTACAGTCTTGTTTAATAATATCTATTTTATTCTCTAGTTTGTCCATTTTTTTAGATAGTTCTTGAATAGTAGTTATTAATGTTTGCAGCTCCTTCTTTACCACACTGTCCTGATGAGAGTTCTTTGTGTTACTCATAATTGGATTTCTTGAGGAAAAATGTCTTGACAGGAAAAAATAATAAAAACCTATGTTTTAGTACTATTTTTTGGAAAATAATAAAGGACCTATATTCACAAATCCTCTGATGTACTTTTGGATTAGTATTTCCAAAAATTAGATTAAATTTCCTGTCAGAATAAAAATGCTATAAGTAGAGCTAATGTTCAGTGCTGCTAGCAGCCTGGCATCTTGGCCACCGAAGGTTTATATTCTAACAATACTGTCATCTATCACTATATCATTATCATTACTTTCATCTGTCATTACTGTTGGTGAAAGATTAATTGGTAATTATAAACTTAAGTAGGGAGTGATTCCCTGTGTTAAAGTTTGGTCTAAGGTAGTATTTAATTAGTTGAGTTAGTCCAAACTTGGAAAGGAAATTGTGCAGGTTAATAAATTACTGGTCGAAGAGGTTGAGAGTGAAGTCTCCTAAAATGCTAAGGTTTTTGTAGGGACTCTTTTCATCCAGGATACTGTTGTTTATAGCTTAAAATTTATGTTACTTGAATGAGTGAAAGGCAATCAGAACTAGGCTGAGAGGAGAGTAGCTGAATAAATGTAATGATGTGGCTGCCCAGTTTGTAACATGGTCGTTAGTAGATTTTTGTTTTGTTTTTGTTTGTGAATTTGAAAGTTGTTTTTGATAATGAACAGTGTTCCACCACTTGATCTAGTGCCTGATCAGGTACTGAGGACAGTGGTATAGTTAGAAAAGTGGAGTTTGATATTGGGTATGTCTAAGCTCTTTGTTGAGATTACTGACTTTGTTCAACACACTTCTTGCATTCAGTAGTGCTGTGTTCAGTTTTTTTTTGGTGGCCAGGTAATCATGCATTTGGCAGACTTCACTTCTTTCTACTATATTACTGAAGTGTAATCAATAAGTTAGCCAAAGAACATAAGGGATCATGACCAGCTTGAACAGAAAAAAAAAGACAAACAAATCATTAAAATACAGAAAACATAAACAGAACAGACAAAACATGATTTTTTTAATGAAACAGTGGTAGTGCTAAGATGTACATTAAGCCATCTGTTGTCATTCACAGACTGCATTTGACAGTCTCCAGAAGGTTTACTGATTATCTGCCATCTCTCTTCTGTTAACCATCATACAGGATCTGAAGACTCAAGCAACCTCCAAAATATCATAATGGATGAGCAACCATTTGGACTCACCACTAGTGATCAGATTATTCTGATGATGTGTGCTGAAATGTTTAAAGCCTACAGTACTTCACTGAAGTGCCTCTAAGTTATAATATAAATCATTCCCTCAGAACGGGCACAGTCCCTTATCTCTGATATATGATATCTGATTCTCCTCTATTACAGATTCCTAATTTAGCCACATTTACTTAGAACAAAAAACACCTCAACTACTACAGACTCTTTACAGACCAACAACATTGCAGAGAAAATGTCACCCTGCCTGTACAGTGTTAATCTGTGATTTTGGAAACACTGAATTGCACTGGTCATCAGCTACTATAAATTCAGATTCTTCTTGGTCATTATTGATCTGTATTATTTTTTCATGCAACCAGTGAATAAAAGGGTGCCTCAAGAGTCTTTTCTTACCCTTACTGTTCTTATTCTACATTAATATACTCAAGTTCAACCTCAACAACCTTCATTGTAACTGTTATGCTGATAACCAGATACTATGGGAATCCATTAAAGATCGTAACTTTATCTCCACCTGACTGACCACTTACTTTACTAAGGTCTGCCAGTGACTAGGAAAAGGAACACGGATATGAAGGTTAATTAGCCAAATAAACAAACAGTTAAATATATAAAGATTAAATTATCTAGAAAATATAAAATGCTAGTTAATATTAAGAAGGACTAGTCCATTTTAGGATCATAACATTTTCCTTATGAAAGAGTATGTGCTTCAGGTACTGGGTGTACCTTGACTAAAAACTCACCTTTACTTTACACATAAACAAAACTACCTCCAAAACTCTGGCTTGTCTGGCAACATGCCACAAGATGCCTAGCCTCCTCACAAAAAGAAGCAAGTCAACAGTGGCTAAATGAGTCATTCTTCTTTAGAAAGAAAACTTGTGTAAGTAAGCTTACTACAACAGCAGATGTTCTAATAAATCACTGTTGCAGTAACCTAAGTAATATGGGTTATATACTTGCCTAGAATATGACCAGTGTCCTGCTTTAGGGTACCCTTCCACTTGCCAAAACCCCCACTGGCTCATGCAGAGCCATATAAGAGGCAGTTTGGGTGCCAAAAGCTTCGGATCTTTCTTGTTCCAAGAAGGGAGGCTACAGCCCTGAAAGAAAAAAAGCTAGGAAGGGAAAACCCAAATAAAGAACCAATGTAAATATATATACACAAGGGTGTATGCATGGATAGATAGAAACCAAATAAAGAACCAATGTAACTATATATACACAAGGGTGTATACATGGATAGACAGACATGTGTGTGTGTGTATATATATATATATATATATATATATATATATATATATATATATATATAATATATATATATATATATATATATATATATATATATATATATATAATATATATATATATATGGGTTCTGGACGTTTGCTCGAATGAGCAAATGATCGAAACCCAAATGGCCGGGCATACTTATGCGAAAGTGCTTTTCACCGAAGAAACACTTTCGCGTAAGTATGCCTGTTGCCAAGGCTGTACTACGGTGTGGGTAAGGGAAAATTCCCTTTTCCCCATTGTAGTGTGGTCTCAGAGGGAGAATATTAAAGTAGGGGTGTGTGGGGGGCACAGCGAAGCTCCCCTACTAAAATGTTAATGTAGTTTTTTTTTTTTTTTGTAACACGCTTTAACGAAAGCGCTTTTTCGATAAAAGCGCTTTCCTTAAAATGTGTTCGGTTATTATGGATTCGGACGTTTGCTTATTCAAGCAAACATCCTAGATCTATCTATATCTATCTATCTATATATATATATATATATATATATATATATATATATATAATATATATATATATATATATATATATATATATATATATATATACTATATTCAACATTAGATCACTGTTGCAGTAGCTATATGGATAGATTACCACAGTTTATACACACATAAGGTAGAGGAAGGAGTTCAAGCACTCAGCAGTCCCTGGAGAATGGTCCGTGCAAAACCTATTCTGGACATGGATAAGGAATCCAGTTTGCAATGCTTTGTGGAAATATGTGCAGAGGACCATGTCACTGCCACTATAATACTTCTAGAGTCTACCCCTTTCCAAAATGCCATAGATAAAATCAAAGTACTGTTAAAAAGAGCTCTGATCTTACCTGGAAGTGGCTTATGTGGTAAGCATAGCAGAAAAAACAGTATGAGACAACCATCTGGAAATTATCTGCTTTGACACTGGTTGACCTTTTTTTCTTTCCTTCATAGGAGATAAACAGATTCCACAAGGGTTTAGTTCTATTAAAGTCTGCCTGTGGGCTTCCACAGTATGTAGAATTCTTTCCCTTTGTTTTTAGATTCTGGAAAGAATACAGGGAGATTAATATTCAGTCAAAGTAAACTTTGAAACCACTTTATGCATAAAAGAAGAACTAGTTCTCAAAGAAACCCCGACCTTACGGAAAATAAGGTAGGGTTGACTCATCACAAGAGCTTGTAACTCAGATGCTCTTCCTGCAAATGTCAAAACAATGAATAGTACCGTTTTCCATGTTAAGAACCTCAAATCAGCCTGATGAGCTGATTTAAATGTAATTGTCAACTTTCAAAGCACAAAACTAAGATGGCAAAAAGTGCTTAACTTGACAACAGACACAAACAGGGACCTAGCAGTAGGCAAGAAGATATGGTCAAAAGATGAATCTTCATAGAAGAACAAGAGAGGCTAGAGGTTAACTCACAAAAATAATCAACAGCAACAGGCAACTGGGCTTTGAAAGGTTCTAGGTTATTAGAGTGACACCAACTAGAAAATCTTTTCCATTTAGACATACATGATTGTCTAGTAGTAATTTTCTTCCTCCTCCTTTACTACGCGATGCATGTCTTCAGAAAAAAATATCAAACCTCTGGAATCTTTAAAGATAAAGGGTGTTGATGCCCTCACCAGACTGACATGAGGTACCACTGAATTATTCTCATGTGAAATCTGGCCAATGGAATCATGAAAATCATTGCGATCACAAAACCCAAAATCCAGACACACTACTTGACAGATACTAAAGACTGGTTGGATAAGCTCAGGAAGATTTCTCTCTGTACAGTTCTACTCTGTCCAATGGAAGGAAAGCTCTTCATACAGAAATAGCCAGAAGAAATTCTCAAAAAACTATTTTGCGTGAATTAATCAGAGAGATGCTTTTTGTAAATTCACTTGAAACTCCTGACTGAGCAGAAATCTCTTGATAAGTCAGATAATCCTGACAACTGGAAAAAGAGTAGTCAAATATAAGACTAGTCCTGGGTCCTCTTCTGTTTGGCATCTACTTCTCTGAAGTTCAAGCCAATATAAAGGGACTTTGGCTGACTTAACTTCGCAGATGATTGCAAACTGGGAGCCGTTGCTGACTCTCCAACTGATGTAGACATTCTTCATAAAGGCCTCACTGTGACCAATGATTGGTGCCAGAACCATGGCCTTAAGTTCATTGCCAAAAAATGCATGGTCATTCCCTCTGGGAAAAACTTGGTGCCCATGAACTACCACATTGATGGCAGTCCACTAAACACCAAAGGTGTGATAAGAGATCTGGGGACACAGTTTGACAGCAACCTCTCCTTTGACAACCACATTGCCACTGTGGTCAGAAAGTCATTCTATGTGGCACATCTCATTACAAAGGGTTTTTCATCCAGGAAGAAAGAGGTCATAGTCCCTCTCTACTCGTCCCTCATCAGACCTATTATAGAATACAACACCCCATTTGGCATATACCTCACTAGACACCTACAACTGGAAACAGGCCACAAAATACCTCACTAAGAGGATCCTGGGCCTTAAACACATGCCCTATGTGGACAGACTCAAAAAGCTCCAACTATACTCTATCTCATATCGCCTACTTAGAGGTGATCTCTGCTTGACCTACAAAGCCATGTCTGACCCAGAGCTGTTAGATATGCTACATCTGAAGAAATCCCAATCCCTCTGTGCCACTTGCTCCAGGGACCTCAACCTCATTACCACAATAAACAGAACACGCTGGAGTGCCAGGTTCCTAACCCAGAGACTACCCATGCTCTGGAACAGACTTCCCATTCACGTCAAGCAGAGCACTTCACTAGCCCTCTTCAAGAGAAATCTTGACGAGTGGATGGGCAATAGAAAATTCACCCCGGGGATCACTTCAGTGACCTTGCTTGATAGGGGCACTGGGAAAGAACGTTGGGCAGCAAGATGCCAGGGAATCTTTTGAGGCTAGGCTTACACAGGGTTCAGGCCGGATAGCCTAGTACTCATCTATGAACCTATGAACCTAAGACAATCATCCAAATATGGAAAAATGTAAATGCCTTGAAGTCTCCACTAAGAAATTACTAAAGCCAGACACTTTGTAAATACTACTTATGCAGTAAATAGTCCAAAGGGTAAGTCAGAGAACTGAGGATATAAGCCACGTACAGAAAATCTTAAACATCTGAACTGTTTATAAATTTGAATGTGGTGATATGCATCTTTTAAATCTAAAGTTACCATAAAACTGAGGAAGGGTATGAGAGGTAACAGGGTTTGAAGGGATAGCATGTTGAACTTCTGGGCCTTAACAAAGAGTTTGAGAAAGGAGATTCCCTCTTTCTTTGTTACCAGAAATGTCCTTGAATACTAACATTTGCCTATCCGATGTGAGAGTACAGGTTCTATGACTCCCTGCGACAATGTTTGCTTCAAACGTGGAGGAAGCAGGGGTGCTTGGTTTACAGGATAAGAAGTAAACTACTGAAATGGAGGAAGGAACTCCTATTTCCATTTGTACTCTTGCTGAATGATTTTCAGAACCTATTTGAGTGAGATAATCTGATGCCATTGGGGAAGACACAGACCCAGGCTGAAGGACTAACTGCCAGGGTGGTGGGAGGGGAAAGCACTGGAAAGACAAATAGTCATTCTGAATTTTTGGACTGTCTTTGGTTCTAGTAGACTATCTCTTTTAAGAGTCTCATTAGTATTGCTTTAAAAAATCATGTTTAACACCCTGCTGCTTCAATTGCTTTTTGAAAATGAGTCCCAAGTTAGAAAGTTTTTATTAAATGTAAAAAAGGATGGTTGCAAAATCTGATTCATCCCTTGAATCAGGTTCCCTGTTTCACTAAATCATTTAAGTGCCTTGGCAACAAAAAAGCCAAATTGAACATCTTTATCTAGGGCAGCAATTAAAAATATCAGTTTCAACATCTTCAGGAATGTTTTGAGACTATAACCAAGCAAATCTGCTCATAACCAAGAAAGAATCAGCAGAATCACTGGAACACTGGAAAGAGTGTTTGGTTGTGTTAGGAACAGATACAATTAAGGAATTCAGTGGATTTTTAAACACTGATTAAGGAATATGAACAGTTAACAGAGTCAAGTTCTCAAAAGAAGACAGAACAAATGTCAGCATGTGTGTCTTGAAGTTCAAAATACTGAAAAGTTCTCCTGGTATGAAAAAAGAAAATGAAAAATGAGAGTCAGTGATATTGTCAGCCTGAGTAAAATTCAATTACTAGCTATTAAGTACACTGCCTGGATGTCAGCAAAGAAAAAAAATTTAGTGAGCCTGATAGAAAATCAACTAGAACAGGAGAAGATAAAACACTGGCTGGGAAGAATCCTGTAGTAATTTGGCAAAAAGCAGTTCAGGCTTCATCTTTGGTGCAATTGATGGATTCCAGCAATTTTGAGGAAAAAATAAATCATATGTACTCAGAAGTGATTACAATGAATGAAACATTGAAGGAGTATATCAACTCAAACAAAAAACGCTAGAAAAACTAGAAGAAGCTTAAATTAGAAGTTATGTACCTACCATAACGTTCCATGTTAGTTGTCTTCTCTCTTGCTGGATGGGTTTCGAGAACTCCTTTACCAGCTCGAGGCAACCCTATATCCCATGATGCAAACTACCTCAGATCTAAAGATTATCCTAACAGAATTAGGAACAATGATTCCTAAAAGAAGTCCTCATAACAATGATCCGGAGGAAACAAACTAATAGGAACTCTTCAAGATCTGTCCAGGCCAGGGGAAGGAGGGCTTAAGAAAGAAGGCGAGAAGACAACTAACATGGAACGTATGGTAGGTACATAACTTCTAAATGTTAAGTTGTCAATCTCGCCTTCATTCTTGCTGGATGGGACAGCGTCCCTAGCACCTGGCTCAATGGAACAGACTCTTGAGAACTGTGGAACCAAAACTGGCCCTGTCTCTGGAGGCCAAATCCAACTTGTAATGAGAGACAAATCAATGGGTAGTCTATCCTGAAAGGCTGCAGAAGTGGATAGACTGGTCGTGTGCTTTTGGCTTAGAAGATAGTTGTTTGCCTCTGAGAGTAGGAAATGGTGGAAGTCAACCATCTGGATAAGGTCACTTTAGAAACTGGAAGACCTAACCTGTTTTATAGGAGACAAACAATTATTTTCTAAATTGTTTAGTTCTATGCAAGTAGTACCTGAGCTGACGATGGACATCCAAAAATGCAGTTTCTGTTCAGCTCTGTCAGAACAGTTAGGGAAAAAGACTGGTAGATCTATAGATTGGTTAATATTGGTTTGAGATACAACCTTGGGAAGAAAGGAAGGGTTAGTTCTGTCCTTATGAAACCAAATAAGGTGAACGAATACATAGAGCTTGAATCTCGGAAACCCTTCTCGCAGAAGTGACAGCCAGTAAAATATAGTTTCTTCAAAGAACATGAAGCAGACCTTGGAAGGAGGTAGTATCAAGGATGCCAACATTAAGTTTAGATCCCATTGCGGAGGAGGATGCTTTATAGGAGGTTTCATAATCTATGAGACATAATGTTATTGTCATGCAGGCCAACATGATACTTAGAAATAGCAGCCAGTTGTACTTATCCTGAATGAAAACTCCGCCAGGAAATCTAAAAGGATCAATATTTTTGTTTGCCCCAATCGAAAAACGTCACCACTTGCTAGCATAAATAGTCCTAGTGGGACTTCAAAGAAGACACTAAAATGTCTCTGACTGAGTCAGAAATCATTGGTAGCCTGGCTAGGGAAGGAAGTGGAGCAACCAAGCAGTGAGGTTGAGAGAATGAATACTGGTGGATCAAAAGATCCGGAACTGGGTCCAGATGCCAGGGCTGCACCAGAAGGTGAAACCAAATTTGTCGAGGCCAATATGGAGCAATGAGGATCAATTTGGCTCGAATGACTTGTGGGATCAATGGAAAGGGAGGAAAGGCCAATCCTGGGTTAGAGAGTCTCTCAGGGGTTGGCCTGGAAGGGGAAATAGAGTGAAATAGTCTGGGCACTTGTTGTTTGATCGCAACAAGGAGTGCCCCACTTCAGAAAAATCTGATCCACTACAGATTGATTGAGAGACCGAGGCATCAGAATAGATCTGCTCAGCCTGTCTGCCAATAGGTTGGACCTGCATTGCCAAAGTCTGAGAGCTGGATAGGACCTGGTTCCGCCCTGTTTGTTGATGGACATGTTGTCCTCATCTCCAGGACATTTATGTGCAGATGGTATTCTATGGGGACCATCCTGCCCTGATAATGCCCCCACCCGATCAGAGAGGCATCGACTGTGGCAACTGGAGGAGGGAATAACCCTGATGAAGAAGAGGGAAGATATCCACCATTCCAGATGAGCCCTGCGACTGTGTTACTAAGATTCGTGAATAACATCCACTGCAGGTGGTAGAAGAACAATGGCAGAACTTTCAGGACAAACCTGGCTTTGATCTTGTTGCTTTGTAACAGAAGCGAACAAATTTTTGGATGTCCAGAATTCTTTGATCTGTTAGTCTGGCTAACATTTTGACGGTGTTTAATTCTGCGCCTATAAAGGTGATAGATTGGCAAGGCAGCAGAGAAGATTTTAAATTTACTAAAAAGCTGTAGGGTGTAGTCTCTGGACTGAAGAAGCTGACACTTGGTGGTGGCGGAGAGGAGCCAGTCGTCCAAATAAGGAAACACCTGCAGGTGAGCTGTGACCACTGCCCTGCATTTGGTGAACACTCTGGGGGCTGAAGTGAGGCCAAAGGGCAGGGCTCTGAATTGGTAATGACTGGTCCCTAGCCGAAAGCGGAGAAACCTTCTGGAATCTTTATGTGATAGTACGCATCCTGAAGGTCTATAGAGCACATCCAGTTGTCCTTGCCCAGAAAGGGCAGAATGGACTGAAGCGTGACCATCCGGAATCTTGCCTTCTTGACAAATCTGTTTAGATTGCTGAGGTCTAATATTGGCCTCCAATCTCCGTCCTTTTGGGGACCAAAAGAATCTTGAGTAGACGCTGATCCTACTTGGTCTGCCGGCACTGTCTGGAAACCTCCTGTTTTTTGACCGGGTGAGATGTCTGGAAGGGATTGAAGAGAAACCTTCAAGGGATCTTGTAACCCTCTGATATAATAGACTGTACCCACTTCTCTTGGGATAGGGATTGCCAGGCTAGACTGCCTCCAAGGGTGGACAGTCGGGCAACACCTCAGGGGTGCTGAAAGGGCTTCTCAGGAAGAGACTCCCTGTTGCCCTGATTCTGAGGACCCCCTGCCTTCTGCCTCTGGGGTAAACTGACCGTCCAGTGTAGCTCCTTGGGCTTTAGGGAACCACATCTTCCCTTTCTGACCCTTGGGATATGGTCTAGAAGGAGTGGAAAATTGGACCAGAAAGAGTTTTACCGTCCTGCTCACACCTGGTCAAGGTATCCTTCACCTGAGGTCCGAACAAAGCCGAACCATCAAAGGGGTATTAGTGAAGGATGCCTTAAGCATCCAGGCTTGGCGCCTAAGAGCAACTCCTGTGCCTGGCCCTGCACAAGCTCCATATATGAGCCACATGGAGGAGTTAGATATGGAATTCAGGATAGCAAGCTGTGAGGCAATCTTTTCCTGAGCCCCAGCAGCAGAAGGATCCTGGACTACTTCACCCAGTTCCTTGAGAATATCTCGTTGAAGCCTGGTGAAGTGACAAAGGTAATTCAGCGACATAGCAGCAAAGGTCGCTGAAGAAAACATCCGCTTTCCATACCTGTCCATGGTCCTAGAATCCTTGTTAGGAGGATGGACAGGTACTGAAGGATCGCATCCACAGAGACACCTTTGGAAAGGAAATGTTTATCCAAGGGGCCGTAATGAACTTGGATGGTCTTCTGGGGACAGGTTCCACAGAATCTGGAGCCACTACCTAGGAGGTGGAGGGTCGGGATCCAAAAGCCTCCAGGTATACCGACTCATCCTCGGAGGAGTCAATGGAGGCATTTCCCCTCTGTTTGAGGAGCTCAAGGATGTCTGAAAAGAGACATCCTCAGAGGGGACCCGGGGGACCCCTCCGACTCATCTAAGTCGGTATCAGATGTAGTAGACTCAGGGGAGTCTGTGTGCTTAGGTTCACCTGCAGGATCAGGAGAAACCAAGAGGAGGAAATTCAGTGGGAAACCTGGGGGCGATGGATCCCTGGGCCTGTGAGCAAGAGGATGGCAAGAGGCATCTGCAGGCACTGATGAGGGAGGAGCTAGAGGGATGGACCGTTGACCAGGCTCAGAGGCCAGGACACTCCTCATCACCTCAAAGGCTCCTCCGGGAGAGGCCGGAACACAAGAGACAGGAATGGTCGGCTCCAAAGAGAGGCTCGAGGCAGATGTCGAAAGCTTACAAAAGCGAAGCCCGAGGAGGGAGCGCGGTGGGACAAGGGTCCGATGCCACTAGCCCTCGAGCCGACAGTGGAAACCCGCGACCCGGATCCCTCCAAGGAAGGTCTCAAGGAGGAGATGGAGGCGGGACGACGGAGCCCAAGGATGCGCTGTCCCGACCGGCTCTGAACTCTGGTGTGGAGTCGGAGGAGGAAGTTCAAGGATTGGGGCCGGGCTATGGAGCATTTGGGCCAGTGCCTGAGACTTCAACAGCCTGCTTACCACCCTCTCCAAATCGTGGTCAGACAGCCTGGAAGATCCGGCGAAGATGGCTCCGCTCCGACAAAAGAGGAGATCCGGAGCCGAGTGGATAGAAATATCGAAGGGGACCGAGATCTCTACGGGTCGAAACCATCGGCCGAAGTCCAGATGGAGCCGAGGATATCCCTCCGATGCTTTGGATAGGCGGCTCCAGCCAGCGAGCGACAAGGCCACAGTAGTCAGGGTATCTGAGCCGCGCACCGAACCCACTACTTGAATAGAAGATGTATCGACTCCAGCCGTATCGGATGGGCTCGACGGAGCCGGAGCCACCGGAGGAGGCTTGGACACTGTAGCCTGAGCCTTCGGTGGCTTATGAGGTTTTCCTGACCCTGATTTAGGAGGAGAACCTTCTGGCTTAAGTAAGCCTCGGAGGATGAGCTTATTCCTCCTTTCCTGCAGGACTCTCTGGCTAAAAGCATGACACAACGCACAGGAGTCCTGCAGGTAACAAACACAAGAAGTGTGACCGTCTGTCAGAGACATTTTCTGACAGCACTGGTCACACTTGAAGCCTGAGACCTTGCCTTCTTTTGACATCCTAGAAGGAAGAACACAAACAATCCCCACAAACACACAAATTAATCCCTTACACAAACACACAGGAAGGGAATAACCAATGGGGAACTAGGCCTGACTAAACAACTTTAAATTAAAAGTTATAAAAGTTTGAAAGGAAGGGAATAGGGTGGGCTGTAACTAGGTACAGACTAAACTAACACTAACAGGAAAAAAATAAACCCCAACTACACTTTTTCTTATTTCACTAAGAAAAACTTACCTCAGCTGGCAAAGGAGACCTCTAAATGAGATCTGAGGTAGTTCCGCATCATGGGATATAGGGTTGCCTCGAGCTGGTAAAAGGAGTTCTCGAGCTAAAGCAGGATCGCTTCAACCCATCCAGCAAGAATGAAGGCGAGATTGACAACTTAACATCTAGCTATTCAGAAGAACTGATAAAACTGCAAAAAGCAGAGGATGAAATGTAAACAAAGCTGTCTGATACTCCTCAAGAACGACTGTTTCAAAAAAAATGGTACAGTTAGAAGACAGCGCACAAAGAAAAAATGTGAGATTTTCTGCTGTACTGGAGAAATCAGAAGGAACAGACTGTATTAATTTTATGAAAGCACAAATAAACAACTTGATTGATATTCTACAGCAGGATTTCTTAATTGAAAGGGCACATTGAGTGTACTTTTGGCCATGAGAAAGAAGCCAAGATCTATATTAATAAAGATGCAATTATACCAGCAGAAAGTGTTGATCCTGACAAAAAAGTGGCAGAAGGGAAACGTATTAAAAAGTGGAGATAGCAGAGTGTTTGTGAAAATGTATTATTCACTGTGCACCAGGCAGAACAGAAGCAAATTTATCACTGCAATCAGGGAATGTTGAGAGTTAAGTGTGAGATTTACACTGTTGTATCCAGCTGTCTTCAGAATATTTTTCTCAGAGGATCAAATGCAGTTTTTTTTTAAGGAGGACAGACTAAAAAGGAAGTAAAAGTCTACCCAACAAAAAGTGATTCAATAAACAGATGGGAACGAACTTTTAATCCCCATTCTTCTGACAATAAAGCTCATAGAGAGACTTTGTCAGTGAAACCTTTTCCAGTGTTCCAAAGGAAAATGCCCGAGAGATAGAAAGAAAACGCTGGAGTTCACCAGAATAATCAACAGTACACTGGACTTGAACCAAGGTCTGGTGTTGGGAGATGGAGATTAACAAAAAAAAGACCAGCAACACTGAAATTGGTGAACAAATGGTAGACTATAAAACATCAATTACATTTGTAAAACATGGTTTTGCAAGAAAAAGAGGTTGAGAAAGACTGGACTTTTGTCAACTTTGTTAAATTTGTGGATGGACTGTAAAGCATATACCCCATTTTATGTTATTAATGTTTAGGAGGAGACTAAAAGGGAAAAAAAGTAAATCTTTTTTGTTTTTATTAGTATTTGTATAAAACAAGTCATAATATAAACTGCATGTCATGTAGTGTGTAGTCAGGGGTACTTTAAAAGTTGGGGAAGCTCTTCAGTGACTGTCGTATGTGTTAAATATATTAAAGTAAAGAAGTATTGTTTTAGTTGTAAGAAATATAGGCTTTCAGTATAACAAGAGAAGAAAGGCTGGGCAAAAACAGTTTAATGTTAATACGTTTATGATCTTGGGCTGCTTAGGTGGGGTTATGGTGCAAAGGTGCACTGATAATATTATATTATATGTAGAATTAAGATATGTTCTCATATGTTTTACAAGCATGAATGTCTAGATTAATGCTCTTGGCTTAATCTGAAACAAGTGCTTTTTGTAAGCAAGAGGGCTTGAAAGATTAGACAAAATGAAAGCAATTTAAAATGCTAAATTTCTTACATCTGCAAAGATATTAGCTATGTTTCTTTATTTTTATTTCATTAACAAATATGCAGTGGGAGTCAAGAAGTCTGCAGGTGAAGGAACTATACATTTTGTTCTAAGTGAAATTTGCAAAGGTTCACTGTTAACTACTTTTGCATGGAGAGGAGCTTTCTGCAGGTGCAAGCAATAAACCCTGAGAGTTCTGAGCAATCTTTGCTGAGCGAAATGCAAAATTTAAGGTCCAATGGCAAGCAGATCTGTGAAAAATAATGTTTGAAACAATAGGAAGGGAATAAGAGATAGCAGCTTTTTAGCAGCCTTAATAATTTAAAGTATTTAATAGAATAGTGTACAATATAGTATAATTTAAAGAAAGCAAGTACACTTCTTCTTAGGGCTAAAAAAATAAGTTATGTACTTACCGTAACGTTCCATGTTTGCAGTCCATCTCGCCTACATTCTTGCTGGATGGGTTTGGAGCCGAATATCTCAGCCTGATACTAAAGCTCGAGAGCTTTTACTGGCTTGGGGCTAACCCCTGTCCCATGGTGCCTCACAGCAATTCCCCAGATCTTGTTTGAAAGAAAGCAATAAGTACTTAACAGGTATGAAATATCAGAGCTGTAAACATACAGACAAAATATTTTGTAATATAATCCATGCCAGATGGACAACAACTAAAAAACCAGGTCAGACAGCACCAGTATAGTCCACCAGATCCTCCAGAAACAGGAAGGGGGTTGGAGGGAGGGACGCAAGAATGTAGGCGAGATGGACTAAAAACATGGAACGTTATGGTAAGTACATAATTTCTTTATGTTATGTAGTCCTATCTCACCATAATTCTTGCTGGATGGGACAGCATCCCTAGCACCTTTATCCCGGGTGGCTCAAGCGAAGAGACTCTTCAACACAGTGGACCCAAAGGATGACCTGTCTCAGGAGACCAAATCCAATTTGTAATGAGTGACAAAAGTATGTGGTCTTGCCCAAGTAGCTGCTGCACAAATAGTATCAATTGGGAGCCTAGATCTAAAAGCACATGAAGTAGATACAGCTCTAGTAGAATGGCCTTTGACTTTGATGGGTAATTGTTTGCCAGCAGTTTGATAAGCAAAGGAAATGCAATCCGAAAGCCATTTTGAAAGAGTCACCTTGAAAACAGGCGAGCCCTTATTCTTGTCAGAAAAGGAAACAAATAACTGATCTGATTTTATGAACTCTTTAGTCCTGTGTAAATAAAATCTGACAATTCTGTGAACGTCTAACTGGTGTAGTCTATATATTAGAGTGGTTTGGAAAAAACCCTGGTAGCTCAATAGTAGTGTTCAGATTGTGCTCTGAGCATACCTTAGGAAGAAAGGAAGGGTTTGTCCTGAGTGAGACTCTAGCCTTGTGAAAAATAATGTAAGGAGGTCTGATAGTAAGAGCTTGCAGTTCTGAGACTCACCTAGCAGATGTTATGGCTACTAAGAATAGTGTTTTCCATTACAACAATTTCAGGTCTGATGAAGAGGAGGGCTCAAAGGGTACAGACATTAAAGATGAGAGGACTAAGCTTAAGTCGCAGGGTTCTAATAGCTGTTTGATTGGAGGCCTGAGAAGAAGAACTCCTTTCAAGAAGGTTTTGCACAAGGAGTGTGACATGATTGGATTCCCCATGAAGCCAAAATGGAAATTGGAAATGGCAGCTAACTGAACTGACTGTAGCAGCTGCAGCTCCTTCATGAAAAATTTACGCTAGAAAGGATAGAATAGATTCTATAGGAGCCATATATGGATTTAAGCCTTGGTTTTCAGCCCAAATAGAAAACCTTTTCCATTTGCTGGAGTATAGTTTCTGAGTGGAAGGTTTATGGGATGAGATCAGAATGTATTTGACAGAAGGAGATAGGGGACTACACCTGGCTATTCATGGAACTGGAGCAGCCATGCTGTCAATTTGAGGATGTGGATGGTGGGATGGAACTGCCCTGATTGATGAATCAGGAGGTCTGGAGATGGGCCCAGAATACATGGTTCCTCCAAAAGGTAGGGCCACAGGAAGGAAAACCATACTTGTTGAGGCCAGTAAGGAGCAATGAGGATCAGGGAACTCCTCAACTGTATTGCTTTCTGTATTACCTTTGGGATGAGAGGAAAAGGTGGAAAGGCATACAGAAGTCCCAGGGGGCAATCGTGGACTAGAGCATCCCTGGGTGACATCCCCAGATGGGGAATGAGGGCAAAGTAGCTGCTGCATTGGGTGTTCAGGTCAGTGGTGAATAGGCCCAGCAAGGCTGGCCCCATCTGTGAAAGATTTCTTTTGCAACTTCTGGATTCAGCGACCACTCGTGAGGCATCAGAATTGCTTGGCTGAGTTTGTCTGCTATTACATTGGATTTCCCTAGAATGTGCATTGCTACCAGAAAGCGTTGAGTGTCCATCGCCCATTTCCAAACTCTTAAGGCCTGTCAGCAAAGAGTGTAAGATCTGGCTCCCCTTGCTTGTTTATGTACCACACGACAATCATGTTGTCTGACTAGATTGCAATTGTCCCGGTGGGAAGGGAGCAGTGAAGTGCATGCAATGAATACAGCACCGCTGTCATCTCCAGAACATTGATGTGCAAGTGGTTCTCATGGTTCTGCCAAGTACCTTGGACTGTCATTCCCAGATAATGCCCCCCACCCTATCTGGGAAGCGTCCGTGGTCAAAACTGCTTTCTCCTGGGGAGGAACAAGTGGACGACCTAGGAGAAGTTGTTGTGTGTGCAACCACCATGTCAGATCCTTCTTGCAGGTGTTTGTTATAAAAATCTGATGAGACAATGGAAGGTCTTGCATCGACCATTGGGCAAATAACAGCCATTGAAGTATCCTCATGTGTAGACGAGCTAGAGGAACTAATAGGATGGAGGAAGCCATAGTCCCCTAGGACTTGAAGGACTACCCTGGCCTGAACATTTTGCTTGTTTAACAAGGAACTGTCTTGACTGCATAGAGACTCTACTCTTTCTGGTGTTAGTCTTGCTGACATGGTGGTTGTGGCTACTTCTGAGCCTAAGAATACAATGTGCTGTGAAGGACTTTTTTAGGTTGACTGTGATGCCTAGACTGGTGCACAAGGATAGAGTCTCATCCCTGGTTCTGAAGAGTTGATGCTTGGTGGTAGCAGTGAGGAGCCAGTCATCTAGGTACGGAAACACCTGGAATCCTTGACATCTCAGGTGAGCTGTAATCACTGCCATGCATTTGGTGAACACTCTGGGGGCTGTAGTGAGACCAAAGGGCAGTGTTCTGAATTGGAAATGACTGGCTCCCAGCCAGAAGTGGTAAGTGTCTCCTGGAGCACCTGTCCATTTTGATGTGGTAGTACACATCCAGGAGATCTATTGAGCACATCCAATTGTCTTTCCCGATAAAGGGAAATATTGACTGCAGAGTGATCATTCGGAACTTTGATTTCTTTACGGACTTGTTCAGCCTGCTGAGATCAAGAATTGATCTCCAGTCCCCTGTCTTTTTCGGAACTAAAAAGAATCGAGAGTAGGTTCTGGATCCTGTTTGCTCTGCGGGGACTTCTTGGATGACTCTTTTTTGCAGCAACGAGATGACCTCTGATGTTGCACGGTCTAGTTGAATGAGTGGTACATCTGATAAAGTCCGGTTTGTTGGGGGTTCAGAAACAAAGGAAATCAGATAACCTCTGGATATTATGGCGTGTACCCAACGATCTTGTGAAATGGTTAGCCAGGTGCTTGGGTGCAGTAATAAACGAACCCAGACTGCCTCCAAAGATGGACAGTTGGGCAACCCCTCAGGGGCAATGGAAGGGATGATCAGAGAAGGTTTCGCTCTCTCCCTGATGTTGTGGATCTCCTCTGCCACAAGGGTGGCATCTTCCATTATATCTTCCCCTTGCCTCTAGGGGAGGGTTGACCTTGTGCTTGAGGGAAACCTTTTTGGGATTTACAGCACCACATTTTCCCTCCTGTATAACCCTTGGGATAGGGTCTAGATGGGAGGGAGAAATGGACTCTGACGGCTGATAAGGTTTTCCATTCCTGCTTGCACCTGGTCAAAGTCTCTTTCACCTGGGATCCAAAAAGAGATGAACCATCAAAGGGGACATGAGTGAAGGAAGACTTGAAGGATTCCATGAAATTACACAGACGCATCCAAGAATGTCTCCTGAGGGATATTCCTGCTGCGGCTGCCCTACTTGCTCCATCTGCCACGTATGATATCAGCCTCATGGAGGAGTTAGCTATCGATGTAAGGGTGGAGAGCTGCACAGAAACCTTATCCATGGAACCCGGAGCTACCGAAACCCTGGAGGGTATCTCCTAACTCCTTCAGGAGATCCCTCTGAAGACGAGTAAAATGGGTAAGGTAATTCAGCTATCTTAATGTAAATGCCACTGAAGAGAAGGTATGCTTCCCATACCTATGCATTGTCCTGATCTCCTTGTTAGGAGGATGGATATTAGAAGATATTTCGGATAACTCCTTCTTGGCCACTGCTACCACCATAACATCAACAGGAACTCCTTTGCTAAGGAAAATCTTATCCTTAGGTGCTGTCATAAATTTATTTGGCCTCCTCAAGACGGGCTCCACTACGTCTGTGGAGATCCAGGCTTTCCACTATATGACCCCCAAGAATTGGTCATAAGGCAGTGTCACCCAGGAGGAGGAAGGTTGGGAACCAAAGGCCTCAAGATATATTGATTCATCCTCAGTAGGCTTAGAGGTCTTCCAATCACCCCTCTGTCTAAGGATTTCCAGGATGTTAGAGAAGGAGACATCCAAAGAGGGGGATCTAGGGGACCCTACTGATTCCTCTAAATCAGTGACACACTCAGGTGAGTGAAGCATGTTTCCTCTTACAGTCTCTTCCGAGGGAGCTCTCCAGTAGGATAAATCTGGGGAGGTCTCAGAAGAGGGGGCACCTCCAATGGGGGATGCTTGTGCCTCTGGTTCCCTACGCTGTAGTGGGTGGCAGGGGGGAAGAGATTGCTGCCTGCTGCTGGTGGGACACAGATTCCAAAGATATGGCTTTAGCAGAAGATAAAGCCTTCATTATAGCTTCAAAAGCCTTTCTGCCCCACTCTGAAGAAGACTTCCGCTCCGAGGAGATGGATGGTCGGCTCCTAGCAAGGGGGAACAGCTCTGAAGCAGAAATGGGAGCTGAGCTGAGCTGAGTCGAGCCAAGGCACTGAGAGAGAGAGTTGGTTCCAAAGAAAAGCCAAGGTGACTGTCCCCCTATGAGTCAACTCAAGAGTGCCAGCTCCCAGATCTCTTGGCACCAGATTGAGCCACTGAGGATAGAGTAATCGGTTCTGAGGAAGCGGGTTGGATCCCCGGAACCGATGGGTCCAAGACTGAAGAACCTGAAGTAATAGGCTCCAAGAGCGAAGTAGTCGGAGGAGGAACCGTGGCCAGTAAGGGGGGTGGCTCCGAAGCCTTTGGGTCCAGAGGGGCCAATTTCCTTGCCAGAGCTGGATCTGAAAGCAACCTGTTCACCATCCGCTCTATGTCCTCATCTGATGGTGTCCTGGAGGATCTGGAGGAGATGGAAGGAGATCTCCTCCTCTCCAAAATAGGAGATCTCAAGGTGGGTGACACAGCATCAATATCAGGGAAAATTTTCGGTACTGAAGGTTGCCTCGACACCGAGGAGACTGACTGTAGTGATGTGGAAGAAGCTGAATCGGAGACAGAACTCCTTGGCTCCATTTTTGCCTTTTTTGGCGGCGCCAAAGCTGGGGCAGAAGATTTTTGCTTTGAAGACTTAGGAGCTGCCTGACTGAGTTCCAGCTGTTTCTGGAAGGAACTGGTCATAAGACCCCTATCAATTAGTTTTCGTTTCCTCTCATTCAAGACCCTGGTGCTAAACACATGGCAAAAGGTACAGGGCTCTTGCAAATGAGCTTCACCTAAACAGTACATGCAACTGGTGTGACTGTCTGTCAGAGACATTTTTTGTGAGCATCTATCGCACTTTTTAAACGCTGAAGGGCGATGATCCTTATGCTCTCTATCCTCTTCTTTGGACATACTGCCTAAAACTATAGACTAGCTAGACAAGCAACAATAACAGTAATAACTAAGTACTAACTACTGACAAAGGATAGTAAGAAAAGAGGAGTTATATAACTTTTTTTTTTTATAAGACACACACTCAGGGAGGAAAGGGCTGTACAATCCTAGTGGGAAGAATAGGGGTCAGACACTCTCAATAACAGTCACACAAGAGATAAAGTATTAAAGACTGTAAAAAGGATAGTAAAAGTCAAGAAAAAGGACTAAATTTAGTAAATAAACTGTACTTAGCCAACGAGCCAGTAAGACACAACCTCGAAGCTTTAGTGGCAAATGAGATGTGGGGAATTGCCGTGAGGCACCTTGGAATAGGGGTTAGCCTCTAGCCAGTAAAAGCTCTCGAGTTTTAGTATTGGCTGAGTCAGAGCCGAATATCGGCTCCGAACCCATCCAGAAAGAATTATGGTGCAATAGGACTACATAACATTTAATGTTTTCTAAAAGAATACAAGTTGTTCTACATATCTGGGAGGGAAACAGATACAAGAAAAGAACAGACAGCAATAAGTGTAAAAGGGAACACAGGTTGTAGCATGTATTTTAGCATGTATAACCTTAATTTTAGGTGAAGTAATGCCTGTGGGTGCACCTGTCAATTTGGCAAAATTGTTCCTACCTGGAAGGTTAAACTTCATTTTTTTTTGAGGCTGTATATTGTTTTCTGTGTTTGTTCTAAGTTAATAAGGGACATGGTGTTTTGAAACTGTATTTATTCATTTTTTTGTTTGAGAGTTTTCATTAAAACAAAGTCTTTACAATGTGACATAATTTCAAATGGAGATGAGAAAAAAACTGTGTAAAATATCAGCCTGTCAAAGATGAATGTGTGCATGCAACATGGAAGTTGAGAATACACTTTCAAAAAAATTGACATGTATAATAGGTGGGAACAGCAGCTTCTTATCATAATGGCTAGGCTGTCCATATTATCTTGGAACATAAATGGCCTTACAGGTATAGACTAAAAAGGAAAGAGTATTAAATTATATTAAGAAATGCAGACTACAAATATCAATGATGGAAGGCACACATTTGGAAAGAAAAGAAAATATGAATTTGACAAAGAAGGAATGTCAGGATGGATATTCAGCAGAATATCAGGGAGAAACGAAAAGAGGAGTAATTGTATTAATTGCTAGAGGGGCTCCTATAATGATACAAAAAATAATGGTAGATTTATGGTATTAAGGGGGTCATTGACAAGGGATGAAGATTGCACTGGTATATATTTATATTCCACCAAAAACTGCAATTATGGAGCTTAAGAAATTTTTGGGAAAATAAGCAGCTCTCAGCAGGTAATATTACTTATAGGTAGGAACTACAACTTGATTTACAACAGTGAATATTTGTCAGAGGGTCCTAGATGGGAACATACAACAAAAGAGAGTACATTTCTGAAGGAATTTGTGAAAATATTTGACACTGAAGATGTGAATTCAGTAGTAAGAACTCAGTCAGAATGTATACATTATTCCCCAAAGTATAATAACTGGGATAGACTAGATATAAATCATACTTCACAGAAACATGTGCATTTAATTAAAAGCTTTGACACACATACAATAACTATTTTAGATCATGCACCAATAAAAAACAAGATAAAAATGCTGGTAATGAAGTGAAAATGAGACACCAGTGCTTTACTACCTACCTTTTAAAAGAAAGGAATTTAATGAATGAATTATGAAAATTATTTGAGAGTTATTACGGAAGATAAAAATATCTTCAGAAATTATAGCCAATGAGTGGAATACAATGAAAATGGAGTTTAAAGTAGAAAGTGATATGATTAAGAACTAAGAATTTACTTAGAAGGGCTGAGAAACCTTAAAGTACTGCAAAATAAGGGCAATCTCACAGAACAAGAAGATGTACAAAGACAGAGTAAAGACAGAAAGAGAAAATAAAGGAGTGCCTGGATAATATGCATGAGTTTAGAAAGATTGCTGTTATTCAATTGTTTTTTGACAATACCCCCAGAGCACAAAAATGTTTAGCACAACAAATTAAGCAACAGAAAGTAGAAATGATTGTTGCCAAACTTGGGGAGCCTGTAACATGAAAATAACCAAAGATCCTGTAGAGTTATTACAGATATTTCAGAAATTTTATGAACATTTCTATAAAGCAGAGAAATGCAGAAATCAAGAAAAAGAATTAAATATGCCAATGTTAGCAGTAGATCATGCTCAACAACTAACCGATAAAACAAGAGATGATGAGATAAACATTGTGATATACAGTCAATCTTCAGGACAGTCTACAGGAACAGATGGTATTCCTGTGGAAGTCTGGCAGTTAGGAGGGAAGAAAGTGAAAATAAGGGCTGCAGAAATGCAAGGCTATGTTTGGTATGGTTATCAAGAAAATTTGGCTGTATTTGCAGATGACATTGTTTTGTACCTTATAAATTCAGAAAAGAGTATTTCAGTGTTGTGGAACATTTAGAGACAGTTTCAAGTCTTTTGGGGATAAAAAAATTAATGAAAATAAAATAAAGGACATTGCCATAAATTATGTACCCACACATAAACTGATTCAGCAATCCCCATATTTATGGGGACATGATAAGATGAAGCATCTAGGCGTATGGATTAAAAAGGCTACTGTTAAGGCAACTATGGATACGTCAGAAGAGAGTAAACAAAAGACAATACAAAAACTGAGAAACTGGAAACATGTGCTTATGGCTATAGATAGTAAAACAGAAGCCATGAAAATGTTTTTAGTGCCTTTAGCTTTCTAAAGGGGTCAGACATACTTTTATCTACCATAGGAGATGTTGTGGACAAAAATTAATAAAGAGCTGAAGGACTTTATTTGAGAGGGGGAGAGGGCAACAGTCAAGTGGGATAAAATTATCCTTCTAATAGTACAAGGTGGTTTAGTATTCTTTAAATTGATGGGATATTTTAGAGCTAAATAGTTAAGACTCAAATACAAATACATAACACAAGCACATAGTTTTAATCTAAAAATGAAAGAAATGAAGAATCAGGGAAGTTCAAAAATAAAGAGGGAGGGAAATTTTGGATGCAGATCCTTAAGGAGAATAGCAACAACCATACAAAATATTATATTTGTGAAATAGCAGACAGTATTCTGACAACTAAGCCAATACAAACCTAGAGAAAGAATTGTTTGCCAATAGGGATGACTGAAAGGGGTAGAGAAAATAGGTAAGAGGGGACTGGAATTTACCGGAGAAAACTGGCAAAGGAACTAAGGTATTGGGAACAAATAACTACAGAGGGACAGGTAATAGAGTGGGATGAGGCCAAGAAGACATTTGGACTGCAGACTAGAGACTATCTTCTCCACCAGGGACTGACATCATAGTACAGGCAAAGAAAAAGGGATAGATGAATCAAGTGAAAGACCTGGTCTTGGAAAGTTTTTAGATGAATCTAGAACAGAAGCGGCTGTTAAAAAATGATAATTAGTAGGCCATATAAAATATTGCATGATAACTATTAGAATCAATTGGAGGAGTTTAGAAAAGATTGGGAAGCGAGACTAGAAAAGTAACTGACAAGACAGCAATGAGAGTAAATATGTATGGCTCCTAAGTATGCAACAAAGTACAGATGGTTTATGATTTATCAGGTAGATAGCAAATGTTGAAAATGTCATAGAGAAGAAAGAGGAAACAGAGACATATGTTTTGTGAGTGTAATGAGTTGGCAGATTTTAAAAATTCCCTACAGAGTACTCCGTGAGAAATATTGGGTAAACAAATGGCCATAAGTAAGGAAATGATTCATTTGAGCTGGGACACAGGATCTGAATTGCCTATAAATAGTAAGACTTTATTAAGTTTAATTCTGTCAGCTGCCAAAAAGGCAATTACTAGAAAATAAAAGTCAAAATTGAAACCAGCAATATTTGTCGTACTAAATAATATAGAAGGGATAAAAAAGCTGGAAAAGGGAAGGAGCATGTTGCTAGAAATAAATAGTAATCATTGGATTAATGCATACAGAATAATGTTCAGGATGAGGAGGACTGAGGTTTAAGGAAAGGCAGGAATTCAGCAATGTATATAATGGTGGACTGCTGAATGTTACAAGAAAAGATATGAGGTATAATTTATGTAAATGGAAAAAAATAATATGGTTAATGCACGTTTGCCTTCTTCTTGATAGATATTGTGTAAATTAAAATGCTTTTCTCCAAATTTATACTGTGTGTACAGTGAAGGAAATGTGCAAGGCCAAACAGCAGTTTTCAAAATAATATGGCTTGCTTGCAAGAATCGTTATTTTTTGTACATGTTCAGCTTAGATATTAATAACATATAGCTGTGGGCTTTACAGTAAATGCATCCTATAGAAAAAAAGGAAGTTAACTTTCGTGGCTTTCAGATGCAGAAATAAATAAATAAAATGCAGACAGGTCAAGTGATGCAAAGATGACGTGGAGAGACTTTTGTGAAGTCTTCAGATACAGAGAGGACCAAAAAAGGGCATGAAATAACCATGGACTTTTTCATGACACAGACAGAAACCAAAAAAACAAGTCACAAGGACATTAAAAATAACATTGGTTGAAAAGAGTATATAAACTGGACAGAATGTTTCATTCAGTAGTGATGTCAGACAAAGTGTGCTTTAGTCTCTTCATCTGTCTAGCTGTGTTATAATAGAATTGAAATAGCTCTGACAGAAATAACTGTTTGGCAAGAATTTGTTCTAAGATAAATAAAGTATAACAGATACAGTAGTACGAAGTTTGTCTGGTCACTTTTGGACATTTTCTTCAGCGACATTTCTTCACTTCTTAAGTGATAATTTAATGAAGGTGTTTAAAAAATCTGAAAGTTGATGTAGCAGAAACAAAAGTTATATACTTACCATAATGAAAGATATGTACTTGAAAATCTATGTGGAGATTTCCTCCCCAGGCCTCTGTTGAAAAAAAGCCTTTTTGGCTCAGTCAGACACCCCCAGTTAACAAATGTAAAATAAATAAATAATACTTACCATAACGAGAGATCTGTGTTTTCTAATTTTCAACCGGTTCATCATACCTGATCTGACCTTGGCACTGAATTTGAAGCTTCCATGGTTCCAGGGCTCTCTATCTTCCTCCAAACATAACTCCCTAAACTCCAATCTAATGCCTTAGATTGAGTTTGCCTACATTGAAGTATTCAGACCTAATCATAAAAAATAGTAGAAACCCTAAATCCAAAATGAAAGGAACCAGAGGAAAAATGTCAAGATTATGGGACAATTCTGCCCACAGACAGGGTGTGGTGTGTCAACCACTCCATCATCTTGGAGTTATCTAAAAAAAATAATATACATCTCAATTTGGTAAGTGGGCTAGAAGGAGGGGAGGATAAACTGGACAAGAATTAGACAATATGGATCTATTGTTATGGTAAGTACATAACTTTCATATCTAGTGTTGTCTTTTTCAACTGATTTAACTTATGGAACAAATTCCCAAGGTGTCTTTCTGTGTGGTATCAAGGAAGGACATTCCTGAGAATGATGAAGCCAGTGGAGGAACAAGATTTGGACTGCACATCCAGTTTATGATGAGTAACAAAGGTATGCACAGTGTACCAAACTGCTGCTGATGAACAAATGTCATTAATGGGTAGCCTTTTAGAAAAGGCCAATGAGGTAGCTACTGCCCTGGTCAAACAGCCCTACAGTTTGGACTATAAATTTAAACCTATCTTAGCATAGACAAAATAAATAAAATTTGACAGAAATCAGGACAGTATACCTTTTATAACAGCTCTGTCAAGTCTAGCTTTTGAGTAAGCAATAAAAAGAGGATCTGATTTTCTGAACTCTTTCACCTGATGAAGACAGAACCAGAGTTGATGGTGGGCATCTAAAATGTGCAGTATGCATTCTCCCTTGTTTGAGAATTTGAGAAAGAACACTGGTAAATCTGTGGATTGGTTTTAAGTTATTTATTGGTACCATCTTTGGAAGGAAAGATGCATTAGTCTAGAGAGAAACTCTATCCTTATGGAAAGCCAAATAAGGAGGTTTACTTGAGAGTGCTTGTAATTCCAAAATCCATTTGGCAGAAGTCATTGCAACTAAGAAAATTGTTTTCCAGATCAAAATTTGATATCTATAGTGGAAGTAGGTTTTAAAGGAGGATGAGTCAGAGCATGGAATATAACTGTAGTATCCCATGGAGAGATGGGGTCTCAAATGGAAGGATGCAGTAGAAAGGCTCCTTTGAGAAACACTTTTGGCATTTTTAAAGAGGCCACATTAAATATAATTTTGTCCAAGAAAATTGGAAATTGCTGCCAATTGAACTTTGATGGTAGAATAGCTTTAGTCTTGCTTGAAGAGCTCAGTTAAGAATTTCAAAACAGATGGTATGGAAGCATAGAAAGAATACAAGCCTTTAGCTATTGCCCAAAAGGAAACCTTTTACCATTTACTGTTATAAACTTTTTTTGCAGTAGGTCTTTGTAAATCTGAAATGATGTCAACAATGGCATTGAAAAGTCTGGCATCTCCGGATATTGTCAAAATTGAAGGAACCAAGTGGTTAGATTCATGGTAGTCTGGTTTGGAGGAGGCAATCTGGATGGATGCAATAGAAGATCTATATATTGATCCAATTGTGTTGGCCCCAGTGGCTGAAAATCAAAGTTGTCACTGTTGGATTGAGGGGCCACTCAGGAGGAGTTAGAATAGACTTGCTCAACTTGCCCACTAGGAGACTGGAACTGTCTAGAAGGTACATTGCTAACAGAAATGGGTGTGCAAACACCACCCTCATCTCCAAGATGCTGATGTAAAGTTTGGCCTATAAACCTGACCATGTATTTTGGATTATTTTCCTTTCAAAATGCCCCTCCCCAACCTAGAAAATTGGTGTCCATGGTCATTGCTGCCACTGGTGGAGCTGTATAAAAAGGTAATCCTTGTGTTACTGATGGAGAGGTAATCCACCAGATGTGTTGTCTGCAAATTTTTGTGAATCATGTCTTGACATGTAAAGAATGGAGTTTCTGAGACCACTGAACTGCTAGCATCCATTGAAGAATCCCTGTCTGACAGGATGAAACGAAGATGACTGCAGTATCTAGTTGGGGTTTGGGTGGAACCAGGCTTAGAGAAAGCACACTCTCTTTGGGTAAATCCAAACCCCTTTCAACCATCCCAAAGGCCTAAGCTACAGCCGGAACCAAAGATCTCAATGGATCTCAATGGATCTGAAAAAAAGACAGAAACCTTGACCCCAACTAGCCCCGGGCCTTTAGCTACTCTCAGATAGAGATGTCTAGTGCCAAAGCACCCAGGGGAAGAGATGGCTTGGAGAACCTCAGGGTTAAACCATCCCCAAGAAAATGGCAGTGATGTTATGGTCCCCAGTCCCTTCATGATCCAAGGGTATCAAAGTCGAGAGGGATAGGGAAGCTGCCAGTGTCAAAGTTGATTGAACATTCTTCACCAAAAGAGACACTTCGTGATGAGTCAGATCCAAAATTGTTGGAGCCATTGGATGGACTAGGACAGGCAAAGGAAGTGGAGGGGCAGAGTGGCCAGTCATCAGTACGTTCACCAAGGATGGTACCAACAGAACCCCAAGCTGGATTTGCATCCTCAAAAACTTTCTCATCATCCTGTTTATGTCATACTCTGTTAAGCTCCAAGATGATTGGGTAGATGAAGCCACTGAAGATGACCTGGACTATCTCTTTTCCTGTAAAATTGGAGAGGGTAATTTTGGGATCGATTCCATTGAAAACTGGGGCCAAGGAGAGGATGTATAGGACCAAGGTGCTATCATTTCTGACCTCCTAGCCAGTTTGGGTCATGGTCCATCTAGTACTGATGGATCCGATGAACGTTTAGTAGGTAGAAGGTAAAGATTTGCCCTTTTTTTTTCTTTCTCCTTCTGTTTATTTTTCTCTTTCTCTTTTTCTTTCTTTTTGTCTGAGGCCTTTTTAGAAGACCTAGCCCCGTCCTGTTTCTTGACAAGGGAGTTAGATGAGGAAGATCCAGAAGCCAAGGTCCTTGTCTGTGGAGGGAGGAGACTCCTCATCACCTTGTCACAATGAGCTTGCAAAGCTCTGGACTGAAGGCAGCACAAGAGGAGCATTCTGTGTCTAAATGGCCAGTGTCCAATCAATATACACAAAGTGTGTGGATTGTGAGGGGGCAACTTATTTTTTAAAAGCTTGATACTCGACCATAATTTTTCAAAAGTACAAAGTCTATCTTAACTACCAAAAGAACACAGTAATTATTATCAACCATAATTTTTCAAAAGTACAAAGTCTATCTTAACTACCAAAAGAACACAGTAATTATTACTATCAAAGTACCTTAAAGATAAGTCTAAAAGCACTGCAGACACTATCCAAAATTTCTAACCTATCATCAAAGATTTATAAGACTAAAGAATTACATACTATTAAAAAATCCTAACCACTAGAATATTATCAACTGTCTTAACAATCTAGACAAGTACCACACTTTATCCTAAAAAATAATATAACTACAAAATTGTCAATCAAGAGAGAGCAACTCTCTCTTAGTAGACAGGAATATGGGGAAAAGTTTTACAACTTTCAAGCAAAGAATCCCAGCTGAAAAAGCAAAGTATACAAGAGCTCTCAAAAACATGTCTGAAGTCTTCTGGCTGCAACTAGATCTGAAGTATTAGATTGGAGTTCAGGGAATTATGAATAGGGAAGGACTCATAGGTTCACAGGAGATTACAACACTAACAGCCCTAGAGCCCTTACAAGCCTATCCATATTTATCCTGAGCTGGCCCAATTATTGGTTTTTAGGTGAGTGAAGTTTGCAGAGATAAGGGTCTATGGTAGTTTATACTGACGTCTTCTGTCCAGGAGGGTCGTAGCCACCACCCCAGGACTGAATTTGTGGTTACAAATGCATTGATCTAGACTGCATTTGAAGAGGGTCAGGGAGGGTCTCTGTTTCACATGAACTGGAAGCTTGTTCCAGAAAAGCGGCAGTTTCTGGGAGATGTATCTATCCCTCCAACATGACCTGTTCATTTCAGAGGCTAGGTTAAGAACCCTGGAGGGAGTGACCTTCCTGCAGTTTGATTTATGAATGTGTAGTGTAGCACTTCCAAAAGGCCTGGGTCAGAGACTTCCCTGTTAGCCAGGCACAGGTCACCCCTTAGCAACCAGTACAAGACAGAATACAGTGACAGAGCTTTCAGTCTTTCCATGTAATACTTGTTTTGTGTACCCTGTAATTTCTTTGTGAGAAACCTCTGTGGTCTCTCCAGTTGTTGCCAGTGTTTGGTGAGCTACATGCAAAAGGGAGTATTTTACGCAATTACTGGTCTGATGAGGGCTGAGAATAATGAAATTGTAACATTGTTAGATTTAGATACAATGCCTTTATTTATAAGATGTGCCACATAGAAGGATTTCCTTACTACTGTGGAAACATCATGGTCAAAGTTCAGATTGTTGTCAACCTGAAAACACAGATCAAGTACCACTGGGTCTATACTTGAGGGGGGGGGTGATGTCTATAATGTAATTAGCAGGGATGTCAGCTTTCCCAAAGGGAATAATAATGCATTTTTTTTTGCATTTAGCTTTAATCCTTGGCTTTGGCACCAATCATTTGTCTACATTAACCCTTTCTGCAGTATATTAACATTGTTGGGGAGCTCAATGATTGCTCCCAATTTGTTGAATTGGATGAAAATAGACAACACTGGATCAATAAACTTTCCCTCAAACCTACCAAAATCTTTTCCATCCTTGCCAGAGGGAATGAGTTTAGGATTAACAATCTTTTTAGCAGCAGAAATTTAGACAAAGCAATGACTGCAGGGTCTGCTTTAGGATTAGAAAACATATTAATAAATCTGAGGTACTTTATATAACCTTTCAGACTTTCTGGGAGAAGTAGGTTGGTTGCCAGGCAGGCTAGGCTGCAAGCCTTTAAGGAAACACCCTCCAAAGCTAGTAAGAGTGTCAGCTTATCCACTTGCAAAAATTCATAACACTTTTTTCAGCACTGTTCATTTCACAAACAGCTGAAATTCACATTATAAGATCTTATTTACATTATATTAACATTGCTCATTACTGTGATAACTTACAGGGAAATGCAACACTCTAATACTAAGATATACATTTTACTTTTCCTTTAGTAGCACTGTATTCATGACATTTCTTCATATACTGGTGCCCCTTTTCCTGATAGAGAATATCTTTTGGATTATTTCCATTAATTAATTTATATCTAGTGGGGCATACTTCCAGTTCTTCATTATATTTTCTTTTGCTGCCAACATGAATAAGTATAGCAGCTATGTTGGGCAGGAGTTACATTTGGACATATATGGAGTTCAGCAGAAACTTTCCCAGTCAGTTTATAGTCTAATCTAAAAATCCTTGACATTGATGTTTGTAACTGCTTCTTGAAAGTTTGTAATCTAGGACATTTCAAAATACATGTTCCTAGTTATCTTCCAAAAACTGCATGCCTCTCTAACAGCTGCATGTGGCACCTGGAAAAATTTTACTCAAATAGAATAGGTTATGTGTGGAGGCACTTCCAACCAAATATCCTGAAGTGCCTAGACTTAGTAGTATACTTTGATGTTAGACAAATTTCTTTCCATTGCACCTATGTGATTGTTAAGTGAAGTCTCCCAGGCACTTCCCATATCCTGAGCCAGCCCCATTTTTGCTTCCAGTAATGCCCTGCATCCCCTGTGTATTAATGCTTTCAAGCTTTGATTCTCTGACGTTCATTCAACCCAAAATCTTATCAGTTCGGTTATATCTCCCAGCATTTCTATAAGCAGTCTTCTAACTCTATATTCTGTGGCTAGCCACTAATAATGCAAAAGGCTTTTGACTGACAGCTTGAATTGAACTTTTGCTTCCTCACACATAAATATATTACTTTCTTTAAACATCTGCTCCCGGTACATAGGTTCTACTGGCATAGAGGCCCATGTTTGGCTTGCCTCATCAAAGTTCCTGTCACCCACTTTACCTGACGTGAAGCCTACTGGGAGTAAATCTAGCCAACCTAGTCACTTGTAATTGCACATCATATATTTCTCAACAACTACAAACACAGCTTAGGTTGTTGTTATGTGTACTTCATAGCATCCTCCCAAAACCCTTCTCTCCTTTGTTTATATGTACTGGCTGGAATGTTAATTTCAGCGTCTTTCCACAGTTGAGGGGATAGTTCTTGGCTTCCATTAAATATACTAATCTAATGTGTGTGGCTTCAAAATAAATCTTCAAATTTGGTAGCAGTAAACCTCCCTGTTCCACTGGCAACATAATTTTCCCCACTTAATTCTTGGTCTCTGGGTTTCTCATATTAGTTTCTTAATTTCTTTCTCTGTTCTCTTCCACATAACCTCCTCTGGTGTATAGAGGTAGGAATGCCCCACATACAAGTGGGACAAAAATCATTTTTACCACCTGTATCTTGTTGCCTATGTCTAGGCACAGGAGCCTTGCTTCTTGTATCATTTTATTTATTTTTAATCTTACCTCATTCCACATCTGGCTGTCTGGTTGGAATCCTTTATAAACCATACACCTAAATATTTAAACCCATCATGTCCCCATAGATAAGGAAACTGCTGTACTAAATCAAGATTGGGGGAATACTTTATATATAGTGCTTCAGTCTTGGTTTGGTTAATTTTATTTCCTTAGAATACCTGGAAGATATTCAAAATGGTAAACAGAAAAGAGATATCTGATTCTGGCTTAATTAAGTATACTACTACATAATTTGTAAAAGTGCTATTTTCTGTGTGATTCCATTCCACATATATCCCTGAATGGAAAAGTTCAAACCTTGGCTGACAGGGGTCCAATATACAGGGTGGATAGGAGTTGGAACAACCCTATGTCTAGTACAACAGAAAAGTCCAAATTCCCCAGGTAGATCACCCTGGATAGTAGTTGCTGTATTAGACCTTCCGTATATTCTGGTCATCATTGTTACTTGTACTTAGGGAATTCCATTAGTTCCAATACCGCAAACAAATAGTTCCAATCAACCCTTTCACACATGCCTTTTCTGTGTCAATACTCACCAAAAGCAGTGGGGAGCCCTCTTGTTCTAATTACTTCTGCAAGAGCAAGGTTTTATAGATGGATCAAAGGTATGCCTGCCTTCTGCAAATCCACATTGATCTTTATGAATAAGGTTAGAGAAGATTCCTGCCACTCTCGTGGCTGTTATAGTCATGAGTACATTCTAATAATGATTCAGTATTGAGATCAGCCTGTATGCAGCTGGATCCATATGGTCATTTCCCTTCATTTGGATTTGCTGCTACAAGAGCCTACTTCAAACTTTCTGACATTGGACCCACATCTAGAATTGTGTTCAAGATTAACTCCCATACCTTAACAACCTGGATGGCACCAGCTTCCAAATTTCAGTGGGAATCCCATCCAAGCTGGCAACTTTTTTCTGTTTCTGGATGACTTGCACAATCTCTTCTCCACTAATGGGCTTCCCTAATGCTGAGGTCTGATCATACTCCAACATGGGGAAGGGCAGCCACCTCAGAAACTCCTTAATTTATCTTTGTTTAATGAGGATCCACTTAGATCTTTTGTAAACTTGTTTCATAATAAAATCTAAATAATTCCAAAATATTTCTGTGCTCTCAGGGTGTTGTCACAAAATATCATCTCAAAGGAAAATGACCTAGTTGCACCCAAATTATCCAAGTGCTCCTTGACTTTCCCTACATTATTTTCTAATGCTAATCTCTCCCCTTTCATCTATTTTCCATCTCTGTTCTGCAGGTGTTTCACTAAGCTTACATTTTTCTCATATTTCATTTGCATCACTGGAGTCCTTAGTCTTATTGTTATATTGATCTCATTCCACTCCTTACTGTATCCCCCTTCTGTCCTCTCAAACTGTGCCAAAAGTGTTGTTACCAGCCCCTGGACCCATTCTCTTAATTGTTTCTTTTGGAGTAAATAGGTTGAATACAACCAATCTTCCCATTTACAGAATACTGTAGGGTCCTTATTTCTAATTCCACAGGCATGTGGTCTGATATGAGCATTGGGTGTATTTCTACCCAATTCACCAAGTAGTGATGCTCCAGAATTACATAAACATAAAGTCCAGTCCGGTCCAGTTCTAGTGATGACGGAAATACTAGTTATATATTTTTTCTACTTTTATTATCCACCTCTATGTCTTCCACACAGTAGAGTTTGAAGAACCTTAAGAAGTTCCCATTACCTGAAATTTAAACCATCTAAGACCCCAGAATACACCATCTCTGGCTGTAACCACGTTTCAGTTCCCTCCACCACTACCAGATGCCCCTGCTGGAAGGCAATTATGTCAGACAGCATTTGATTTAATTTATCTATGGAAGTGTTTAGGGGAATATATATTTTGAGACCAAAGCAATCCTCTTTGCTCAACAGTCCCCTCTCACATCTGTATATCTTCACTATAACAGGGAATATCTTGGGTAGTAAAATAATAGTCACCCTTCTTCTACCTTTTCCATTTCTGAATGGTATCCTCCCTTAAAACCTTTTTTAATAGGCAGTGATGCTCTAAACTAAAGAGTCGAGTCTCCTAAAGGAAGATAATGTTTGAATCAGATTGTTTTATATACTCTAGTATTCTACTGCATTTTTCTTGGGCCAATATCCCATTTACATTTAAGTTTATGATCTTTAAGCAATAAATCCTTTTTAAGCTTTTTACCTTGATCTCTCTTTCACTTGTGTTCTTCCTTGAAATATTTTTAAAACTTGTCCTGATTCCTTTTTGCCTCCAGACACTTCTTTTTAACTTCCTAATACCTTGCAGTGACATTTGAGGCATTACTTTGGTTACAGTGCTTAAAAAACAGTGCCATTTTTTTATAAGGAGACATATAACTAACAAAGTAGATAAGTCATTTCAAATTAACATTTCAAAAGAACAAACACTGAGGACATGTAAAAACTTTATTGTCCCCACAACTCTTTACAATCCATTTCACAGTATTCACATACAGTTCAGAGGCCTGACCTACTTATCCCCACTGGTCAATAATATTACTGCACCCTTTTTTTAATTTCTCCAAGTCTTTTGGGTTTCTAATACCACCATGGGAATGGTTACCATGATACACAGTGTGCCTGGAGTGATGTAGTACAAAAGACTTTTGTAGCTTACTTTGCTTCACCACTCCCCAAGCACCTTGAGATTTCTGTTCTTATATCACGCCTAAATGCACACAAGTAAAATGAACTCTAACAGAGCAACGAGCATCCAGTCTTGACTTATGTTAAAAAAGAACAGTTATCACCTACTCATATCTCAAGTTACTATGTTTATTAAGTCCCAAAATCCTCTTCTCATGTGCCTTTTTTGTTGTCATATACTAGGCCTTTTATATTTTACTAGCCAAATCAGCTTATTCAGGAAAAGTTCCTAGTCTATTGTTTCCTACCTTAACCTTAACATTGAGGCTTATTGCTGCCTGGCATCCTCATAAATATTTCATATTTGTTTCATATTTTGTGGTACTTCTCTAGGGGTTTCAATCATATGTGGTCCATTTTCAGCTATCAATCACAATCTAATTTACACTGAACATAATCTATAAGCCCTCTGGCTATACTCCATCTGCTGTTGGAGAAAAATAAATTGTTTAGCAGGTAGGATCCCTGTTATTTGACAATTTAGCATTGCACTGTAAATCTTGTTCTTCTGCTTCAACTTGTCACCTGAGGTGATATTGCTGCAGCTCCTCATTGGCTCCCTCTCGGTCCATAAAGGTCTTTTGAATGGACAGGAGCATAATTTTCAGATCTGCTGGGTATTGCAGCCTGAATTTCAGACCTAGGACTCTACAGTCTCCAAATATTGGTAAAAAAAATGCTCCTTTGACTCATGTGCATGAAGAGTAACCATTTTCAACAAATACCCTAGCTAAATCAACTGTCACCCTCTTCCCCTTTTGCCATAAACATGTCTGCAATTTGTTTTTGAGGGTAAAGGTTTGCAATTTAATTATTATGGGATGTAGAAACTTGGTCTTACCACTCGTAGAACCTATACTCTATGAGCCATTCTGAAAAGTATTTCATCACACAGCAGGCCAGTCCAGTTACTTAACTGGTTTTGCACAAAGGAGCAGCAGATCGTCTCAATTTTGTCAGGTTATCCTGTGAAATGCAGATTTTCACACTAGGTCTTATCTTCCAGATTAGTTAGTTCTGTCATCTATATCTTATTGTCTAGCCTTTGATTCTGCCACTCTATTACTGGTTTCCACTTCTTCTTTTATACGTTTTTAAATGTCAACCAAATGTGCATTAAGGGCCTCTTCCATCACGTTGCTTCTTCTAATATTATGTATTCTTCTAAGCAGCTTCTTATTTTTATGAACTTTGTGAACATTTGCTCTATTTCCTGCTCCAGTTTGCTTTACTCATGGTCCATGGCCACCATTTCTAAAATAATTTCTTTATCTTTCACTCTCGCTCTGTCTCTGTTTGTCAGTTGTAACTGACACTTTCTTGCTACATTTTTACTTTGGAGGCATGCACACCTGTTCTTAAACTCTTATCTTATTTAGAGGTTGCTCTAGCAGTTCCCTTTCCCTCCTTATATTTCTTTCATTCTACATTTTCAGAGGGGGAGGCATTCATTGCTATCAATATGGCTGCTTACTGAAAGAACATAATACCTTTGTTGAGAAATAGGGATTTAGTTATGTTCTCACTAAAATCTTACATTTTAGTTAAGGTCTCAGAAAAATATAGCTCTTCTGAAGGAAAATCTCATGAAACATGTTTCTCACAATTTTCAAGTTAAAGGAAAATGCTAAATAACCCCCCCAACTACCACCACTACCTCTATTCTCTGCTTTTCTGGCTACGACTTGGTACCAAGACTGTGGGGAAGTAAATTAATTCCTTAGTAAATCCAATCATGTCTTCCTTGGCCATAATTTTAAAAACAGGAGAAATAACATTTTTCATATTTTGTTTCTCTTTCCTGGGGACTCCCTGGAAAAAGACAAACTCATGGCAGGGACACTATCCCAGGAATCAGGCAACTTAACCCAACTATGCTCCTTCTTCCAAAACTGGCAAGAGTGATAGCTTCCTTTGTCTAAAGAGGACACCCTTATGGCCACAGTGGACATGTCTAACGTCAGGTTTTTAGTGGTTTCCCAATGAGCTACACCAGAAGAAATAGAAATTTATGAACAGTCCAAGGAACCAAGTCCAGCCACAGCAGAGTAACCCATCAGCAGCTGAGGCAATGATGGTGCCAACCTGTCACTTGAAGACTCCAGAGAAATGTTATTTTTCTTGCAGACAGATTAAGGAAGAACTGATGAGGTTGGTAAATGCTCCGTGGTTTAGACAAAAAAAAAAATGAAGAATGGATAGTAGAGCCTGTGAAGTCTGTAAACCTCCTGACAGGAAAATAATGACTTCAATGTAGAAAAAAAATCCAATGACAGTTCTCAAAATCACAATGTCCTGCCCTTAAAACTAATTCTACATCAATATGGAAAACAGTACAGTTGTGTAAGAATGTACCGTAACAGTATATGTCCTACTGATCACTTCTGCAGTATTTAAAACAGATGGGTTTTCATTGCTGATGCCTGGCTGGGGGTACCAAAGCTTAACCTTCCCTGGATCATACGTCCAAATGTATCACCTCAGCTCATAAGCATAGGGGGTATATACACGGAACTATGAGCGTAGATCCTCAGATTATCTCTAAGCCAGTTGCCCCTGAGAGAGAGTGGTCAACTAGGAGGGCTCAAGCAAGTAGTGAGAGGAGCCCCCTGAGTCCTACAGATCTGCAGACAGGGCAGTAAGACAAAAAGAGGTGGTATCCAAAAAGGAGGAACGAGGTTCAGTAGGAATACTGCAATAGTGATTAGCAGGACATCTTTTGTTAGGGTAAGTTTTCACACAACTATACTATGTCATGACTTAGATCACTGCTGCATTATTCCAAACAAATGAGTCATTCCCAGAGCTCAGAGGAACAAAAGGGAGGATGGTAAATGGAGAAAAGAACTGTCCAGGAGTCGAGAGAGAACTGACTTGGTGAAGGGAGCTCCTGATCTTGAAAAGGCATCAATTCTGTAATGTTTAATGAAAGTGTGAACAAAAGACCAGTGGCAGCTTCCAGGATTGTCCTGGCATCAACCCCTTTGTAGAAGGCTCTCAAGGATGCCACTGTCCTAGTAGAGTGAGCTTGAGGGCAAGTGGACAAGGATTTGCCATGGTGTGAGCAATAAAAGAAGATAGACTTAGCAATACGGTTTGCAATGGTTTGTTTAGATACTGGTTGTCCCAGTTTGGAGTCCCGGAATGAGATGAACAGTTGTTCTGACTTATGAATAGATTTAGTTTTAACAAAATAAAATCTCAGCTTCTGCATACATCTAGGAAGTGCAGGAGTCTTCTCCCTGTCTTATGGATTTGGAAAAAGTAGGTCGTCTGGTTGAGAGACATCTCATTCACCACCTTAGACATGAAGGAGGGGTAAACCATCAGGGACAACTTGTCCTTGTGAAAAATAAGAAAGGATGGAGCAGCCATGAGTGCCTGAAGTTCTAAGACTCTCCTATTAGAAGTGAGGGTAAGTAGCAAGATAGTTTTCCAGGTGCAGAATTTGAGATTTGTTGAAGCTGTTGGTTCAAATGGTGGCAGAGTGAGCTTTTCCAGTATGACACTGAGATCCCAAAGTGGGAAGGGGGAGTACAAGCTTCCTTAGGGGTCTTAGGTGCAGTACCCCTTTTAAGAATTGTGCAACCTCAGGCCTAGACATAACAGGTGCATTTAGGGGGAGACAGACAGATATGGCTGAGAGATACACTTTGATGGAAGAGTATGACAGACCTGTATTGATTGTTTTAGGATAAGAGGAACCTCTGATTTTGGGGTATTCTGTTTTTATGACACCAGAAGAAAAATCTCTTCCGTTTGCTTATATAGGATTTTTGAGTGGTGGATCTCCATACTTCCTGGTGGATATGCAGTACGGACTCTGTAAACTGGTGCCTGAAAGGAATCAGAACCCTATCATCCACATGCATAGGTTTAGGGATGACAAGTTCAAATGAAGCAGTGATCCCTTCTGCTGTGTGATGAGATCCACCTTGTGTGGCAGTTTATAGTGATTGTCCCTGGCTAGATAAATGCAATGCTTCCATGGCTAAAAGGGAGTCACCCGTAACATTCTTGTTTTTTTTTATTTCTCGACCTTTAGTAATACTTTTCGAGTTAATGGAAGTGGAGGGAGAGCATAAAGAAACTTCCCTGTCCACTGAAAGGAGAATACATTTCTTTTCTAGCTGGTGCAAAAAAGGGAAACATTCCTGTCTGTCATTGAGGCAAATAAGTTTACCTGAGGTGTTCCACACTTGTATATAATGTCTAGGAATACCTGTCTGTTTAGGGTCCATTTGTGAGGGTCCTCGAGGGACCTCCTTAATGAGTTTACTAGAATGTTGTCCTGTGATGGGTAGTTAGGTCCCAAACAATCTGAGTTTTTTCTAAATAACTGGTATGATCCAATCCATCCATGCTTGTTTAAGTACTACATGACAGTGGTGTTGTCTGGGAATGATCAAAGAGGGCCTGGTTTCCAGATGTGTGAGAAAATCCAAATGCCTGGATGAGGGTACTCATCTCTTTCAATCTGATGTGCTTGCTCTTGAGCTTGGGTTGTCACCTGCTCCAGACTCTCTGCATACCTGCCCAGTCCCCCCATACCTTGTCCAAGGTGTTGGTGTAGACCTCTTGAGCTGGAGTCTGAGGTTTGAAGGGAAACCCTGAACTGAGATTCAACTGGGCTACCCTACCTGAAATCTGTTTGAGACAAGGTGTGAGGGGGATCTTTGTGTTCAGAGGATGAAAATGTTGGAATCTTACTGTTTTCAGGTTCCACTGAATTTTCCTCATGTGTAACCTGGCTAGAGGGAACACTGGGATGATTGTTGGCATGAATCCCAGGTTCCTTAGTATTTCCCTGGCTCAACACATGTCGAAGGAGATGGAGTGGAAGTAAGCTGTAAGGCTTTGTCCCCTCTCCTGAGGTAGAGGTAGGCCTCCATCTTCTGTCCAGTCTCCAGCCCAGGAACACTAGGTCTGTGGTGGGCTGAAGACAGGACTTTTTGTAATGAACAGTGAACCCCAACTGCGAGAACACATTGAGGGTGAACCAAAGGTAGGTGTTGCAGTAAGGTCTGTGTTGAGGTAGTCTGGATCAGCAGATCATTTAAGAGAAAATCTGAATTCCTTAAATTCAGCAGAAGGCTATCACTAGTGTTAAACATTTTGTGAATACGCCTGGGGCTATGGAAAGCCCAAAAGCCAAAGCAGTAAACTGGACATGAGATGAGCCAGTGCAGAACCTGTGGAATTTCATGCAGTAGAGCATAGATGTGCCTGTGGAAGAATACGAAGTAAAAGGGTCTATCATAAAAGCATTTTGAAAGTTGGCACTTTTAGGAAGGTGTTTGTCAAGGAGAGCTCAAGTATGGGTCTCCACTGTCCTTTTCCTGGAACTAGGAATACCCGTCTGTTTAGGGTCCATTTGGTAGGCAATGGTTTGCTTGTGCCTTAGACCTATAATTCCTGGAAGATAGGCAGACATTGCTGAAGTTAATTGTGAAGAGGAGGAGGTATACCATTCAAGGGACAGAGTTCCTTCCAAAATATGGCATAACCATTTTTATGAAAGAAAGCACAAGGGCAGGACCAAGGGGGAGAGGGGGGTCTTGGAACACATCCCATTGACTTCTCTAAAAAAGGGAGGCCTCCCATATCTGAGGTCCTTCTGATGTTTCTCTGAAAATTTCCACCTGGGTAACTTCCTGTGTTTATGAAGTGGTTTGGATTCCTTTCTAGTGAAAGAATTGGGTTTGGAAGGGTAGTTCCTCTGGTATTTGGGTATAGAGGTAAGCAGAATCAGTCTTCAGTCTTTCATAATTTTGCCTTGTCCCTGTAAGGTTTTAAATAAGTTGACTGCCTGCAGGCCAAACAAAATATCCCTGTCTAAGGGTGAATCAGTGAGTTGGTTTGAAATCCTCTGGCGCAGGTTGATTGTGCAACCATGCTTATCTGCAGATAACATTACCAGTAGCAGATGCTCTGGAAGAGGCCTTCACAGCATCATAACTACATTTTATACTGTGGCTGGACACCTAAGTGGCCTGATCAACCAGAGACAGAATCTGTTGTTTGGATTCTAAGCCCTGCAAGGCCATCACTACTTTGTTCAAAGAGTTGGGAATGGACAACAGATATCTGGTCTTTAGAGTCTGGCACTTAATAGCCCTGAAAGCCAGAGTAGAGGTAGCATAGACCTTTTTTTTCCCTACCTATCCATGGCCCTACTGTCCTTGCATGAAGAGAGGGCACTGGCATTGAGGAGCAATTTAGAAGGTTTGGGGGGGGGTACTGTAGATTTGTCTGCCACAGGGTTCTTACACAGGAATTTAAGTTAATTTGTAACTTTGTAGAACCTGTCTGGCCTTTTGGAGCAGGGGGCTATGAATCAGACCTGTAGAGGTAGACTGGAAGGCATCCAAAAAGGACTCCAGGACTGGAGGGACAGGTGAAGAGGCAGGAGTGTCCACCTGCAAGAGACTGTAGTCCCTCTTCTGGACCTCTGAAATTTGTCTATACTCCAACTCAAAGTTTTTTTTCTATTTTTCCCCTAACAGATTTGTTTTTCAATTGAATTGTACAGATTATATGTCACATTAAAGGTGGGATAAGTTTTAAAATGATTTATTGTGGTCTCATTTTTTTATATCACAAAAACCTGGCATTTTATCAGGGGTGTGTACACTTTTTATATCCACTGTATGTTTTAACAGATGATACTGGAAGAGAAAAGGTTAATCTCAAATAGTTTGAAATTAACTTATCTGTCTTAGGCCATAAAACTTGTATCTTACAGTTCTCAATGCAGCCATAGACAAAAACTCTGTACTAGGAAGCTTCCTGCATTGTCATTGGGGTGAACTAATTGCTACTCTGGTAGGGTGGAAATCTGAAATTGTGTTATGACTTCCAGGAGCTGCAGCAGATCTTAGCAAGGCTTTGTGTGTCTGTGTATTATTGACACATATGTGCTAAATCCTGACAGGTTATAGCCAAGGGGGTGTGGCATAGGAACCAGAATTCAGATGACCAGATGTATGTGATGTCATTCTGTAATCCCTCACTTAAAATTATATTTTAATACTAGATGAGACTGAAGTCTCAGTGCACTCTCTTTTTGCAACCTGATAAAGAAGGCTCTCTCACCTACTTCATCTTGCCTTGCTCCAGTAAGTAACCAGGGAATAATAATTCTTTAGATCAGTCAGGAAGATATAGTGAGATTAGTTAAGTATTGTTTTTTTTCTGTAAGTGTGTGAACCTTTCCACCTGTGTTATTTTTAATATTTCTTGTGACTGAAACTCTGGTGTTTACAACAGATATTTAGTATATTCATGTTCTTTTATTATTTATTATTAAATATATATAAACTTTACATTGTGGCTGGTCCTTTCTCTGGTTCGCTCCTCAGCTGGGGTGCCTTCTGTGCGGAGTCTGCATGTCCTCGCTGTGGTCGCGTGGGTTTCCTCCAGGTGCTCCAGTTTCCTCCCATATCCCAAAGACATGCTGTAGGTGGATTGCACACTCTAAATTGGCCCTAGGAGTGAGTGTGTGCATGTGTGTGCCTTCAGTGGAAGGTTGGGCACGGGGCTGGCAACTCGACACTGTAAAACTCCACTGCCAATCATGAGAGGACAGGTGATCTGCTGTGGCGACTCCTAACCGGAAAAAGCCAAAAGAAGAAGAAGATGATTGTGGCTGGTCCTTTAGAGAATATTTAGCCTTTAGGAGTACTTAATATGTATTGGTGACACTGTGGCCACTCCTGAAAGCCTGGCTGTTTGGTCAACATTACCATTTGTATTAATATTAATTTCACTAAGTATAATTGGGTACCCTTGTAAGACCCTTGGAGAAGCTGGCTTTGGAGTGTCTGGTGATGATGTAATTATCTTATAGTCTGAGCAGAATGTGGCATAGTTAGTAAATCTGTGCAGCCTTTCCCAAATGTGTCTGTTTGTATACAAATCAAATCTCAGAGAGTGTTTGTGTCAGCTGCTTGGAGCAGGGACACAAAGCACTGCTTTGACAGAAAAGGTGTTGAAGGACTTGGCTTGGACACTCGGCTGAGGACTCAAACCTAAAGATGTGCCAGTGGGGAGTCTTATTGGGGATCTGGAGAGAGAAAGAGACACTAGCCCCTGGCCTGAGTGTATTCCCTATGTGCCCTTAAGGAAGACTGTGCATGCTTGATGCAGAGAGCTGCATCTGTAAATACTGGGTGTATCAACTTTTGTTCCACGTGAACGTTCCTCTCCAGTGCCAGTGGTGAGGATTCAGTCTTCTTGATTACTGGCCCAGAGTGGGGATTTCACACATACCAAGGTGGAATAGGCACTGAGTATGAGGTCTTTTTAGGAAATTTGCCCAATGCAATCTGGCTGACATCTAACACAGATATTTAAAGACTTATTCCATGTTTTGAGAAAAAAATTACCTATATACACCCTCACATTTTATACATAAAATGGTGTAAACCTTGTCACTAGATGATTGTCACTGCTGAAGTGACACCCCTACCCCATGGAAAAAATGGAAAAAAGGGTTTGGAGATGGCTGGATGGATACATAGGTGCACTCTAGTGCTCGCGTCGCACACGCACACATACATACACACAAGGTCAAACATGAGGTCAGAATAAACTCATAGGCTGAGGACAACAAGAAGGGCTTTTTCAGCTGCATCCAGAACCTTAGAGGTAACGCATAACATCGTGCTGACCTGGCGGTGATCAATGTGACATAGCAAATATACTGGCTGATAAATTCAACTCAAATTTCATCCTCCACTCCCCCAAGCTCCACCAGATGAAATCCCTTCCAAAATAATTCCTCCAGCTATCAGTTGTGACCACACAAATGCAGTCTGTAAAAGATAACTGGAAAAAGCTGCACATCTCATTGTGGGGTATGATGCACTCATGTCAAAGGGTCTGTATACTGAAAGACACAATGATGTGGTAAGGCTGTTGCATTGAGGATTGTGCAATCACTACAATATAGAAGAAGATGAGAAGCACTGCAAAAAGCTAAACCAAGAACACCCGCCGCCTCCATGGGTCCCAGCAACATCCCTGATTGCCTAATGAACAGTCTAAAACATGACATATCAAAACCACTTGAGGCACTCCAACTACAGCCTTGAAACAAGCTATGTTCCAAGTGAATGGAGGACCACAGTAGTCATTCCCCTCCACAATGGTGGACTATCAACCAAACCAAGGAAGTAAAGACCCATCAGTCTAACAAGCCTAATATGCAAAGCTATGGAACATATTATCATGGACATGTTAAACAAGGACATTAGCAACCTACAGACACTGGACACACCACAGTTTGGCTTTGTTAAGGAAAGGTCATGCCTATATAACCTGGTAGACTTCTGTGAGAGGGTCACCAAGACAATAGATGAGGGTAAAACAGTGTATACTGCATATCTTAACCTGGCTAAGGCATTTAATACAATACCCCACTCAGGCAATGTTAATAAGCTCTCTGAGCTAGGCATAAAACCTTTCATAACTAATTGGATTGCCAACTGGCTCACAGACAGGACCCAAGAAGTCAGGATTGGTGAGACCAGTCACCAGTGAAGTACCCCAGGGCTCCATGCTGGACCTGCTTCTGTTTGGCATCTACTTCTCAAACGTCAAGGCTAACATTAAAGGTTTCTGGCTCACCAAGTTCACAAATGACTGTAAACTGGGAGCTATCTTGCTATTCCTGCAAGACACAAACATATTGCAAGTGGGTTTAACATAGACAAATGACTGGAGCCAAAGCCATAACCTAAAACTCAATGCCAAAAAATGCTTTAATGCCCTTTGGGAAACTGTCAGTGCAAGTTAATTACTCCATTGATAAAATGCCCCCAAGAGTCATCCCATAGTAAGGGATTTGGGAACATACGTAGACAGCAATCTGGTCTTTGACCAACATGTAGTTAAGCTAATAAGAAAATCATTGTATGTTACCGCACTTATAGGTAAAGGTATGGCATCCAGATCCAAGGAAGTTATAGTACCACTCTATTCATCCCTTATCAGACTGGTCATTGAATTCAATGCCTCCTTTGGCATGTATCTAACCAGACACTTGCAACAGTTGGAATGCCCACAAAGGTTTCTCACCAGGGAAATTCAAGGTATGAATAACCAGTCCTAAACTAATCACCTAAAAGCTATGTGTCTGCCTTCAGTCTCCTAGAGGCTGCTGAGAGCAGATCTTTGTCTGGCTTACAGGGCTTCCTCATACCCAGCCCTGATGGATCTGTTGCACATGTGCAAAACAAACAGCACCAGAAACACTAGACCCAAGGATCTGAAGTTTGCTTGTTACATATACAGAATGTGCTAAAGAGACAGTATGTGAAACACCTCAGTTCTAAATGATAATATACCATAGTTCCAATGTTAAAAATGAGATCAGCCAAGTTAGTCTGTTTTATGATGTTATTACCTACTTTGTCCACTAGAGGGTACTCTAACATCAACTATAACCCAGCAATATGAAGGAGATCATTTATTTATTTATTTGTTGGATGGATGGTAAACGTTTTTTATTTTTTTATACAAATTGTGAAGTTATGAGTTTAATTAATGTTCCCATGGTTTGAATCATTTTATACTATGTTCACAATAATATTTATAACATGTTTCAACAAAAAATCTTGCTTTTCCCCCCACTTTCTGTATTTTAAAAAAAGTTCAGTTACAGATTTGCTGTTCTGAACTGTTTGTAAGTTTCTTGGAGGCCATTGCTTGTTTGGGCTAAAAGGAAGTCTCTGTGTTCATCAGTGGCAGTGGTAGACACTGAACAGCCTGCCTGCCCCTGTGGGAGTGGTTACTGCCTAGAAACTGTAGTTTTATTGGCCATTTTGGGTCAATTCCAAACTCCTTGATCTCTCTGTCTTAAAACCCACTTTAGCGCGGTTTTGTGCATCAGGCAGCGCTGCTAAATCGGGTGTAAACTATTCTGGGCTCCACAAAGTCTGCTCTTCACTTTTTCCCTTAGAACTGTTCCAAATCTCAACGTAAGCATTTTCTTTCTAAAGCCCAGCAGTAGCTCGTATAAGTATCTTATAAGTAAGCACTAATAAACTAAGCACTACACCCTCTTATACTCCCTTTAAGTACCTGGCTCCCTATTGGTCCTTTTTGATAAAGTCATAAGTAGTTCCTCATACTATTCTGGCATGTCCAAATGTCAGTTTCGGGTTTACTCTCCAGTCCAACTGGTGAATATGGGAATCTTGAGGCAATGTTACAACTGCCTTATGTACACAGACCACCCTCTCCTCTTCCAAACAAGCTCAAATATATGCGAGAGATGCAACTATGTAGCTAAACTGGAGGCTAAACTCTCTCAACATAGTACTGGCGTGGTCAGTCTGGAGGAGAAGGTAATCACACACACCACAAATGTAGTCTCACATAGACCTATCGCAACAGCAAACCAAACACACAAACACACAAAAACATACTCGGAGGCTCTAATTAAAAATCTGCCCAAGCAACAGAGACCTCCAAAGCAGACATCCAAGCAACCGCTACCCCACAACAATACCCACGTCTCACATAGTCCACAAAGTCAGTGTGCCACACAGTCACAGCCCTTAAGGCTAAACAACACACCTAATACACTTGTAATAGGTGACTCTATTGTCAGACACACTGACGTCCCTCTCACCAGGCTGAACAAGGAGAATGTCACTGTAAGCTGCCTGTCGGGTGCCAGGATCCGCCACATAACACAAGCACTCAGGTCACTCCAAAGCAAGTACAAATATGACTCCGTCATTGTCCATGCTGGTGTGAATGACCTGAGATGCACCTCCCTGGATTACATGAAAAGAGACATAGAGGAACTATCTGATCATGTAGCCCAGGCTGGTATGACCCTGACCTTGAGTAGCATCTTACCCTCACCAAGAATGATACCACAGTATAAAGACAAAATGATCAATTTCAACAATTGGCTAAAGTATTGGTGTCACTCAATGGGGATCCAGTATCTGTCAGCCTGGGATGACATGCTCAACAAGCCACATTGCATCGCTAGGGACGGCTTGCACCTGTCACCCCTGGGTTTTCGAATACTGGCAGGTAATGCTGCTCAACGCCAGAAGTCTAAACCTTAAGATGCACGCACTCGAGGCTCTCCTCAGTATAGAGAATATCGATATCTGTGCAGTAACAGAAACCTGGTTCAAGGCTCCCGAGAGCACCCCAGCACTACCAGGTTATACCTCATACCACACTTTTCAGCCGCAAAACTCGGACCGAACCACAAGAGGAGGGCGAGTATCCATATTCATCAAAGATACCCATACCTCCAGGCTAGTGGCACTGCACGAAGCATCTGAGACCATCCATGTGCAACTAACAGTGGGCAGAACTGCCTTCCAGTTTGTAGCCTGCTACAGACCACCCTCCCAAATTCAGGAACCCCACTCGGCTTTCCTGAAGACACTGGAGAATATGAAGGTCTCTCCAAACACCATTATATTGGGTGACTTCAACTACCCAAACATAGACTGGGAGCACTACTCAAGCCCCAATACCCTCGCCCAACGGTTCCTAGAATTTATAAACTCAAATGCTATTGAACAACTGGTCACCACTCCCACAAGTGGGGAAAACATATTGGACCTGATTATCGCCAACATAGGTACGCTATGTTCTATACCTGAGATATACCCTTCTTTAGTAAGATCTGACCATAAATTAATCACTATGGATGTCCATATCCCATCCCCAAAAACTTCTCCAAAGCAAACTTCACACATCTCAGAACTGAGATGGAATCCTACAAAGCCCCCGGGCCAGTGGAAATTACGACCCAAACCACAGAATCCCTTACAAATGCATTCTATGGATACTTACAGGAATGCATAGATCGTGCTACCCCAAACAAAACCAAGACACACTCCTCCAAAGGCAGGAGACCTGTCTGGTGGACCCCAGCCATAAATAGGCTATACAACAGAAGGAGGAAGTTACTACAGGATAGAGCAAAATCCCAAAAAGGGAAGGCAACTCTGATCATTACTAGCAAGAAACTACGATCCCTCATAAAAGCATCCAAGGCTAGCTTTGAAAGAAAAATTGCACAAGATGCTAAAGATAATCATAAGGCCTGCTTTAGTTATGTCAGGAACTTGGGTGGAAACTCCCAGATATGCTCTGAGTTAGTGCAATATGACAAAAAATACACTGAACCCACAGACATTGCCAACATCCTGGCAGACAGGTTCAGTGCAAACTTCTCCCCCCCTTCCCCCCCAAATGTGCAAATGACTATCCCAACAAAGTGTAGCCCCCCTGACATCACAGATGCACAGGTGAGAGCTGCCCTCTCCAAAGCAAAAAACACAGCATCTATGGGACTGGACGGTGTCCCAGGCTGCGTTTTACATGAGCTCCAAGAAGAACTGAACCCTTGCTTAAAATCACTGTTCAGTCACAGCGTTACAACAGGATATGTACCCAAAGAATGGCATAGAGCAACAGTGGTCCCACTCCATAAAGGTGGTGCCACAACGGACCCCGGTAACTATCACCCTATAAGCCTGACTAGTCTGGTCTGCAAAGCTATGGAGCGTATCATCATGGAACTCATAAACAAAGACATTGGGAACCTCCAAACACTGGATCCTACCGAATTCGGCTTTAAGGGCAGATCTTGCCTCTTGAACCTGGTCGACTTCTTTGAAACAGTCACCAAGGCCATAGATGAAGGGAAGGTAGTCCACACAGCCTACCTTGACCTCGCAAAAGCCTTCGACACAATACCCCACTCGGGCATCATAAACAAGCTCACCAACTTAAATATCAACCCCTATGTCACAAGATGGGTTTCAAACTGGCTTAGGGATAGAACCCACATGGTCAGAATTGCAGGTGCCATGTCAGACTCTAAACCAGTTACATGTGGCGTCCCACAAGGATCAGTCCTGGGACCTCTCTTGTTCGGTATGTATTTCTCTGAGGTACAGGCTAACACAGGAGGACTTTGGCTGACCAAGTTCGCAGACGACTGCAAAATGGGGGCCATAATCAACTCGCTGACTGACACAAGCATCCTCCAAAATGGTCTCACAGAGATGGATAACTGGTGCCAGAGCCATGGCCCGAAGCTAAATGCCAAAAAGTGCATAGTCATCCCCTTTGGGAAAAACAAAGTGCCCACAAATTACCACATAGGTGGTAATCCATTAAGTACGGAAGAAGTAATTAGGGATCTGGGGACCCAAGTAGACAGTAATCTTTCCTTTGACAATCACATTGCCAAAGTGGTTAGAAAGACCTTCTATATAGCCCACCTTATCATGAAAGGGTTCACGTCTAGATCAAGAGAGGTCATTATGCCCCTCATCACTCATCAGGCCCATAATTGAATACAATGCCCCATTTGGGATGTACCTTACCCGACACCTGCTACAACTAGAAAGACCCCAAAAGTACCTCACCAAGAGGATTAAGGGACTCAAGCAGATGCCCTATGCAGTTAGACTAAAGAAACTCCAGCTCTACTCAGTTGCTTACCGCCTACTCAGAGGCAATCTGTGCCTGACGTATAAAGCCATGTCCAACCCAAAATTAATGGACATGCTCCACCTCAGGAAATCCAAATCCTTTAGAGCTACATGCTCCAGTGACTTAAACCTCAGCACAGAAATAAATAGGACATGCTGGAGAGACCAATTCATATCCCAGAGGCTCCCCTCACTCTGGAACAAAATCCCAATCCATGTTAGGCAGAGCCCCTCAATGACCCTCTTCAAGAAGAATCTTGACGATTGGATGGGAGACCGTAGATTTACCCCTGGGACCTCCTCTGTGTCACTGCTAGACAGGGGCACTTTAAACTAACATTAAATGGGCTATCTTCTGTGACCTACTATACTGGGGCACAGTCATCTAATCTAAAAGGGTGGCGAAAGCCAAACACACTCTGGCTAGGCTTGTAAATGCCCTAGGGCAGATAGCCTAGTATCTACCTATGAACCTATGAACCTAAAGGATTCCCGCACTATGGAACAGGCTCCCCATCCATGTAAAACAGAGTTCATCCATGACCCTATTCAAAAATATCCTTGACAATTGGATGGGAAATCGTAAATCTAGCCCTGGTCCTGCCCCAATTGTCCTTATGGAAAGAGCATCAATAAGAAAAGTATTTTCCTAACATTCCTTCTACAAATCCTTAGCTACCTGCCTACTAACATGCCCCCCATCCATATGATACTTTGGACCCAAAAGGTTTGGGATGTGTGACTAGGCTTGTAAGGGCGCTAGTGGTCATTAGCCTAGTAGCAACCTATGAACCTATATATGGGTGTACCATATATAATCAAAAACACCCACCATCAACTACAATAACTGGCCGCAAAAGGTCAAAAACAACGTAACTGACACAACTCAATGCCTGCACAGAGAAACAGCCTTGGCGCATAGAAAATCTAACTTTCAAACAAAGAAATTTATTTTTGCGGGTGGGCAAACGCCCCTACACCCCCTATGTGGGGCTGCGCCCTCCACACCCCCTGCTAATAATATATATTAAGCCAATCAGTAAAATGGTCGATTTTGAGGCATGCGTATGTTTTGCAAGGTGTGTGTTAATTTGGCTGAATGTGTGTTTATGTAAGGAGTACTAGTGTATGTCAGTTAAGGTTAGAGTAAAGGCTAGGGTATGGGAGTGTGTGTCTGTGTGTGTGTGTGTGTCTGTGTGTCTGTGTGTCTGTGTGTCTGTGTGTGTGTGTGTGTGTGTGTGTGTGTGTGTGTGTGTGTGTGTGTGTGTGTGTGTGTGTGTGTGTCTTGTCTGTGTTTTAGGTCCATAGGAGTGTACTCAGCCGAAGAAAACTAGGGCCCTTATAAGCCAAGCAGTGCAACCCAAATGTGAACCACAAATTTGATTTATATAAGTGGTTAATTACTGACTGCCTCTATCCATCAGAAACATAGGTGCAGACCAGGGTTGAACTACCAATTACCCATCCATTGGTCCAGGATGCCCTTAAATGGGGTTAGGAAGGAATTCTGCCTCACATGGTAAGGCAGTTTGCTCCAGAGAATAGGAATTCTCAGAAACGTATGTCTGTCCAAAATGTCCTATTTATTTCACAAACAAAATTTAGGTCTTTTAATCTAGTACTGCTGATGCCGTTTGTTTTGTGAATGTGCAAAAGGTTAATCAAAAAAGGGTCCATGGATGCCATGTATGCCAGGCAAATATGGCCTCTCACAAGACTGTATGATAATGAGAAGAGACGGGGCTTTTAGGTGATCAGCCAGGACATTCTGTTTACTCTCTGTATTATTTTTGGAAGGGACCTTTGTTTTGTAGACATTTCAGTTGCTGTATGTGTCTGGTAAGGTGCATACTAAAGGGGGCATTATACACAATGATGGGTCTGATGAGGGCACACGTCAGTGATACAATGACCTCTCTGGACCTAGATGTCACACCTCAATTATAAGTTGAACAACACAGAGGAATTTTCTTACTACCTTTAACAAATGTTGGTTGAAGCCTAGGTTACTCTCTGCACGAGTTCCCAGATCCCAGACTAGAGAGAATCAACTTTTAGGGGTGTTTTATTTATGATGTAGTTACCCAGGGTGGTCAACTTCCCCATCAGTTAGGATTAGAGTTAAGGCTAGGTAAAGGGATAAATTTAGTGTAGTGTGTGTGTGTGTGTGTGTGTGTGTGTGTGTGTGTGTGTGTGTGTGTGTGTGTGTGTGTGTGTGTGTGTTGAGCATGTGGTATGTGTCCAAGGCCGTCTTGTGTAGTGGTTGTATTACAAAAAGGGTTTTTGTAAGGGAAGTTGTTGGGTTAGGGATTAGCACATTAGTAGGGTGGTGCAGGAAGAGAAGCCTTTGCATTTCAGTGTATGGATGGACACATACATATACACACAAGCACATACACCACATACAGGCACATACAAGTTCATATTTGAATTTGCTGCACTCGTGCACTGCCTCATTGACCTCTATCATAACTGTAAAGATTCATCTACATAGCCAGTCAATCAATAAATAAGTAAAACAAATAGCATCTTGTATTTTACAATGATGCACCATATTACTTTAATGCACTCTGAATATTTCATAACAAATTATACTAATACCTAACATTGTTCTTTCTGTGTTAATCTTTTAGTAGTCTTTTAGCAGGTGAATTTAAAAATTTAACCTGGATGATTGTCTCACATGGGTATTACCTTACAATAACCCTCGTAATGAAATAGCTTACTCGTCTGCAAAAACATTTCTTCACAAGAGTAATTTCCTTTTATGTCAGGCCTTTCCACTTGTCAGTGTAAACACTGACTCTAGGTGATTTGTTGACATTGACTAATGTTGATGTGACTCCCCAATCCCATGTAAAAATGGGATAAAGGGGGCTGATGATGACACAACAAATATCTATGTGGGGTAGTACTGTCAGTACTGATATGATGTTTAGGAGCTATACTTTTAGGAGGTTAACATTGAAAGCAGTGGGCAAAGGGATTCTGAAAATATCTCCAACACAGCCTCATAGCCTAAAAATGTAAGTTATATATTTATCAGAATGTTAGACTATGGAAACTAATGGGCTGGTCACCGAAGGTGCCTTCTCAATGGCAACAACAAAATCTCTGGCCAGCTGGCGATCCTTCTCTTGTCCCACAATGCACTGCTCTCAGCTAATGCTCCAGATCGAGTAAAGCAATTTGAATATACAGAGGTAGGTAAACTGTGAAACAGGTAACCTGATGACTTAGACAATTTGGCAAGCAGGTGCTAATTATAGGCCTCTTTTGTTCCCCTACATTTCTCAGGATAGGGAAACTTGGAAGAGCTTAGTTGGGTGGGATGTTCCCAGTGTCCAGACAGATACAACTAAAGTTAACATTCTGGTAAATGTATAACTTATGCACTTATGTTGGTCCTGTCTGGATACTAGAAAATAGTGGACAGAGTCCCTGGAAGAATAAGACTGTGATACAACCTGAAAACCACTTTGATGGGGTAATGTTATCATCCTTTCTGAAGAGTATATTCAGAAAACTGGAAATAATTACTCTGGAAGTAAAATCTGAGTTGTCTTTGCACATCCACTTAATAAAGTGTATATATTCCTTTGATGGAATATTTTGGGGAAAAACACAGGTAAGTATATGGATTGATTTAAATTAACCTGTGTAGCAGCTGTAGGCATAAATGAGGGGTTAGTTCTAAGAAACACCCTGTCCTTATGAAATACAATGAATAGAAATTTACATGCAACTCTGAGACCTTTCTAGTCAATGAAATGGCCATTAGGAAGATGGTCTTCCAAGACTGGACTTCAATCTTTGCTGCATTGGCAGGTTTAAATGAAGGTGGAGTCAAAATTTCTAGAACAAAATTTAAATACCTTGGTGGAGAATAATAGTGTGTGTGTGTGTGTGTGTGTGTGTGTGTGTGTGTGTGTGTGTGTGTGTGTGTGTGTGTGTGTGTGTGTGCGCGTGCACTTGTGGTGGGATCTGGAATTAAAAATTCCTCAAGGAATGCCATGCAAAGTTTGTGGGAGACTAATGAGGATGAAGTAAATCCTTGATTGTAGGAAGATATAGCTGCTGGATTAACTTTTATGGAGGAGTAGATAGCCATTTTGTGAAAATATTCTGACAAAAACATTACAACTTGAGAAACTGGAACCTAAAAAGGATCAGCATTTTCTTTGTTTGCCCATAAGGGAAACTGTATCCACTTGCCTTTGTAAATCTTCCTGATTGAGGGTTTCTGACAGGCTGTAATCAAGTCTATCACTCATGGAGGGAGTGTGTAATCCATGGCCATCCCTGGAACTGGAGAAACAACGTAGTTAACCAAAGGGACTGAATGTTCGAGTGAGGCTAGCCAGATGATAGCAGTGAAATAATAAGGAGGTCAAAACAGAGAAAACCAAATCTGGAGTGGCCAAAATGGGACTGTAAAAATGACCTTGGCTTTGCACATCCTGTTTTTTTTAATAGGTATTTTGGTATGAGTGGTACTGGGGAGGTACATAAAGGAGGTCTACGGCCAAACATGGACAAATGTGTCTCTCTCTCCTCTTGCCTCTTGGGAAATATCCCTCTTGAGGGATGATGGAGTAAATATTGTTCGATTTGGTGTTGGATGGTGAAGCAAAGAGACTGCAAAAAGTCTTTCCTCATTTGTGAAAAAGTTTTAGGATTATCAATCTATATAAAAACCATTCATGAAGGAGCAGATTCTATCCACTAAAACTTTTTCATAATTACACTAGATGTCCCTGGGATGTGTGTTGCTATGAGGAAGCAATGTAAAGTGATGGCCTATTCCCATACCAGGATGACTTCTCAGCAGAGGGAGAAAGAACAGGTCCCTCCCTGCTTGTTGATGTACCATGCCATTGCCAAGTTGTCAGATATGATGGACACTGCAGCTTTTGGAAGGTTTTGAAAGAACTGCAAATGCTAGGAAGATCACTCTTATCTACACTTTTATGTGCAACTTAGTTTCAACTGTGGTCCATGTCCCCTAAAACATTCTGTACAAGAAATGCCCCCCATAAGGACTATAATGCTTTGTGGTTCATGTTTCCAATACTTCTCAGCTTCTGCTATATTGTAGTGTTAGCACAATACTCAATGCAACAGTCTTACACCATGATTGTGTCTTTCACTATACAGACTGTGACATGAGTGCATCACACCCAACAATAAGATATGCAACTTTTTCCAGTTCTGCTTTACAGACACTGCATTTGTCTGTTTCTCTCACTTTTTCAATGGACTTTGGAAACCAACATGTTTTGTTGTCCATTATCCTGGGCCACTTTTATTAGCCTTTCATCTTTTGGTTTCAATTCATCTTTCCTTTACCATTCCTGCATCAAATCGTGGTCAACATGAGCAATATTAGGCTGTTCCCGAACATCTTTATACTTGCCAATATAGTTGTGGACCTTCCAATTTTATTTCCTTCTCCTCAGATTCTTTCCTTTATGTTCTTACTTTTGTTTTTTTTGGAATTTTCAGTTGCTGTCTGATTTTTGTCTACATCTGTTTTCATTTCCACCACCTGTGTTCTGAGATGCGTTTGCTAAACTAAACAAAGAAGTCATCCTAGACTTCTTCTCCTCATGCTTTACAATTTCCATGATGTTTGGATCTGATGAGGTCTGCAGATCTGTATGCAGTCACATAATTGCAAATCTATAAATATAATCAATTTGGAGGAAGCCCATACCTACTGCAGAGCGAGAAATATGTAATCTTGGTATACAATTTTATATATATATATATATATATATATATATATATATATAATTTTATAAGCATGAAGCATTTTTATGTTTAATACATTTTGGGGCCAATCAACCAAACCAAAGCTGTAAGTTAGAACAGGAAGGGAAACTGATTCATATCTTGAACTTTATTCCTAGACTTCAAGGCAGTTTTCAATATTGGCTTTAGTCTTCTGATGTATTCTTTAATTAGCTTTATTCACATTTGCTCATGCAGGGGAAAGTCATCTCCTCAATGTCTGCAGAGCAGGGCAGTTAGGCAATAATTCAAGGTTCATACTGCCTGGACACAGGAAACAGACTTCGTTATTTGATGCAGTTTATCACTGCCTGTCAGACACTACCTTAGAGCTACATCTGAGATTTTCTACACCAGATGTTCTTGGTTCCCTTCTGGATTCATTGGCACTATCATTAGAGAGATAAGAATTTAACCCCAACAGCTGTAAGCATCTAGCACTCTTGCACACTTTTGCGTCTGTCCTTGACTTTTTGCCCAAAAAGTAAAGCTCCAAGAAAATGGGTACTGTCAAAGGCTGCCTTGAAGTGCTCTGCAAAATCCTGAAAACTGAAGCTATGTTTGGCACCATATTGCAATGTCTGTGCCTGCCAACCCAAGTGCTCCATCCACTGCATTATGAAACAGTCGCATGGACAGGTAAGTGATAGAATTGACTGTGGTCATCTGGGTCTCCAACTGTTTTTGAATATTACCAGTGGGCAACTATTTAACAGTGTCCATGTTTTTCTCCTTTAGGTCCCTTCAAAACCTTATCATGAATGTCAAGTAATTAATTTCCCTGATAGAAAAAGTACTTAGCAAGTACATATGCTTCCCCAGCCTATCCATCATCAGGGAGTAATTATTAGGAGAAAGAATGTCTTGAGAATCCTGTTGGATCTCCTGTATGGTGGCAGGTAGCACAACAATGGAATCAACAACATGCCCTTTATTCAGATGATGCCTATCTTTGGGAGTCCAAAATGTCCGACTTCCAATGAATAGGTTTAATGACAATTCACCTCCTTCCAAGCCTTAGAACAGATCATATCTATAAGCTTGTCTGATGGAGATGCCATCCAGGTTGCTAGGGGTGAGGACCTCTAGGCATCCAACAGGATTTCTTCTTCATGAGAGTTGGGGTCAAAAGCCCATGATCCCCAGTGTCTCATCAAATCCAATACCTCACTAAATGTGCTGTCTTTGGGGGGATTGGGTAGAAGCCTCTTCCATTATCAAGATCCATATCTGTGGAGAGTGGCTTCAAGAGAGAGGCTAAGTGCTTTCTTTTGCATGTCCTTTTCCTGGGAAGGCTTAGCGAGGGAGAAGGAACCCAAACTAAAGGTGTCTTGCAAAGCTAGTACATCCTCCATCCTGAGTGGGCAAGACTGATGAATAGCTAAAAGGTTCAGCTTATATGGTGCTGGGGTGGGGAGTGGCATAATAGGATCTTATTCATACCAAAAGACTTAATCCAGTCTCCACAGCGCAGCAACTCCACCAACATACCCAGGGCAAAGCCATCAGTGCTGACTGAACTGATGCTGAAGCCAAGGTTGTCTTCTGGATCATCCATTAACCCTAGTGACTCCAGTGCTCAGAACACTAAGGTGGACTTTGGCACTGAGGGTTCAAATACTAAAACTGTTGACTGTGGCACAGAAGCAGCTAAATTCTGGAGTATGAAGAACATTGGCACAGGATCTCTAGCTGGTTCTGGAACTTCTGGCACCAAAACTGGTCCCAGGTTAGGAACAGCAATAAATAAGGATGGAACTTATTCTCATGCCACCCTTGACATTAAAGGAGGAGTGAGAACACCACACTGAAGCTGAAACTTCATGAAAGCAGACATCATCTTGTTCCAGTCTAACTGAGTGGAGCTACAGAGAGGCCTAGAGGAATGAAAGGATGCAGCTGAAGTGGGATGTGAAGACAGGAAATGGGACAACTGCTGCTCTGCAGAGAAACTTCCCATTCTCCTCCTCCACCATGGAGTGAAGTCTGTTGGCCCCCAACTGTCCTGATGAGGAGGTGAGTATAGAAGGCTCTGGTTGAGTAAAAAATGAAGCAATCACTCTGAGAACTTTAGCTAGTGACATCTTTTCCCAGATGAAAGGCACAGATTCCTCCATTCTCCTTTCTCTTCTCTGGTGTCACTAGCTGGTCTCTATCATTCACTTCCTGTTCTTCTTCTCCTTGTCCTTTTCTTTGGGAGTTTCTGCTTTCAAAAATCCTTTTACAACTAATTCACTTCTTCTGTCCAAGAAAGTCATTGATTGAAATTTTTACAAGTAGTACAATAAAATCAAGATGCCTGACTGCAAGATACACAACACAAGGCATGTATGGGTCTTGGGGTGGGATCTTGTGTCCACACTGCTTAAACATTTTTGAAACCAGGGGCCTTGTCCTTCTCCTTTTAAAAAGAAACAAACTCTACACTGTAAGTGCCTGTACTACCTGACAGCAACATTAACAGAGTAGGGGAAAAAAGTTTTATTTTATACAGTTTTTTTTAATTGACATGGACAGAGGGTATGAGAGGGATAAGTCTGGAACAAGAGATGAGAAAAAGAAAGCTATTGCAGGCTAGAGAAACTAACTTCTGACACTATAGAAATATTAACAATTAAGATACAGAAAAAACAACTTATCTGTCCACCAAAAGGATAACAAAACTCTCAAAAACACCAAAAGTATCAGAGAAGTCACTGAAGTGATAATCTCAGCAATAAGACCTGATGAGTTAGCTGAAAGCAGTGCATAGCAAGGCAAGGGGAGGAGCTTGAGCTGGTGACAGAGACGAACAGCTTAAATTCCATTGGTTTTACATCAATAATGTAAACATCAAATGTAAGTATTTGCAAAACATTTGCAGCTATTTTCAAATCAAAATTAAACTGTGGACAAATTTTCCACTAAATTACAATTTCAAAACTTATCTGTGTATAATTGTCCCAGTAAAATCATATTTTCAATAAATATGTTTTGTTTTAATCTAATAATATCAATTTGTTTGTTCTGCTTTGATCCCATCTTTGTCTCCACTAAGGATTTCATCACAAGTCTGTATAAGCAGCTTATCTGTAGTGAATATGTAATTGAAATGTTATACACTTCATTATTAGTAATGTTATATTTTTCATACAAAGGGTAATTTTGTGCAATTAGATAAATCATAATATCATCTAATAATTCTAAATAATTTTTTTATTAAAAGTTATTTAGAGCTATTGGATTGCAATGTGATCTAATGGTCTACTATTTTTAGCAATAGGTTACTTCTTAACTGTGTGCAATTCTTTGCATATAAAACACCATTTATTTCAACAGATGCAGTACGCCTCTAATAAAAAATAAATACCAGTGCCTTACATCAGAAGTATAGAAACACAGAAATGCATATACCAACAGAAGTAAAACAAAGCACAATGAACATGTGGCAGCTTCTTTTTTTCTGAAAACCACAAGAAAATATAACATGGGTATGACAAATTGTTGTATAACTATTTAGCAGAAATTACTAAAATATTCCACTGATCAAATGTTGCTAACAACATTTGAAACTTAATCCCTCATATATATCTAAAACATTTCTTCTCATCTTTCATCTCATTTCTTCTTATAAAAACACATTTTATAAGTAACATACAACCATTTGATAATGGCAGATTTTAGAACAATTTTGTTTAGCTGCTATTCTCTGGTTTAATTCTGATCAAATCCTTATTTTGCATGAATTCACTAACAGCCACATATTGCACAAATGACAAATTACTCCGTATGACTATAGCTTTGCCCATGAAATTGTAACTTAAATCATAGCTCTCTCCACCTGACGTTTTGCCAAACTATGATGGTCAGGCTGGATATAAAACACGAGACTCAGTCGTACTTGTATAGGTGTTAACAATCCATATTCCTTCTATTCATGCAATGTAAGCAGAACCATTACAATGCAGGGACTTCTAAATACCTCATAGATGGATCCATTAGCAGAACGCAGCGAGCCATGACCCTGGCGATGATTCAGAACCCAGCTCCCTTCAAAGTGATCAGCATTTCTGGAGAAAAAGCAGAACATTAGTTTAATACAAAAAAGAATATCAACCATTACGTATGAAACATCTGTCTTTTGAAAAAGACAGTCCACTTTAAGTGAGTCAAGTAATGTTTAAAAAAACTCAGTATATATGTGGAAATCCATGCATTATTTATATTGCTTTTAATGAATTCTCGTCTAAATGTATTAATAGGATGTCATAAGAATTGTCTTATTTCTGTAACAAATACATTTACTTTTAATGTTCTTACTTGAACATTTATTTGAATGAGCTGCTGAAAAAGCAAAGGGTAAGTGAAATAATAGCCCTTACATAAACTGCCATCATCTTTACTTTCAAAATGTTATATGTATACATTAGGCTGCAAGTCAGAGATCTCCGATTGGTTTACAGAAATCTAAAAAGAGCAATACACTTTTCTCAGAAATAAGCCAAGACATACTTTAATGGCAAAACATATTAAATATGACAACCAGTTACATTTTAATACCTTTCATTGAGATAAGTTTTTCAGACAGGTTGGATGCATGCTTAGACAGTCCAAAGAATCAAATGACTGTCAGATTAAACTAACTGCATAAATGCTTAGAAATATATCAGAGACAGATATCTTTTAAAAACATACTGCAAATGCAACAGTAATATCTATTGTAAATTGCATAGAACAAAACTTAATGTTTAGTGGTTTACTTTTTTGAGTACACTTTCAAAATTTCTTGTTTAATTTAAACCATGTGGCATGCAGGCTAAAAGAATTATGTCGCAAGCAAGAGATCCAAAATTTTACTAAGTGCCTATAAAATGCTGTTTTTTGTTTTAACATAAACAAGCTCTTAGATATGATTACTAAGCTCCCTACTTATTTTTTCCTCATAAAAGTTGTAACAGCCCAAACATTTAACAAAGTAGACAACATTCACAGTTTTGCATGCAATGACTTTTAAGGAAGTGTCTGGTGATGCAAATAGGTTGTGGAGTGGGGGAAAGATGGTTGCATAACTATAGAGTAATGCTATAATTTTTGGGCTCCTACTTAAAATGTGCCTACACCATTTTTAACCTGTTTGGTTCATAGGTGTTTACTAGGCCAATGACCACTAGGCCCCTTATAAACCTAGCCATGCAACCCAAATGTGACTCACAAATATGATTTCTATAGGAGGTGATTTACTGACTGCCTCTGTCCATCAGACATGTATCAGACAGACCAGGGGTGAATTTCTAATCACTCATCCATTTGTCCAAGTTGTGCTTAAATAGAGATAGGGAGGAACTGTTCCAGGAAATGGGAATTCTCTGAAAAACATAGTACTCTTTCCTATATGTCCTATTTATTTCACAAGCAAAATGTAGGTCTTTTAATCTAGTAGTTCTGATGCTGTTTGTTTTGCAGATGTGCAAACAGTTCATCAAAACAGGGTCCAGGGATGCTTTGTATGCCAGGCAAAGATCATCTTTCAGAAGTCTGTATGATACTGAGTAAAGAGACAGGGCTTTGACGCTATCAGCATAGTAAGACATTTGGTTTACACTCTGTATTCATTTTGTAAGGAAACTTTGTGGATGTTCCAGTTGCTGCATGTGTCCAGTCATGTATATATAGAAGGGGGCATTATACTGTATGATGGGTCTGATGAGGGCCAAGTACAATGGTATGATAACCTCTCTGGACCTAGAAGCCATGCCCTTGCTTATAAGATGAGCAACATATTAGAATTTTCATACTACCTTGGATACATCTTGGTTGAAAACTAGGTTACTATCTACATGAGTTCCCAGATCTCTGACTAGTGAATAAGCTTTTATGGGTGTTTTATTTGTTTTAGTTACCTGGAGTGGCAGACTTTCCAAAAGGTACTGTAATGCATTTCTTGGTAGTGAGTTTTAAGCCATAGCTTTGGCACCGTGTTTGTCTGTATTAGGCCTTCCTGAAGGGTGTTCTCATTTGGGGGGGATTCAATGACTGCCCCAGGTTTGCAATCATCTGCAAACTTGACTAGCCAGAGGCCTTTGACATCTGAGAACTAGAGGAGTGGGCCTAGTACAGTGCCCTGAGGAAATCCACTGCTGAGTGGACTTTTTGTGGAGGTTGCCTCACTGATTCTAACCTCCTCGGTCCTATCAGTGAGCCAGCTAGGAATCTAGCATGTTATAAAGGGGTTTATACCTAGTTCCGTATGTTTATTGACAATGCCTGAGTGTCTGCTGTACTATCTAGTGTGCTGGCTGTTCTTAAAAACTTCAGTGTTTAAAAAAATGGATCCGGTGCTTGCCATATTGAAAAGAAATTAAAAAAAAGTCTAGCATACAAATTAAATAATGTAGGAAATTACCAAGTGTTTGCTCATCGGAACACCATAAAAATTAAATGACAATAAAGTGGATGTACATTTTATTTATTTAATTTGCCTTTGTTTCCTAGGATAATCCAACTGGGTTTGGCAAAATCCCTTTTCAGTGGAGGCCCAGGAGAAAAGCTCCACATACATCTAACAGATGTCAATACATTGTAACAAAACTTTGATAAACAGTACAGGAAAGAAAAGTTCAGCATTCAGAAATCATGAGAGTACATTTTCAACACAGTACATTGACATACATTGAATACATGGTTCTACATAGTAAGAACTTGGATATTACGTAGTACAGTACACCAATGGCAGCAGTAAATTAGAGATGGTATAAAGCATAAATAGATACAGACATTTAGACATGGGAAATTTTGACAAGGGCAAGCTATGTAGGACTTTGAGAGAGAGGTAGGTTAGTAAGAGATTTGGTTGGGGTATGAGTTAAAGGAATTAAAATGTATTAGTTGTAGGAGGAGGAGAAATAGGTTGCCCTAATGAGGTTGTTATGATCAAGCTTTTTTTTTTCAAAAAACTTTTTATTGAATTATTAATATATGCATATTTACAATACAACAAGAACACAATAACCAAAATGAACATTGGATATAAGAGCATGGGAGTTCAAGTATAAATGCAAGACTATGACAATGTAAATGCAAGAACTCCAAACAGGACAACTATAACATAACTATATACAAAGTATGAATATGTTAAACCAGAGGCAACAAAGTATATAAGCCTGTATATAAAGGAGTATGCATGTAAATGTAAGTGAGAGAGAGCTAGGTTAATAAAACTATAAAAAAAAATGACAGATTATTAAACACTATCCAAGATGTGTAATACCTTTTCTAAGACTTTATTGTTAAGAGCTAACTTCTTTGGACTCTTCACCAGTAATTTCTGAGCTGAAATATAAGAGTAGGCTAAGGTTCTAAAGTTATTCCAATTTAGTTTGGTGCGGTCTAACCAATTTTTAGTAATATAAAACTTAATGAGTGAACAAATATAAACTAACACATGTGTATCAAATTTTGATAGATGAATAATAGGAATATGAAGAATCGCTAATTCCCAGGATAGTGTGGATTTTTGGTATCCCATTTTTTGTAATCTGATTTTAAGGGAGGTCCAAAGTTTATTTGAGTGCTGACAGGACCACAAAATATGTAAGAGATCAGCATTAAAAGAAGAACAGCAAGAACATGAGGAGGGAATTCTGGAGTCAAACTTGTTAAGTTTGGAAGGAGTATGATATGCATTATTAAATGGTTTACTATTAAAAGGTCGAACGGCACTCCTTCAAACGTCGTACAGTCGACAACGGAAGGCCGAAACTGCTAATCTGAACTGAAAACAATCTAGGAATGGGTTTCAACATGGGTCAAGGTAGGGGAGATGTTTGTAGTTCAGAATAATACAAACACCTACCTCAACTCATGTTAACACTGTTCCTAGATTGATTTTCTGACTTCGACATTCGACATTTACGACCTTCCGGTGTCGACTATACGACATTCGAAGGAGTGCCATTTGACCTTTTAATAGTAAACCTTATTAAATATCATTAACTGGGTATAAAAAAGCTTCTTGAATGGGGAATAGTCTAAAGTATCCTTGATGGCTGAAAGTTTCTGAGTTAAAGAGAAATGGACATTCTGTTTATCCCAATAATCAGAAAATAGACAAGTATTATTATGTATTATCTGATTAACCAGATTATAAGATTTAGATAACATCTTCTGTGGTAATGTTAGAGCTTGTATAACAGTGGTAAGATTTGAAAAATCATTTATACTTACTTTAATGTGAGCAAATTTCACAATGATGCTATCTCTCAATTGACGTAGTATAGTAATGTAATTAATATTTGCTTTCAGCTTTATGCGAGAGATAAATCGTTATATTGTAGCAAGTCCCACACAGTGAAACTTTGAATAAGTGGAAATTTAGAAAGATTAAAAGGTACATTATTAAACTGAATATTAGGATTTAAGTGTAAAGGTTATATTTAGTTGAAAAATGCTATCTAGATTAATGAGTTTTATTAATTCTTGAAAATAATTGATCTTTTGTTTTAAGGGTTTGGAAATTTTCAGAATGTTAGCAGCTTCCTTAGAAAGGAAAGGAAGAGCAATCGGGTTAATATTTTTACTTGAAATGTATTGATGCCATAATTTGGTCCAAATGGGGTACTGCCTATATCTATCAGTTTTCAAGTTCACAATGGTGAGTAGTTTGTTAGCCGAAATAATTAAATAATACATGTAAAAGTTCGGAATACCTAGGCCTCCTTTATTTTTAGGACACGTTAATTTAAGATATGATATTCTGACTTACTTAGGAGACCAGATAAATCTAGCTAATTCCTTATTGACTTTTGTAAAGAAAGATTTAGGAATAATCTGGTCTATGGCATTAAATTGAAATAGGAGTCTAGGGAGTATATTCATTTTGACTATCGCTGTTTTGGATAAGAGTGATATATTAAGTAATTCCCATCTATGTAAAGCTAAAACTATTAATGACCATACTCTGTGAATATTATTTTGAAATGTAGAAAGACCATTATGCTCAATTTGAGTACCTAGGTATTTAATTGCATAGGTGAAAGAGAAAGGGGAATCTGAAAATATGTGAGGTTTATGAGCAGATGGATTTATAGGAAAGATGAAAGTTTTATGAGAATTCACCTGATAATCAGAGGCCTGTGAAAATTTATTAATAATATTGATTATTTTCACAAGGTCTGTACTAGGTGTTTGGAGGTATATCACCAAGTCATCCGCAAATGCAGAAAAGGGCACCTCAGTATTTAAAATTTTGGGAATCTTGTGAAAAGTGTTTTGTGTTATATATAATAACATTGGCTCTAAATATAGATTAAAAAGAAAAGGAGATAATGGGCATCCCTGTCTCATACCATTAGTGATTTTTATAATCTTAGAGGAATTTCTATTGATATGAAGAAAGGTGGAAGAATCCTTGTATAAAACTTTAATAAAATCAATAAAAGTATTAGGTATATTAAAGCAAGACATAGTACGAAAAAGAAAGTCCCAATTTACTCTGTCAAAAGCTTTCGAAGCGTCAAGGATCAGTGCATATATAGGATTTCTATTTTTTTTTGCGAAGTGTATAAAGGCATCTAGAGATAAAGTATTGTCCCATACATGCCTGTGGGACATAAAGCCTGATTGATCTGGGGAAATTAATAATGTTAGAACTTTTTTCAATCTCTCAGCTAATAATGAGGCTAAAATTTTAATGTCAAAATTAATTAAGGAGATAGGTCTATAATTATTAGGATCTGTTTTGTCTTTATTATTTTTTAGAATTAATATGGTTTTTGAGACATTCCAATGTAAATCTGATATACCATTTATTTTTATGTAGTTAAAAACTTTAAGAAGAAAAAGTACAAGAATTGACTTGTGAGTCTTATACAATTCTGGTGTAAATCCATCCGGACCTGGGGATTTATTAGTTTTAATCTTGTCAATGGCTTCTGAAATTTCTTGAGATCTCAAAGGGGCCGATAGTGTTTTCCTTTGTTGATCATTCAGTAGTGGAAATTTAATGGAAGATATAAAACTTTCAATATGCTGTGTAGTCATAGGGTCAGGCTCTTTAGAGTATACATCTGAAAACAAGGTAGTGAAAAGATGCATAATTTCTAAGTCCGTATTATATATCTTGTTGTTAAAGTGTGTGGGTGCTATTCTAGGTAAGGACTGATTATTTTTAATTATTCTGGCAAGAACTTTAGAGGGGACTTGAGCCCATTCAGAATAAGTAGCTAAGAGCCTTTGTTCTATTATAGAGCGATTATGTTGGTGTAGTAGTAAAAGTTCTTTTTGGAATTCACAAATTTGTAGATATATAGAAGAATCAGGATTCAATCTGTGCTGGTTTTCTAAAGTTTGGATTTTTAGTTTTAACGAGGATTCTTTATTTCTATACTGTTTTGTAAGATAAGAAGCCTTGCTAATTAACTCTCCTCTAAGGTTTGTCTTACAAGCAGCCCATTGAACATCATATGGAATGTCTGATGTATCAAGATTGGAAAACATTTCTTGTATAATCTCTGTAATTAAAACATGGATATTCTTATTCAAGAGAAGGTTGTTGTTAAATGTCCATCTATTTTGTGTATATATGTGTGGCCTCGTTATATCAAAGCTAATCTTAAGTGATATCCTTGAATGATCAGATAAAAATCTAGGCTCCATGAAGTATTCAATTTTTTGATGCATAAGAAAAACAAAAACAAGAAAAAAATCTAGTCTTGACCATGCATTATAACATTTAGAGTAATATGTATATCTATCTTTCCTGTCAGTATGTACACTGAGGGTAATGGGATCTATAAGGTTGAGGTCTAACATTAATTCTTCTAGGGCAATAGATGCTTGGTGATTATATGAAATTGATCTACTAGTACGATCGATATCAGGATTAATAACGGCATTCCAATCCCCACCCATAATAATATAATGATCCTTGAAAGATGAAAGAATATTACATATCTGAATAAAGAAAATACGTTGGTGGTCACAAGGACTATATAAATTAAAAAACAAGAGTGGTTTATCAATGTTAGAAAAATAAGAAGAGAAATAACACCATCTACCATCTGCGTCATAATTTATGTTTGTAATATTACCTAGGAAATTGTTTTTGACTAAAATTGCCACACCTCTTGAATTAGAGCAATCCCCGGCTGCAGTTATCATTTTAACCCATTTCTTATTGTTTTCTTTTTTCCAGTCATCTCTATGCATGTGTGTTTCCTGCAGAAAACAAATACTGGCTTGAGATTTGAACACTAAATGAAACAGTAGTGATCTCTTAGTTTTGTTCTGTAACCCTCTGACATTCCAAGAATCAATATATAAAGACATTACATTAGTTGCTTTAAGTCTATGTATCTACTTAAGTGTTTACTCAGTAAAATCTTAAATACTTTACTTAGTAAAACCCTGAAAATATTGAACCTAGTCTCACTGTATAAATTATATTGTATGTTACTGCCTCTCAAAAGTTCCAAAATCAAAACCAGTTCCCTCCATACTAACCTAGCCTACCCACCCGTCTACAACAAAAGAAGGAACATATGAATCATCACAAATAATAAAGTTTACTTTGGTTAACATAATAGAAATCATAACTGAAATAGTTCTATAAAGAGTCCTGAAAAGGACTATTATATCTTTAAACATAACTATACATATATACAAAAACATGGAAAACAAAATGTCCGTCATAGTAAAACCTCACCACACCAACTCTCCTTCTCACTGTAGTGTTTAAAATAAAATTAAATGTATTGACAAGTTTGTGGTATCCGCTAGATGTAATGTGTATATGATAGGTGTTGATAGGGATATGAACCTATTTGTGACTCTGGCATATTAGACTCAACTTTTATTAGTACCCATTTATCACCTGTTTATGTAGCTGTCATACTACATATATAAATATAAATGACGACTGTTTATATTACTTAAGAAGTGTTTAAGAAAGACAATTCTACACACAATCTTATTATTCCCTAAATATCATATTTCATTAACACAAGCTTCACAAATTCTTGCATTCATTTTCCAATTATCCATGTAATCTAATGCAGAAATGCAGGGCAACTAGAAGTCATCCTAGCACTCACTGGGTGCAAGATGGAGAAAATAAAATCAGGATAGGATACTAATCCATCACATGGTGCACATATGTACTTGTGTACTTGCAGGCAACATGATGAATTTCCAATTCACCTACAACAGTATTTTAGGACTGGAAAGGAAACTATGGTATCCAATCACCCCCCCACATACACATATGTAGGAGGACATGAGGATTTTGTTGAGAATCAAAGTGGAGAATAAAGTGCTGTGAGATAGTGAAGCTATCTGCTTTGATACCGTACATACTGTACAAACACATACCTCACAACTAACATTGAAAGTTATTCCTGCAACACTGTTTTTGCATAAACAGACACAAACTATGCAATATTCTACTAAGTATAATTGAACAAAGTTAATGTAGCTGATGAAAGTCAAATTAAAAGCAACATTCTAACTTAGAGAAAAGAAAAAAGCAATGTGTAAATGGAATATAAATGGTTCTTAGCAACTTTTCTCTTTTGAAAGCTAAACCTTGAGTGTGTCTTAATGTTGGTGTTAGGCACGACAGGCACGTCAAACCGAAGGTTTACCGGAATATAGAAAAAAGTGCTCTGCATGACTGAAGAGGCAACGTCATCTCTATGGGTCTCAGCGACGATCACAGAAGAAACCAATTGTGGCATTCCAATATACAAAACGAAACTAAAGGGTAAGCAGGATTTACAATACAAAGAAAAGTCTCATCCAGCTACCATGTAAGTCGAAGACAATAAGCTATATACGTAGCTACAGTCTATGTTAGGTGAGCGTGCCTTCATAAAGATAGATCGATGTGATACAGTCACTACAATTGTCGTCGAACAAAAGTTCCTATTGGCATAAAGTACTAGTTTTATATGTAGAATGGATGCGAAACATGAAAGATAGCTAGCCAAGATTGTCATCTCAACACAGTTTAGTACTTTACAATTCAGAGTAAAAGCGGCATAACAAATGCATAACATATGAATAAAACTAGATTAGCACAATGACTTATAAGCCACCAGAGATTGGCCAGTTCTTGTTAAGCTTCTCATGTTGTGGTGGGCACTACTTTAAAAAGCTTTAGAAAAGTGTCTTGCGCTTCTTGCACAGTATTCACTGACTGTCTCTTGTCTTTATAAGTAAATGTTAATGCATTTGGGTATCGCATCTGAAATTTTATACCACGTTTGATTAGGTCAGCACAGTAAGGAGACAGCTTCTGTCTGTTTAACTTAATTTGATGAGGTAAATCCTGTGAGAAAGTGAGTTTGTGATTATTCCATACAAACTGTCTGTGTTTACGAGCTGTAACACAGCTCTTCTGGGCATCTTGAAAGTTCAAAATCTTGGTGTAGATCAGTCGGGATACAATGGTTACTTGACGAGAACGTATGGCTCTGTGTGCTCTTTCTACTACTAGGTTATCAGAGTCGCTGTCTAAAGTGAGAAGTGCTGAAAAAATCTGTTTTGTGATTTTAAGTAAATCTTGGTTATCGTATGATTCTGGCAATTAATATACTGTTGCGACGGCTTCTCGCTTCCAAGTCCAAGAGTTTATCTTGTATTTCAGTAAGCAGTGAATCTTTAGCACACAAGTCTTTATTTATTGAATCTATTTGGATTTCCATAGTATGATTTTTACTTTCAAGTGTGTCCATCCTATCTGTTATTTGTTTTAATGTTTTGCCAAAGTCTGTAAGCTGAGTAGAAAAACCTTGTATGGCTGAATGAATTGGTTGTAAAGCCATTTTTAAGTCTTCCATATGGAAATTTGAGTCAGTTTTTTCTTTAGCATTTATTTTTGGAGTGTCACCTACTTGTTTATTGGTTCTGAGTCTTTTAGAACTTGTATCTTTCTCCGGAGATGATAATGATAATTAAGAGAATTTGGCCTTGGTAGTTTGTGTTTCCATGGTGTCAGAGTTTCCAGCCATGCCTTAGATGAGAGTACTCCAGTAGGATACAGTCAAAGCTACAAACCCCTTGGATGCACGTGGCCCAGGCTACACAGGCTGAGAGAACAAAAGAGATTTGACTGGATTTTTTGATAGAACGATCTTTTCTTAATGACCAGATACACAGTTATTTACTAGACCAAATCCTGTGAGAACACCACACTGAAAGTTGTTTAAATTGTCGGTTTTTAGCTGATTTGTGAGGAGCTTCGTGTGAAAGGTGTCAACTAGACGACCACCATCTTGGTTTCCTAAGTGAAACGTAGGTTGTTATGATCAAGCTTGGAAGAGAAAGGATGACAGCAACAGTTGTAATTCTATGAGCATGTTAGGTAGTTGGGCATGTGGAGGTTGTTCAGTTTGTCCTTATATTATTAGATATTTTGATAAGATCAATGGTCTAAAATTTAGACCCCTTGCAGAATTTACATGTAATACAGTGGATATAGTTTACGCACTCAGGTGTACCTGCAATCTTTTTTATATAGGTGAAGGTAAGAGGACATTTAAGGTTAGACTGCAGGAACACAGTCGTGATATTAAAAATAATAAAAAAGAAAGTCCCATGATTGCTTCTCATTTTAATTCTGTACATGGAGGGGGGTTCTATTCAGAGTTAAAAGGCTGCATTCTTGAACAAATTAAAGCAACAAATGTGACTTGTTTGGAAAATACGTTATGTTTAAAGAAACTGTTTTTATTTTAAAATATGACACTCAGACACCTGGTGGACTGAATCAGGAATGCAGCTGGAAATATTTATTGTAATGAGTCAAGTAAGTTTTATTGTTTAATTGTTTTATTTTGATTGATGTTCTTATATAAGCTGTGTTCTTTCTTATTGATGTTATCTCCTGGAAGGCTGATTGCCAAGGCGCTAGAGTTTTGGTACTTTTTTCTTAAAGAAAGGAATTATCCTCTGGCTGTATCGTTTTATTTTTCTACCTTTTGTGCTTGGTGGTTCTGGATTTGGATTTGTTATGGCCAGTGCTTCTTCCTTTGCACAGCTACCCTGAGTATTTCATGAAGATGGGGTAGAACAAGGTCAGAAGACCATGGAATCAATGTGTGGTGCAGTCTAGAGAGACTAGAGAGACAAGAGAGTCTCAACCAGAAGGTATTTTATTGTCTAAAACTAATGATACTAGTAAATCTTGGGAAAGAATTTTGGTAGAGGGGGCTAAGACCACTTAACCCCTTCCAGTGTGTGGGTCGATCGAATGTAGTTAACATCCCTCCAGAGGTACGAGGCTCTTGAAAAGCAAAAAGAGAATTCTTTACATTTTAATAGTTTAAGTCTGCAACGCTACATCGATCTTGATATAACACCTAGAGGGCTTCATTTTATTAAATATATTACTACTCCATTTGATATAACTGATGCATTAGACAAATAGTTCGAAACGAGGTGGATTTTGGCTGCCCACAAGTGTGTGACGGACTGGCTACACATTCTCATTGAGAGAGACACAGTGAAGTAACGAAAGGTAAAAAAGGATATTGAGACCTGTTGTGCTAATTTGTCTGAACAGTTTAGTTTGGAGCAGTTTAATCAAATATTGTATATCTAAATGTGAAGCTAGAGGAGGCTTAGAATGACATTAAGAGGAAAATCTATAAGCTAGAAAGAGACATATGAGATTATAACAGTGGTTACGCCTTTAAAAAAATCTGCTAACAAAACCGACACTATGTGGGTGGAGCCAACTCTAAACTAAGCGTTTCTTTTGCATCATTATAATCAGTGAGCAGCATGGGGGAATCAGAGGAGGAGGAGGAAGGAGGTTTTCCACCATTGCCATGAGCACAAGATCCTGGATATTAATGTAGCAACTTTCGGAACCAGCGGGACTATTATGAGACAAAAGAGAGGGCGTGCAGAAAACAACAAAGATGGACAATATTTGAGGTATGATAACCTCCAAAAACTGACTAAATATTAACGTTCAAAAAATATTGTCGTTGTTAAAAGATACTGAAACTAGTAACTCTAGTAATTTTATTGTGAATTTATCTGGTTGCATTTTAGATGAATATGAAATTGCAGTGCTTCAGTATGGTTTAAAATTTGTACCTACTGCACTTCCTAGAAAACATGTTGCATGTACTGAAATTTTTAAATTGATACGTAAACTACATTTATGTGATTTTTTTTGAAAATGACATGTCTGTAGAAGTTGTTAATGATGATATTGATTCAGAAGTTGGTGATAGTTTTCATACTTGTGAATCTTCATTTTCTCATTGGAATGATGACGTAAATGCTTATTACTTATTAAATACTACAAAGGTACCAGGGAAAAGCACTTTTATTCCACCTTTTAGACATGAAGGAATTTCTCATTTTTCTTCCATGGTACATCATTCGGTGGATAACATTTTTAAGAATTTTTGGAATAATAAGAAGGCTTTGTGTTATAATTTAAGTAAAAAAGAGTGGCAAACATTACAAAATATGAGTAAGAGACAAAATTTAGTCATAAAGTCTTCTGATAAGGGCAATAAAATTGTTGTATTACATTTTACTCAGTACCTGAAAATGTGCATTGATCATTTAAATGTGAATGAAGTGTATAAAATATCAAGTATCACTGAATATGAACACGCTATGGAAAACTTTAACATTTTACAAAAAGGTTATAGGCTTAGGTATTTGTTTAAAAGAGACATAGATGTGAAATTTAATGTAGATAATTGCACCCTAGCTAAGTTTTATTGTTTACCCAAAGTGCACAAAGATCTGGTTCACCCTGGGGACGACCTATAGTAGCAGCTAGTAATTATTTCTTACATAATATAGGAATTATGCTGCATTGTTATTTGACTAAATTTGTAGTAACTTTAGATTCCTATATAAAATATTATTTTGATTTTTTTAGACAAGATTAAATCTGTGACCTGGAGGGGAAAGATTATTATTGGATCACCGTAGACATTAAGAGCTTGTACACTAATATTCAATATTCAGTAGGTTTTGAGGCACTTAGATTTTTTGGGGGTGATAGTCCAGTCTCCAGTTATATTACTGAACTTATTTATTTTAGTTGACAAGTTCAAGGCACTGCCATGGGAGCTCCATTTGCTCCTATGTATGCCAACCTGGTTATGTGGTATTTTGAAATTATTTTTTATACAGATTAGAGTTTTTTAGAAAATATGTGATTCATTATTTTAGATTTATTGATGACAATGTTTTTGTGTAAAGGAGGTAGATTTTTGATACAAGATGTTGTTAATACATTAAATTCTAATCCATTTGGTTTGCAATTTGAGGGTTTGCAGAGTAGGAATTCTGTTATTTTTTTTTTGGATTTGGTTTTGGAAGGCAGGAATGATGAGAGAATTATTATGAGTATACATAGGAAATCTGGTGACGATGGCCATTTTTTGGATGGACGTAGTTGCCATCCAGTTCATGTTCTTGATTATCTCCCATATGATGAACTATTAAGAGTTAGTAGGTTGTGTAGTGAATTTAATATCTTAGAAAAATAAATTCTCAATTCCTGTCGAATGTTTAAACATAGAGGGTATAATTTGGAAGTTATTAAAAAGGCTTTGGAGAAGTTGTGTTTTTCGGATAGAAGTGAAACACATACTAGGGGACATAGTAATAACATATTACAAAGAGTGAAGAATGGAGGAGGTACAAAAATATATTTTGTTACCTCTTTTAATGTATTGTCTGATGAAATAAGAGCTAGTATAAAGTACTATTGGCCTGGTACGAGGCGCTAAATTTTTGGTACTTTTATTAAAGAAAGGAATTATTCTCTGGCTGTGTCATTTTATCTTTCTACCTTTTGTGCTTGGTGGGTCTGGTACAGTTGTAGTTTACCCTGCTGAGATAGATGGTCAAAGCCACGAGTCCATCAGAAGTTGTTTCAGGTAAGTTTTAAATTGTGAGATTTTATGAAGTTGTCTAAGAAGACATGGCATTCTATTCCAGAGTTTGGATAAAGTACAGTTGTGCAAGTTGAACTTGCCAGAACAGTAGATGCTTGAATGATCACTGCTGCAGTAGCCTTACCTATATGGGTTGTATCCTGCCAAGGATATAACAGATGTCCATCTCCCAAAGCTTCAGGGCCCCTTCCACATTCCCAAACTGTCAAGCAGCTCCAGCTGAGCTATCTAAAAGACAAGCTTGGGTGCAAAGCCCTTCAGAGCTTTCCTGCCAACAGACACAGGAGGCTAAGCCCTGAAAAGACAAGGCTATGAAAACCAAAAAAATAAATGTCCACACCATGGCATAAAAAACACATAAAAAAACAAGGGTGGCTTGGAGGGCGGGAGCAGCTACGGCAGCAGTGATCATTCAATCATCGACTGCTATGATAAGTTCAACTTACACAACTGTACTGTGTTCTTCATATTGATCACTGCTGCAGTAGCCTTAGCTATATGGGTAGATGACCTTCGCTAACTACATTTGGGAGGTGGAAGGAGAAGGATGCAGAATCTCCTGCAGAATGGTCTTAGCAAAGCATGATTCAGACCTAGAGATGGAATCCAGTGTATAGTGCTTTGTAAAAATTATGTACAGATGACCAAGTAGCAGCTTCTAAAATATTTCTAGAATCCAACCCTTTCCAAAAAGGCATAGAAAAAGCCAAGGTCATTGTAGAGTGGGCCTTGATGCTGCCTAGAATAGATTAATCATGGTAGGTATAACAAAAGGTAAGCCAACCATTTGGAAATAGTCTGTTTTGACACAGGTTGTCCCTTCTTCTTACCTTCACAAGAAATGAAAAATTGATCCAATGATATGAAAGATTTAGTTCTGTCAAGATGCTGCCCGAGTTATTTGTAGACATTCAAGGTATGGAGTATCCTTTCTCCCTCATTTTTAGGTTCAGGAAAGAAAACAGGGCAATGCATAGTTTGGCTTAAAGTAAACTCGTATACCATTTAGGCATAACAGAAGGATTAGTTCTCAAAGAAAGTCCTTATGGTGAGACAGCCCTTCCTTATTTCTTACAAGAGCTTGCAATGCAGATCACCTTCTTGCATTGATCAGAGCAATCAGTAAAACTGTTTTCCATGTTAAGCACCTCAAGTCAACCAGATTAGCTAAGTTCAAATGGAGCAAGTGTTAGTTTCTCTATTACAGAATTAAGATCTCCGCCAAAAACTCTACACCGCTGCTCTCCGATACCAAATGCCACTGATTACACATATCAGTAAACACGTCTCAGTAAACATGATAGTATCCTTCTTTTTAAAGCAAGTTCATTTATTGTTTAAAACTTAAAATGCGATTACTAAACATACATTTTTCGTCAGGACCCCTGTCCCAACTTCATCAGAAGTACAAACCGCCCCGAACTGAACTCATCTGTATATACTCTTGATCCAATTAGTTAATTAATCAAGGTTTAAAGTAATAAATACCTTAAAGTAACACCAAAGAATGAATGAATAAATATGTGTGGTCATGTATATACTACATTATATCGTTTTGTGTACTCGTTTAAACCTCAACATTATTTGATCTTGTTGTTTAAAATTTAAAATTTTTAATATTTTTAATATTTAAAGTTTAAAATCTATTTAATTTAATTTATTAAATTTATTAAAACTATTAAAAATGTTGAATTATATCAATTTAAAATATAAATAATAAATGTTGTGTCCTTTCTTCTGAACTAATAGAATTTATTAACATATATTGAATGTGTGTTTACTGACTTTCTATTTAAGTCTTCTTATATACATCTAATAAGTTACCATTTCATATTATTTCTATGAAGTAGACTCTTTTAAAACACCCTTTCCTAGCCTATACTAGTCACTGTGTTACTGCCTTATCACATTTACTACATTCTTGAAGTGTCCCTAATGTTCAAACATATAACAGGTGAAATCTAACATTTAATGTTCTAATATATATTTGACTCAAATAAACTCAAATAAATATCTCAAATAAATTTATTTAAGAGTAATAAATAAAAACACATATGTATATTTAATTAATTAATATGTAAAAAAGTTAATTTAATTAAATTAATATGTGAAAAAATTCATATTTGTCCAAATATTTCTTAATAATTCATACTTTACGAATTGTGAATTATGAATTATGAATTTTCTACTCTTGAACTTGAAATTAAAATCCTGTTTCTTAAAACATCTTAATGAAAATTCATATGAAACATTTTATATGACCTATTTTAATTTCTTAATTTTTTGCTTTTTTACTCTTTTACTCTTTTACTTCATTTTTTACTGTCAGAGTTTTATCTGTCCAAGTTTTTCAATCTTAAAATGCATTTCAACGAACACATCTCGTTAATGCCTGGGGGCCTACAGGCATTAGTTCTTAGTGTGTTCGTTGAAATGCATTTTAAGATTGAAAAACTTGGACAGATAAAACTCTGACAGTAAAAAATGAAGTAAAAAAGTAAAAGAGTAAAAAAGTAAAAAATTGAGAAATTAAAATAGGTCATATAAAATGTTTCATATGAATTTTCATTAAGATGTTTTAAGAAACAGGATTTTAATTTCAAGTTCAAGAGTAGAAAATTCATAATTCATAATTCACAATTCGTAAAGTATGAATTATTAAGAAATATTTGGACAAATATGAATTTTTTCACATATTAATTTAATTAAATGAACTTTTTTACATATTAATTAATTAAATATACATATGTGTTTTTATTTATTACTCTTAAATAAATTTATTTGAGATATTTATTTGAGTTTATTTGAGTCAAATATGTATTAGAACATTAAATGTTAGATTTCACCTATTATATGTTTGAACATTAGGGACACTTCAAGAATGTAGTAAATGTGATAAGGCAGTAACACAGTGACTAGTACAGGCTAGGAAAGGGTGTTTTAAAAGAGTCTACTTCATAGAAATAATATGAAATGGTAACTTATTAGATGTATATAAGAAGACTTAAATAGAAAGTCAGTAAACACACATTCAATATATGTTAATAAATTCTATTAGTTCAGAAGAAAGGACACAACATTTATTATTTATATTTTAAATTGATATAATTCAACATTTTTAATAGTTTTAATAAATTTAATAAATTAAATTAAATAGATTTTAAACTTTAAATATTAAAAATATTAAAAATTTTTAATTTTAAACAACAAGATCAAATAATGTTGAGGTTTAAACGAGTACACAAAACGATATAATGTAGTATATACATGACCACACATATTTATTCATTCATTCTTTGGTGTTACTTTAAGGTATTTATTACTTTAAACCTTGATTAATTAACTAATTGGATCAAGAGTATATACAGATGAGTTCAGTTCGGGGCGGTTTGTACTTCTGATGAAGTTGGGACAGGGGTCCTGACAAAAAATGTATGTTTAGTAATCGCATTTAACAATAAATGAACTTGCTTTAAAAAGAAGGATACTATCGTGTTTACTGAGACGTGTTTACTGATACGTGTAATCAGTGGCATTTGGTATCGGAGAGCAGCGGTGTAGAGTTTTTGGCGGAGAAGTTGCATCATTTTCTTTAGTTTGGTTTGGTTGCTACAAAATTAAGATCCCCAGGAGGGTCCCCACTTTACTTGGAGGCCTCTTAGACAAAACCCATGTCAAGAACATTTTGACATGTGACCGCCTTGAAAGTGAAGAATCCAGGGGAAGATATGCTAAAGGGACTGATAAATGAACCTTGACAGAGGAATAACAAAAGCCATAAGATAGTAACTCCCACAAATATTGTATAAAAAAGAGAACAACTAACAATGAATAGGGTCTCCCTTGCCCACTGAAGGGACCCTATCAGCTGCAGTGGAGGTGGCTAACCCTTCAGTCCATGACGGCTGTAGGTGCTACACCAGAAGGATGAGTGGTCTGAGGTACAACAAATGGCCACAGCAAAGTAACCCATCTCTAGATGAGGCAAACTGCTAGCCTGATATGGTGATAAAAGCTGTTTGCTTAACTTTTTCTTTTTGTGGCTAGAAGAAGGGCCAACCAAGGGACTGATAATGTGTTCCATGGTCAAGTCAAAAAAATGGTGACACTATCCTGGGGAAACAAACAATGCCAGGAAAAACTACCAGTCCACAAAAGTCACTATTTTTTTTGGACAGAAAAAAATGCAGTGAAAAGCACTTTCAAAGACTATGGCAATTGTCCACAATGAAAAAATAAACAATTTCTCCACAGAAAATATTTATCAGTTAGTTAACACTACTTTTAAAATGACAGACATGAGTGTTCCTTTAAAAAGTATGTTACAATCTTGAGACAGTCCATTAAAATGCAATACCTCTAGCTTTAAAATAACTTTTCTGAAGAGAAATGTAATAAAATATCAGTAAAAATTTTTTTTTTTTTACCCAAAGGGAACGTACATGTCCAACTAAGAAAAGCAGAAGCTGACCATCAATCCTTACAACCTCAGAGGAGTGTTCTCTTTGGCGGCAGTAAGCCCCTGAAGGGCTTCACACCCAAGCTTGTCTTAGCTCAGCTCAAGCTGCTTGACAGTTTTGGCACATGGAAGGTGCCCTTCCGATTTGGAAGCTTGCGAGTTGTTACATCTTTGGTAGCATATAACCCATCTAGCTAAGGCTACTGCAGCAGTGATCAATATGAAGAATATATAGCTTGATTAAAGTGATTCTCCACTGCTGTTCATAGGTTCATAGGTTCATAGGTTCATACTAGGCTATCTGCCCGAGGGCATTTACAAGCCTAGCCCATCGTTTTGTGGCTTAGGCCACCCCTTTAGTATGGGGAACTATACCCATTATTTTTCTGTGCCTCTGTCGAGCAGTGACACTGAGGTAATCCCTGGGGTATATCTGCGATCTCCCATCCATTGGTCAAGATTTCTCTTGAACAAGGCCAGCGAGGTGCTCTGCCTCACATGTACCGGGATTTTGTTCCACAGCATAGGGAGTCTTTGGGTGATGAATCTATCCCTCCAGCACGTCCTATTAATAGCCATGTCAAGGTTTAAGTCTCCCGCCCTTGTGGCTCTGATGGATCTAGATTTTTGAGGTGAAGCATATTCATCAAATCTGGGTTTGACATGGCCTTGTATGTTAGGCAAAGGTCACCTCTGAGCAAGCGGTAAGCGACTGAATAGAGCTGGAGTTCTTTCAGTCGGGCAGCATAGGACAGATTTTTGAGACCCTTTATCCTTTTGGTGAGGAACTTTTGTGGCCTCTCCAGCTGCTGCAAGTGTCGGGTCAGATACATTCTGAATGGGATATTGTACTCAATCATTGGTCTGATGAGTGATGAGTAAAGGGAGACTATGACCTCCCTTGATCTAGATGAGAATCCCTTCATGATAAGGTGGGCAATGTAGAAGGTCTTCCTAACTACTTTAGCTACATGGGTGTCGAATGACAGACTACTATCAACCTGGGTCCCCAGGTCCCTGATAACTTCTTCTGTGCTCAGTGGATTGCCACCTATTTGGTAGCTAGGGGTAACCTTGTTTTTCCCGAAGGGTATGACTATGCATTTTTGGCATTTAACTTTAGGCCGTGGCTCTGGCACCAGTTATCCGTTTCTGTGAGACCCTTCTGAAGGATATCTGTGTCAGATGTGTTTTCTACTATGGTGCCCAGTTTGCAGTCATCTGCAAACTTTGTCAGCCATAACCCTCCTGTGTTTGCTTGTACTTGGAAAAGTAGATGCCAAACAAGAGTGGGCCCAGGACTGAGCCCTGTGGGACACCACTTGTGACAGGCTTTGAGTCTGACATGGCGCCAGCAGCTCTGACCCTGTGGGTTCTGTCACTCAGCCAGTTTGCAACCCATCTTGTGATGTATGGGTTGACATTTAAGCTGATGAGTTTTTCAATGATACCCGAATGGGGTATTGTATCGAAGGCCTTAGCCAGATCGAGGTAGGCTGTATGGACTGCCTTTCCCTCATCAATGGCTTTGGTGACTGTTTGAAAAAGTCAACCAAGTTTAAAAGGCATGATCTGCCTTTGACAAAGCCAAACTGGGTTGGATCCAAAGTCTGCAAATTCCTATGTCTTTATTTATGAGGTCCATTATGATCCTCTCCATGGCTTTGCAGATAAGGCTTGTCAAGCTAATGGGCGGTAATTTCCAGGGTCGGTGGAGGCACCGCCTTTGTGAAGTGGTACCACAGTTGCAGTGCGCCACTCCTGGAGTGCGTATCCAGAGGTAAGACTTTGATTAAACAGCTGTCCTAGCTGTGGGTTTAATTCCTCATTGAGTTCATGGAGCACACAGCCGGGGACACCATCAGGTCCCATGGATGCTGTGTTTTTGCTTTGGAGAGAGCAGTTCTCACTTGGGCTGGAGATGTTTGGGGGCTGCAATCGTTTGGTATAGATATCTCTCCTTTTGGGGAGGGGAGAAGTTTGCACTGAACCTGTCAGCCAGTATGTTGGCAATGTCTGTAGGATCAGTAATCTTCACATCATTTTGAACTAGCTCTGAGCATATCTGGGAGTTTCCTCCCAGGTTTCTAACTTTATAGCTAAAGAAGGCCTTATGATTGTCTTTTGAGTCTTTAGCTATTTTTCTCTCGAAATTTGCTTTGGATGATTTTATGAGAGCTCTTAGTTTTTACTTATAGTGATCAAGGGTGTCTTACCTTTTAAGGATTTTGCTCTATCTTGTAGTAGCTTCCTCCTTTTGTTGTAGAGTTTGTTTATGGCTGGGGTCCACCAGACTGGATGCTTGCCTTTGGTACAAAGAGTCTTTGTTTTGCTTGGGATTGCCTTATCCATGCAGTCCTGCAGGTGCTGGTAGAAGGCATTTGTAAGTGATTCAGCGGCTTGAGTACTGTTTTCCGCCGGCTCGGGGGCCTTAAAGGAGACCACACTAGTCTTTAGAAGTGTGTTATTAAATTTAGTAGTAGTTGCTAGGTATTTGAAGCTTGTGTATAGGCTTCTTGGAGGGGAGTAATGTTGAAAGATGATTTTAGTGATTTTCAATTATCTGGTTTATTAATAAGACTGTATGTGGCAAGTAGTTGATTGTATGTGAGAAGTTGTGATAGTTACAGCCATTCTAGTTTTTATTTTTTTTTATTAGGGATTCATAAAGGTGAGTTCAGTTGTTATGGTTCACTGCAAATTTATCAGTTTTGTAGTAGCATGCTTACAATTTTGATTTTTAAATAGCCTGAAGGTTTAGAAGTATTGGAGAAGCATAAAGTAGGGATAGGAGGAGATATGTTGAAGTTGTGGTCTTCCTGGCAGAGGTTGTAAGGTAATGGTTATCCCTGCATTGATAGCTTCTTGTATTTGTTGGTCATATTTTAGGATATTGTCTATGGTCACACAGAGTAATTTTTTGTATAATATAATTTTTGTTTTTGTATTATTGTCAGACATGATTGCAAAATCATGTTTTTATCGAACATTTGTTTTGAGGACAATAGCATTTTAGTAGCAAGGCTGAGTTGGACAGACAGGATTCTATTGAAGAGAAGGATTCTTGTGCGAGTTGTAGTTTATTTAAGTTGGATTAATCTGTGTTCTGTACTATGGAGGCATGTTTGGATGTGGTATGCAGATTGTTTATAAAGATGTTAAATAGTAGTGACCCAATACTGAGCCTAGGAGAACACATACTGTGACAGGAAGAATTATGAGAATTCTGTTTGTCGTTTTACATCCTGCCTTCTAATGCTAAAGATAGCTGTGGAACCAGGATAGGAAGTATGCAGACATACTAAAATATGTTAGTTCATTTAGTAGCTTATGGTGGGAAACAGTGTCAAAATCTTTTGATAGATCTAGTAATACAGAGGAGACTATGTTACCATAATTTCTATGGACATTAATAATGTCAGTTAACATGAGGATGGCCATAATGGTACTATGGTTGGGGCAGAAACCATGTCTGGTAAGTGTGAACAGATTATTGTCTATAATGTGTTTGAGTAGCTCAGTATGGATGCATTTTTCTGGAATTGTTGATAAATGAGGTAGCATAACAATGTGACAGTAATATGTTATGGCCATAGATTTTCCATCTTTGTGTTGGGGTATAATGTATGATTTTTCTCCATAGGGATGGAACATAGTTTTCAATAATAGAGTGATTGATCAGGATAGAGACAGGGTAGCTGACTACATCACCTGCAAACTTGATATATTCAGGTGGTAAGTTGATGGAAGCTGTTGTGGTGGGCTTTAGTTTGTGGAAGTGATTTCTAATGACTGAGGGACTGGTTACAGAGTAAAACTAGGCATTTGGATGGTTGTTTGTGTGGCAATGGTAAGGGGATGATTAGTGTCTTTGATGAAGGGGATGATTAGTGTCTTTGATGAAGGAGAGAACTGTTTCAGTGAAATATGAGTTGAATTGGTTGGCAATAGAGTCAGTTTGATTGCTAGTTATGGAGGCTGAGGTGGTCGTTTGACCTGGTTATGGGAGGTTATTTAACAGATGGCTAGAATTATTTTGTGTTCTTTTGTTGTGTGTGCTGCATTTTAGTGTAATATATTTTTGCCTATTTTTATTATGCATTGTACACAGTTTCTTAGTTATTTGCAGTTAACTTACATTGGATGTTGTTGGGTGATGTATCCTAAGAATGACTATTTAATGTATGTAATGAACAATGAATTTTAGTCTGAAGAAGTCTCTGAGAGTGAAGGGAGATGAAAGAGCTAACTGAAGTCGTTGTCTTGTTAATAAAGTGCCAGTAATCCTACAGATACTGCAATTTATTTTTTATTCTGTTTTCTGACAGTTATTTGCTTTTGCTATGTTGATTTTTGCTAATTATTTGCAGTTTTGTTTGATTTTTTTCCTTTCTCCATTTTTACCAAGCTTTGTCACTTTGTAGCATAATTTGTTTAGTGTCTTTAATTAACCATGGTGCTTGGTTTGATTTTATATGTTTAAACTGCCTAGCACCAGTACATAATGGAGTACTGAGAAATATTGAGGCAAATCTGGTTACTGAATCATCTACGGATGTTTTTTTTAGTATATTCCTGTCTTACTGTTTCAGTTTGGAGACAAAAGTGTCTTTATGAAAGGTAGTGAGTCTGCGGACTTAGTTATATAGCAGGATTGTTTGATGTTATTGTTTGGTTGTCTCAGGGCAAATTTTGGAAGAAAGACACTAAAGGTGTCAGGTAGACAGCCTGAGTGAGCTATATTGTTAGGGAAATTTGAAATTATCCAGTTTAGAACTGACTGATTGTTATTCCTTTTGTCATATCCTGTTGGAGTAGATATGAATTTGTTGAACCTGTGAAGATTTAAGGACATTTTGAAGGAAGTAGAAGTTAATGTTTGCCAATCTATATTTATGTCTCCTAGTTTGTTAGTATCTAGGCTGAGATTGTGAGGTACCAGGATACAATTTTTTTATGTTATGTTGATATTATTACCAGAAGGCATATAGATGGCTATATGCATAAGCTTTTATGGTTAAGTTTTAAGCAAGAGACTATTACTACACCATTGTTGAATTTCGGAATGTTTATTGAACATAGAGACACCTGTAGTGTGTCAGGGTATATAATTGCTAGTCATCCACCTTTTATTTCCATGGTTTATCCAAGAATGTTGTATCCTGGGGGTGGTAATTCACTGTCTTTAGTTTTGGGTTTTAAGCAGGTTTCAGTAGCTTCCAAGGGAGTATAATGCCAAGTGAGCATGTACGTCAGCTAGTTTGTTACTACTACAAATTAAGTTTATTTTATGTAGGACCAGCCTACTTTTTGTATTTAAAGAAGTTAACTTTGTCTGGGAGAGTTGTTGTCGAAGGGTGTGAATTGGTCCGGTGTTGGGATGGATGGTTGTCTCAACTAAAGTTAATCAAAAATGAGAAAGGCTGTTGGGCTGGTATTGTTTCACATTTTTGTTTGATGCCTGATCTTTGAAGTATGGGATTAGAAAGCTTGTATTTATTTTTGTCCAGTTGGGGCATAGTTACTTTGCAAATATTGGCAGCTATGAAGTGTGTATAATGGCTAGACTTGAATGTCGGTGCATGGGTTTTGTGAGTTGTATATGGGATATCAGTATGGTATTGCATTAAATGGAGAAACTGGAGAAAGAGATAGTAGTGTGAGTATGTTTTGACGGAACACTGCGTGTGTCTGGGATGGGGGAGGGATGGTCTTAGTTTAGAGGCAGACAAAGTACAATTTATACTGGGTCAAAAGTTAGTAATTGGTACAGGTTGGGATGTGGAGTGAAGTCTGGTGGAGTTGTATGATTAGTATAATTGTTTCAAATATTTTAATGGTAGAAATGGGATGTGGCGGGGTGGCATGAGTGGTTAGGGGCTTAAATGTAGTCTATGTAAGGGTAGGGAAGGGTAGGGTATGGGAATGGAGTGAGACAGAGTGTTAGCAAGGATGAGAGGAGCAGGTCCAACCCTCATAACTGAGTGAGGTGCCAGAAACAATCTGTTTCTTTGAAAGTAAATAATCCATCTGTTTTTTTTTTTCAGGAGGAAGAAGATAATTTTGTAGAGCAATGGAAAAACAAAAAGAGGAAAAGGGGATAGTAATGGTGGCTAGAGGCTACAGAGTATTTTATGACTGTTCTTGTTTACTTGTAATATCAGCAGTGCTGCAGTAAGCACAAAAGAATGTTTGTAGTAACAGCAGTGCCACACTATGCACAATAGAATGATTCTATTCCTGATTTACGTCAGAGATAGTTAGTGTTATTTATCTCATTCTATAACTATAAGAAATTGAAAATATAAAGGCTTGAGATAGTACACCAGGTTGGGAAGATGGCAGAGTTCTTAAGGCAAGTACACCTTTGCACTTCTGCAGGTTCTTCTTCTATATACACTATGCAGTCATTTATAAGTTCTATGACTTTGGAATGGTTATGGGGTGACACTAAGGAGCATGCACCTCCAATCATGCTAATATCAACACATGTTCACCATTATTTCTTACAATACGATATCTGGTTGTAGCAGTTAGCAAGACGCCTACTATTGAGCTATAAATTAGTATTATTTTAATACAAAAATTGTGGACCCTTACATCAGTAATCATGAAACATTACTTTTGCAGGTGATTATGTGGGCACAAGTTCATAAAAATTCCCGCAGTGATCTGCCTGGTAACAGTTCCTATAGTGGCTCTGTGGTATCATTTTCTATTTAGAGACAAATCTAAAATCAGTAATTTTGGAAAACAGCTTCTACAGAGTGATTATTAGGTGGGCACAAGTTCACAAAATGCATTCCTGCTGTGATCTGCCTGCTTACAGTTCCTATAGTGGTGTAATTGTCGAGTTAGGGATGAGTCTAAGATTAGTAATTACACACAGCTTTTAACTCATTTCTTAAATTTCTATCAGCATAAATATTTTTCATAAAAAAACATTTGCAAAACTGTGCCACTGTAGCCCACATAAAACAGCACTGACCTTTTGATATGTTTTGCCATGAAGGGCAAAAAATGTACATTTCAATATTGTATCTAAGACTATGGCAAATCATACATCACTAGTACCTATTTCATCATATTCAGCAAGCTTCTCTTTTATCAAGTGCTGTTTTTGTATGATATTACAATATAGAGTGAGCCAGCCATGTCTAGTAATGTATTTCGGCTTTTCCCGGATAGGGGTCGCTACAGCGAAACTCTTGTCCGCTAATGACTGGCAGTAGAGTTTTACAGTGCCAAGTTGCCTGCCTGACGTCCAACCTTCAAGGAAGACTATTATGACTATAATATCATTACCTTTCAAGTTCCTTAGAAATCATCTGAATTGAGAATAAATGAAGGAGCTGTCTTCACTTTGTCCTTTAACATATGCTCAGCAAAACTTGCCACCAGTAGTTTCCTGAACCCACCCGAAGCAATAGCATGCCTTAAAAAAGGATCAGTTTCACCCTTATGCAATTTAGATACCAAGAATTATTCTCAGTCTGGGTTCTACTACTTTCAATACTCTACCTCACTTACATCAGGGAAACCACCACTAATCAGTTCCTCAGTAGTGTAGTTTAGGGACATCTTTAGCATTTGTTAGTCACAATGTTAAAATACTTTTTTGTCCTCATAACAAGGCATTCATCTTATAATTATCCAACAAAGAGAGACCCCAAAAGGAAAGGTAAAGCAGTTTTAATAACAGTTGTATTAACAGTAAATAAAAGGTTAAGCACTTTCACCCGGAACACTCACAGGCTTCTTCAGAACAATTCTACATTACACAGTACACTTATTTAAAAGTAACCAGCAATCAGAACCTGCCAATCACTGAATAACACATATTCTAAAACCCCTCTCAACCTAACACTACAGTGTTAACCCTTTAATGCTCAGGGCAAAATCAGAAAAAAGGCCAGCACCAAGGAAGGTTCAAAAGTAGTTTAATAAAACTGAAACTAGACCGGTTTCAGCAGCAAGGCTTTCATCAGTAGTATAGTCAGCAAAAAGCACTTAGTCATCATCTTATATAATGTTCTTTAAGGCATCTATATGACATCACTTTCTGATAAGTCAAAAATGCAAACAAGGCAAAAGTAATTGAAAAATACAATCAAGGCAAAAGTAATTGAAAAATACATAGTTCAGCAAACAAAAAAGTTTGCCTGAGTTGCATGCATATCTCCAAATTATAATGAAAAAATCCAAAGAGACACAGTATACTGGTATATCAATGATAATAAACAAACTTAATAAGAAACATACAATAAAGGGTAAATGCCCAAAAATAAACCCGAAACAAAAGTCAGGTTATAAGAATTCTGGTGTTGAATACCAGCCACAGTATCCTAAAGTGAGCTGAAATGCAAAAACCTAAGCAATGCAACCTGATAAGAAATAAGTACATATACGTAATGCAAGTGATGGTTAATTACAAATTATAATTTATCATTTAATCCAGGAGGAAAAGCCCCCAAGTTTAATGATCCACCTTTTTCTTTGGTATTTAGGATATCATGCCAACCTGTTTTAAAAGATCGATTCCCTATGATATGATCAATGATGGTGAATGTAAATTTGGCAGTGGGATGTTTGATAACATGTCTATATAGTGCATTAGTTAATCTTCTGTTTCTAATGTCACCAAGGTGTTCAGAGATCCTGACACGAAACTGTCTAGACGTTTGGCCAATATAAAATGCATGACATGTACATGTGGCAAGATAAATAATCCAGTCTGAACTGCAGTTACCAAAAACTGTATGTCGTGATATTTGTCCAGTGTTCCTACTAGTGAAAGAAGTAGTTTTGAAAATATAGTTACAAAACTGCAATGTCCACATGGATAAATGCCTGAAAGTTTATCTCCAGTAAGTGTTCTTTGAGTTGGAGTGTGATCCATGACCCTGTTTTTATAGTGTGAAAATAAATTCCCTAAAGTTTTGCCTTTCCTATAGGAAAAATAACATCGTTCTCAAGATAATCTTCCAACAATGGATGAGAATTCAATATATTCCAATGAGTATTAATAATATTTACTAAATTGGCACTATTCCTGCCATAAGTGGTAACAAATCTACATACATCTGATTCCTCATTATGAGTTTTAGTATTGTATTGGAGAAGAGAATCCCTGGATTTAGCATTACTAAATTGGACTGCTGACTCAATAGTACGAGTGGAATAACCTCTGGACAAAAATCTCTTGGTTAGATCCATTTGATGACTCTGAAGATCATCCACTGAGGAACAAATCCTTTTCATCCGCACAAACTGTGATTTCGGTATGTTCTGAATAATATGTTTCGGATGGAAACTATCAGCATGTAGAAGGGTATTATATTGTGAGAATTTTCTGTGTACGGACGTTCTAAGAGTGTTATCCTCCTGTCGAATTAAATTGACATCCAAATAACTGATTGCACTCCTATTATATTCCACAGTGAATTCGATACCCCAGATGTTCCCATTCAAATGTTGAATAAATTCCTGGAGGTATTCCTCACCTCCTTTCCATATAAGCCAACAGTCGTCCAGGTATCTTCTCCATATATCAATCTCAGGTAGATATATGTTATGCAAAGGGTCATATAAAATCATATCTTCCATGTAGCCCATAAAAAGATCAGCATACATGGGTGCAAAGGATGCACCCATAGCCGTTCTGTAGTTGCCAATAGCAGTTTTGTTGGAAATAAAAACATTTTTAGTTAGAATGTGTTCAGCCATACACAACAATAAGGTGTTCATCCCTGGGGTATAAATTGGTTTTATTTAGCCAGTATTCCAAGGCATTAATACCGCCCAATGAGGGATGCTGGTATAAAGCGAGGATACATCAAGGGTACACATAAGCCATTCAGGGTCCAATTGAGACTCGGAGACTATCTGCAAAAATTCAGTCGTGTCCTTGATTCTTGCTCTAACACATGTTAACAGTGATTTCAATTTTTCAGTTAGAAAAACAGACAAGGGTTCAGTGAGTGACCCAATGCCAGATACAATCGGTCTGCCTGGTGGCTGATCAATGGACTTATGAATCTTAGGAAGTAGATAAAGTTGTTGTTTCGCAGGATCCTTAACCGTCAAATGAGTTTTGGTTTTATCAGAGATAATTCCAGATTCTACAGCCTTTTCCAAAATTCATTAATTTCCAAGGCAAAACCTGGAGTAGGATCAATCTCCATCTTCATGTAATGATGATGGTTGGAAAGTTGTCTAAGACCTTCATTCACATAATACTCAGTATCCATCACCACCACCGCACCCGTTTGTCGGCAGAAATAATAACAATATCCGTATTATTTCTGAGTTGTGTGAGTGCTATTTGTTCCTTCCTAGACATGTTATGCTTTATAGTGTCAACAGAACCCAAATTGAAGTGTATATCCTTTATAACCGCCTGCTGGAAAACAGCAACATGTTTATCCATGGGAGGGTTAAATGTAGATTTGTGAAATCTAAAATCAGATGATCTTTGAGCATTGTCAGTTTGATCTTGTTGTTGAAAAATAATTTCAAGTTAATTTTCCTACAAAAATCCATTGTATCAGAAACCAAAATACTTTCATCAGTGAAACCAGGTATAAAACCAAGGCCTTTATTAAGAAGGGAATATTGATCATCAGTCAAAATATGACTTGAAATATTTAAAACATTAGTACATGAATGATTTACTTCACTATCGACATGAAGAGCTCTTCTAAGTTTTTGACCTCTGTGTTTCCTTCCTGCCCTGTGTTTTTCCCCTAAAGGGACCTCAGTCCTTGACCCTTTTAGCATTTGGAGAATCTCCAATATTAGGTGTCTCAGTGTCAGTAGTCGAAGAATCCTCACCAGAGGTAATAAAGCTAGGCCCAGTCTTTTTAAAATAGACCTTGGTCTTTTTGCGTATAAATGAAGCATTCTTGGTACCATGAGCAAACCTCACACCCTTTGTGAATCAAATTGTTTGCCCCTATCATAATCTTCCTTATCCCGGCAAATTTATGCAATTTCTTTTCTTAAGGTTATTTTCCAAAATAGAGATTTCTTTAGATAATTTGCCAAGACAACCCTGAAAACTAGCCTCATGTTCAAACCGCTTCAGGTTGTTACATGTTTTTCTACTTCAGTAATATTACTCTGTATTGTTCTCTCATAGAAAGAGGCCAAAATATTAACTCTAATCATGGCAGCCTCCTGTTGTGCTTGTTGCCAATCTTTCAACAGAGTTTCATCCGGTGTGCCCACTAGTGGTTGGATTTTACATCTCATGCCACTAGCGGATATATTCTGTATTTGGTAAGCTTGAAACAATTTACTGTGCCAAACATTTGTTCTATGCATCTTAATTTGTTTACCTAATTGAAAGAATAAGTTTGAACCGTCAACTGGATCCATGATTACCAAATCCACCTTTTCTGTATGTTCAGTTCCTATGCCAAAAATTTTTAAGTCATCCTTGTCGGAGCATAAACCAGATAACAATTTACTGAGATCCATGACAATAAGTTGCAATGAACCGGAGGAAGAAGATATAAAAAATAAAAAATAAAAATGAACCCTGAAAAGATTCTTTTATTCTTGAGGGTTGAATTGGCAAATCACGAATAAGTCCAAAAAAGAAAATCACAATCAGAGTCACAAAGAAGTTGAAGCCAGAATAAATGGCAAATGTAACCCTATATATAGGGGAATAATTAACCCTAGCACCTAGGCAAAAATGCTATACAGACCAAAAAGTCAAAGGCCTGTAATGTCTAAAATGCAATGTTCTGAGTAATGCACAACCCACAGTTGTTCAGAGGTGGCTAAATCCATATGGAGTATACCAATATGTAATGTACAATATGTAAGGTATAAATGTACAGATGATTATTGTCAGCACTGTATACCCAGCAATTATTCTAAAAGAAGACCTGAGTGCAACACTGGGCAAACAAAACAAAAGCCCTCAAAATATGTGACCAATTTTTATACCTTTGATAACAATTTCATCTGAGGACTGTATTGAACAATTAATGATTGATTTCTTAATATTGTTATCTGATTTAAATAAGGTGCATAAGTGTGTCTGGCTTAAATTCATTACATATTGGTATACTCCATATGGATTTATCCACCTCTGAACAACTGTGGGTTGTGCATTACTCAGAACATTGCATTTTAGACATTACAGGCCTTTGACTTTTTGGTCTGTATAGCATTTTTGCCTAGGTGCTAGGGTTAATTATTCCCCTATATATAGGGTTACATTTGCCATTTATTCTGGCTTCAACTTCTTTGTGACTCTGATTGTGATTTTCTTTTTTGGACTTATTCGTGATTTGCCAATTCAACCCTCAAGAATAAAAGAATCTTTTCAGGGTTCGTTTTTATTTTTTATTTTTATATCTTCTTCCTCCGTTCATTGCAACTTATTGTCATGGATCTCAGTAAATTGTTATCTGGTTTATGCTCCGACAAGGATGACTTAAAAATTTTGGCATAGGAACTGAACATACAGAAAAGGTGGATTTGGTAATCATGGATCCAGTTGACGGTTAAAACTTATTCTTTCAATTAGGTAAACAAATTAAGATGCTTAGAACAAACATTTGGCACAGTAAATTGTTTAAAGCTTACCAAATACAGAATATATCCCTAGAGGATTGAGATGTAAAATCCAACCACTAGTGGGCACACCGGATGAAACTCTGTTGAAAGATTGGCAACAAGCACAACAGGAGGCTGCCATGATTAGAGTTAATATTTTGGCCTCTTTCTATGAGAGAACAATACAGAGTAATATTACTGAAGTAGAAAAACATGTAACAACCTGAAACGGTTTGAACATGAGGCTAGTTATCAGGGTTGTCATGGCAAATTATCTAAAGAAATCTCTATATTGGAAAATAACCTTAAAAAAGAAATTGCATAAATTTGCGATAAGGAAGATTATGATAGGGGCAAACAATTTGATTCACAAAGGCGTGTGAGGTTTGCTCATGGTACCAAGAATGCTTCATTTATACGCAAAAGACCAAGGTCTATTTTAAAAAAGACTGGGCCTAGCTTTATTACCTCTGGTGAGGATTCTTCGACTACTGACACTGAGACACCTAATATTGGAGATTCTCCAAATGCTAAAAGGGGTCGAAGGACTGAGGTCCCTTTAGGGGAAAAACACAGGGCAGGAAGGAAACACAGAGGTCAAAACTTAGAAGAGCTCTTCATGTCGATAGTGAAGTAAATCATTCATGTACTAATGTTTTAAATATTTCAAGTCATATTTTGACTGATGATCAATATTCCCTTCTTAATAAAGGCCTTGGTTTTATACCTGGTTTTTTCACTGATGAAAGTATTTTGGTTTCTGATACAATGGATTTTTGTAGGAAAATTAACTTGAAATTATTTTTTCAACAACAAGATCAAACTGACAATGCTCAAAGATCATCTGATTTTAGATTTCACAAATCTACATTTAACCCTCCCATGGATAAACATGTTGCTGTTTTCCAGCAGGCGGTTATAAAGGATATACACTTCAATTTGGGTTCTGTTGACACTATAAAGCATAACATGTCTAGGAAGGAACAAATAGCACTCACACAACTCAGAAATAATACGGATATTGTTATTATTTCTGCCGACAAAGGGGTGGTGGTGATGGATACTGAGTATTATGTGAATGAAGGTCTTAGACAACTTTCCAACCATCATCATTACATGAAGATGGAGATTGATCCTACTCCAGGTTTTGCCTTGGAAATTAATGAATTTTTGGAAAAGGCTGTAGAATCTGGAATTATCTCTGATAAAACCAAAACTCATTTGACGGTTAAGGATCCTGAAACAACAACTTTATCTACTTCCTAAGATTCATAAGTCCATTGATCAGCCACCAGGCAGACCGATTGTATCTGGCATTGGGTCACCACTGAACCCTTGTCTGTTTTTCTAACTGAAAAATTGAAATCACTGTTAACATGTGTTAGAGCAAGAATCAAGGACACGACTGAATTTTTGCAGATAGTCTCCAGTCTCAATTGGACCCTGAATGGCTTATGTGTACCCTTGATGTATCCTCGCTTTATACCAGCATCCCTCATTGGGCGGTATTAATGCCTTGGAATACTGGCTAAATAAAACCAATTTATACCCCCAGGGATGAACACCTTATTGTTGTGTATGGCTGAACACATTCTAACTAAAAATGTTTTTATTTCCAACAAAACTGCTATTGGCAACTACAGGACGGCTATGGGTGCATCCTTTGCACCCATTTATGCTGATCTTTTATGGGCTACATGGAAGCTATGATTTTATATGAGCCTTTGCATAACATATATCTACCTGAGGTTGATATATGGAGAAGATACCTGGACGACTGTCGGCTTATACGGAAAGGAGGTGAGGCATACCTCCAGGAATTTATTCAACATTTGAATGGGAACATCTGGGGTATCAATTCACTGTGGAATATAATAGGAGTGCAATCAGTTATTTGGATGTCAATTTAATTCGACAGGAGGATAACACTCTTAGAACGTCCGACACAGAAAATTCTCACAATATAATACCCTTCTACATGCTGATAGTTTCCATCCGAAACATATTATTCGAACATACCGAAATCACAGTTTGTGCGGATGAAAAGGATTTGTTCCTCAGTGGATGATCTTCAGAGTCATCAAATGGATCTAACCAAGAGATTTTTGTCCAGAGATTATTCCACTCGTACTATTGAGTCAGCAGTCCAATTTAGTAATGCTAAATCCAGGGATTCTCTTCTCCAATACAATACTAAAACTCATAATGAGGAATCAGATGTATGTAGATTTGTTACCACTTATGGCAGGAATAGTGCCAGTTTAGTAAATATTATTAATACTCATTGGAATATATTGAATTCTCATCCATTGTTGGAAGATTATCTTGGAGAACGATGCTATTTTTCCTATAGGAAAGGCAAAACTTTAGGGAATTTATTTTCACACTATAAAAAAAACAGGGTCATGGATCACACTCCAACTCAAAGAACACTTACTGGAGATAAACTTTCAGGCATTTATCCATGTGGACATTGCAGTTTTTGTAACTATATTTTCAAAACTACTTCTTTCACTAGTAGGAACACTGGACAAATATACGACATACAGTTTTTTGGTAACTGCAGTTCAGACTGGATTATTTATCTTGCCACATGTACATGTCATGCATTTTATATTGGCCAAACGTCTAGACAGTTTCGTGTCAGGATCTCTGAACACCTTGGTGACATTAGAAACAGAAGATTAACTAATGCACTATATAGACATGTTATCAAACATCCCACTGCCAAATTTACATTCACCATCATTGATCATATCATAGGAATCGATCTTTTAAAACAGGTTGGCATGATATCCTAAATACCAAAGAAAAAGGTGGATCATTAAACTTGGGGGCTTTTCCTCCTGGATTAAATGATAAATTATAATTTGTAATTAACCATCACTTGCATTACGATATGTACTTATTTCTTATCAGGTTGCATTGCTTAGGTTTTTGCATTTCAGCTCACTTTAGGATACTGTGGCTGGTATTCAACACCAGAATTCTTATAACCTGACTTTTGTTTCGGGTTTATTTTTGGGCATTTACCCTTTATTGTATGTTTCTTATTAAGTTTGTTTATTATCATTGATATACCAGTATACTGTGTCTCTTTGGATTTTTCATTATAATCTGGAGATATGCATGCAACTCAGGCAAACTTTTTGTTTACTGAACTATGTATTTTCAATTACTTTTGCCTTGATTGTATTTTTCAATTACTTTTGCCTTGTTTGCATTTTTGACTTATCAGAAAGTGATGTCATATAGATGCCTTAAAGAACATTATATAAGATGATGACTAAGTGCTTTTTGCTGACTATACTACTGATGAAAGCCTTGCTGCTGAAACCGGTCTAGTTTCAGTTTTATTAAACTACTTTTGAACCTTCCTTGGTGCTGGCCTTTTTTCTGATTTTGGGTCTAACAAGTGCTCTTGCCGTGCACCAGCCTAACTTGCTAGCTCCTATACACTACATTAATGCTCAGGGCAAACAATAAAATTAACACTGTGTATTAAATGCAATAATTAAAATATGTCCTTGAACAATGCTGTATTAATAAAATCTTTCACAATTTAGCAGCCCTTAGTCTAAGGGCACTATTAATACTAATATAATCATTCAAGTTTAATCTGCCAGAATAACTTCCTATATTCTAAGATGGCTTCCCAAGCACCACCCCTGGGGTCATGTATGACTTGTTCTATAACAAAAAACCTGAATTTGGCATTCTTGTAGTTTTTAACGTGCTTAAACAGTGCACTTGTCTCCTTTTCTCTTACTATATCATATGAGTGTTCATATGCCCACTTCCTTAAGCACCTCTCCGTCTTCCCAATATAAAAACTGGGACATACTTCACAGGTAACCAGATACACTACTCCTGTGCTATTACAGTTATAGTGTCCCAAGGACTTAAATAAAAAGTCCCTTGCTGCCAAATAAATACTCTCCTAGTCGGCATGAGGGTGCATTGATTGCAAAACCCACACCTAAATGTACCAGGTTTCCTGTTGTTCTGCCTTAAATTAACACAATCTCCCCTCTCAAACATCTCCTTCAGATTCATGTCCCTTCTCCTAATAAACCTAGGTTCCTTAGGTATAAATTTGTTAGTATCTTCGTTGATTGCTAGGGTTCCAAATAGTCGATTTCTAATAACTCGTGAAACCATTAAAAACCAACAGTGTATGGAATACTGGGAAACAGTTCCACCACATTGATAGTAACTAATTCCATGTCCTTATTTAACCTGTCAAGGGTAATGTTTTTCAAAAAATCCCAAGAGTCTCTAGAGATAGGTTTCAAACAGTTGACAAATTTCTTGACATAGTGGTCAACATATAAAGCTAGGGGTTCCGTAATAGTTGCTGCCCCAGCAACAATGGGATGAAAAGTAAGGTTCTCTATACTTTTATGTGTTTTGAGTATTCCAAACAAGGTGGGAATACGTGGTCTACTAACATGCAAAAAGTCATATAAACTTTTGTCAAAAGTGCCCTGCAACAAATGGTCTTTTAAATAATACTCAGTTTTAGAGTTAGCTATAGTAATCTCATTTTTTGATGCAACAGCATATTTAGTATCATCACTAAGAATCTCAAACATATGTACCACATAGTCAATGGAGTCCATTAACTACCCCCCCCCCCCCACTTGTCGGGTTTCATCACCCTGCACTTATTGTGTGAGAGAGTCTGTACAATGTCTTTTTCACTTTCACTAAAATTACATTTAGTATTCTGCTTCAGATTTAATTTCCTGACATCTCTCTCTACCAGCTCCTCAAAAATTCATAAGGTGGAGTTAAGTGGGGGGGATAAATACACTCTTTCTACTTAAACCAGAGTTCATGTGCTTCTTCCCTTTAAAGAATAAATTCAAGTTTAATTTCCTTGTAAACAACTTAACATCAATCAAAGTTCTAACCAAACTCACTGGCCTTGCTGATTCATATTGAAAACCCTTAGTAAATAGTTCAAAGTGCTTATTTTCAATTACTAAGTCTGTATAGTTAAAAATGCTGAAACCACCACATCTGTTCTGTATACCAGAATGAGCAAGTACAATGTTATCTGCATGTTCTACAACCTCCCTCGGTTGTCCCAATGTTGGTCCCTCGTGTATTTGTTGTTCCAGTGTTGGCTTTTCCCCATCTCATCCTCTTCCTCTGCTTCTCCCTCCCCTGAAAAGATTGTAGCTGTTGTTGTTGACTTGGCCCTGTCTCTGGACTATCCGTTCGCTCCTTCTCAAAGGAGGGGGCCTCTAAAGGGGGGTTAGAGGAACCCCCTCTGTCATTAACAACCCCATTAGAATCATTTCCAACCCCAGAACCCATGTCTGTAACACCCTGGTTCAACATTTTCTTTGGTGGAGAGTAAGCTCTCCCCTCCCTATATTCAACCAAATCCCTTTGCAGCTTTTTAACTTTCCAATTAACATTATTGCAATATCCATCAATTTCTTTAAACACATTCACATATTTAGCTTTTTCAACATTAAATAGCAAGTCTGCAGTTATACGATTATGTAAATTCTTCACTTCGTTTAACAGCCTTTCCTTGATTACATCGTAGTTTCCCACCATAATTTTAAGTATTTCTACTCCAAAGTTGTTAAATAATTCTAACAGTTCTATGTGAAACGTGCTGTTTGCTTTATGAAATATCCTAATAATGTTGAACCTGAGTCCCTTAGGGACTCTTCTCACTAAAATGCACTTGTTTAAATAATCTATCTTCATTTATACATTTTTCAATGTTAACAATTTATCTTTAAAGGTTTTCAACATGTCCAAAGAGTCTCACTGTCCTCAGGAGCAACTTCCAAGAACGTAAATTTCTTACCAGTCCAAGTCTCAAAAAAAACCCATCAGAAACGTTATAAACATCCGCATTGTGATTAGAAGCAGTGGAACTTGAAAAATTAGCATTCCCGATCTGTGAATGCGTCTCTGCCATAACAGGCAAGTCCCTTGACCGCTCCTCACCCCTCATGATGCTTCTCCACTGCGTGGATGCTGGTTGGCTGTTGATAAAACCAAAGAACTGTTGCTGGTTACCAGGCGTGGCCCGAAATTTGCAATGCTGACTGATTAGAAGCAATTTGAGTGAGCAACTCCATAAGTTTGTTAAATTCTCCTCTGGTAACTGGAGGGTTTTCATCCCCAACCTCCAAGGTTTAAACAAACTCTCTTATGTGGATAAAACCTCCACTCTCTCTGCCATGGTGCCTCAAAGTACAGACCAAAAAACCTCCAAAAAGTAGGACCAAAAATCCAACAAACAGAGACTCCAAACAGAAAAGCAAAGCAGTGATTGGCAGGTTCTGATTGCTGGTTACTTTTAAATAAGTGCACTTTCCAATGTAGAATTGTTCTGAAGAAGCCTGGGAGTGTTCTGGGTGAAAGCGCTTAACCTTTTATTTACTGTTCACACAACTGTTGTTAAAACTGCTTTGCCTTTCTATTTGGAGTCTCTCTTTGTTGGATTGTTGGCCATACTTCTTGAAGGCTTTTTGGTCTGCACCTTATAATTATACTTGTCAGCATCTATTACAGCCATACTCCTTGAAGGCATTTCTCTCCAAGACGTCAGAGTTACAGCAGTGTAGTGCATCTAATAAAGAAAATTAATCAACACCATTTTAAGTTTTTTTTTCTTGATTGGTGAAGTAATCCAATTTAACTATAGCCTAACCCTTATCATCCTTCAAATTTTTCAATTAAGAATTATGCTGCAAAGGTAAGAGTTGTGGCTTCCTGCTGTTCGGGTAGATAAAATGTTTATTACTAAGCTTTAACAATTGCAGTCTGTTTCAGGGTGGGGTTTTTCCATAATCTGAATGCTGTAATACAGGGAATTTGCATTAATCATCTTCCTTCATTAGAATATCTAAATTCACATTTCTTACATAACTCCTCTGGGCATATATCACTTCTCCTTCATTTGCCTTTTTAGATGGAATAAATCTATGATCCTTTCATAAAACAGATGCTTTAATGTCACTCAAAATGTAACAAGATAAATTAACAATTTTGTAATTCAAGTCCACTTTGGTAACAACAGTAGAACAGTTTAATAATGAGGAGTTCAAGATGGCTGCTGTTCTGTAAGCACTGCTAGCACCTAGCTCTCTGAAATACCCAGGATTTAAACAAACCCAAAAGATAAATCTAAGTCAAAAATGCAAAAATTTCGCTGAATATATACCTCAGATAACAGTCAGCAACTAACAGAGAAAGAAAAAGTGATAAATTTCTTTCTGAAACAGGATTAACTACGATTTCTGAAAAACAGCTTAAGCCATATGGTGCTAAGGCCCAACATCTGAACACAAAAACTGGAAATAACTTCAAACAGCAAAGATGTCGAAAGAGGAAAATATTATGGAAACCAGCACAACTAAGACTAAATTCTCAGTACTAACTTCACCTGAAAAGGATATAACTACCAAAAGACAGAAGACTACTAAACAGACAACTCTAAAACTGCAAATAAAAGTAAGACTGATCAGCCAGCAAATTTGGAATGCATAAAAACTGCATTGCTACCTATCCAGCAAGCAATAAAGGACTTATCCTTACAATTTCAACCCTTTGGTGACTCATTTAATCAAATAATAACCAGAATGGGAAAATCAGAATCCAAAATAACTGAAAATGAAATAAAAATAGAGTCTTTAACTCAAAGAACCGATTCTCATGACAAAAAAATACAAAGCCTACAGGAAAAACTAACAGACCTTGAAACAAGATCTCGAAGGAATAATATTATCATCAGAGGAATACCTGAATCTGTGACTCACAATAACCTAATACCAACAATCAGACAAATGGTAAATTCCTTGCAGGATGAATCTGAAGAAATACATCAAATGACAATAGAAAGAGCCCATAGGGCTCTGAGGGTAATGCAATCAACATTGAATCCAAGACCTGTATATATTAAAATACTAAACTACCAAGATGCAAACAAAATCATCCTGGCAGCCAAGAAAAAAAGGCACACATCTGGAATAATAACAAAATCTCTTTTGCTCAAGATCTTCCCATGCAGATAAGGCAAGCAAGGCAACTCCTTTCACCATACTGCAGATTTCTAATAGATAAAACAAATCTAATTCCAGATGAAATTCCCAAATCTATTAATTTTCTATGTTAAAGATGTCAAATACATGGTCGCTAACCCCAAAGAGGCAAAAGAGACATTACTGGCCATTTTCAAGCAGATTCCAACTTCAGAAAAGAAAGTTCAAAAAATGATAAACAACCCTTGAGTAAAGAAACGAGCCGATTCGCGAGCATTGTGGATGGGAATCCATCCCAAAGAACTTCCCTTGGCTGCCTAGGCCCTTAACTTCATAAGACAGCCATGCGAAACACAGGAAAAGGAATTATAGCCTGTGTAGGAACAAAAAATCAACTGCCGTTTCCAATGCGCACATCTTAGGAAGTAACCACCTCCAGGGACTTTGGCTTGTAAAATCGTTCCCCTTACAATCTCGAGGACTCCATTATGAAGACCAACCATACTAAAGGGACTGTTAAAAGCTTCTGAAGAGGCTTTTGTGACAAAAACAGAAATCGACGTGCACCTCTCAAAGAAGTAAACAAAGCACCAAAAATGTCCAACATCCTGCAAGCAAGACCTTGAAGAATTAAGATACTGTTACACTGAAACACTCACTAAGACTGTACACCCATCATTATATGACTTAATGAAGAACTCAGCCTTAAATAATAAATAAGTAATAATCTACTAGAAACCAGTCGTCTGCAGACTGGTACCAGGAAAAGGACTAATGACTTGCATAAATGCTGAAAAGTGTTAAAATCAGAAACTTGCAAAGGTAATTTAATAATACTTAAAAACTGAAATGTAACCTACTATGCAAACTGTAGATGGGGACTTGCCTGACCAAACTGAGAAATATATATGCATGCATATATATATATATATATATATATATATATATATATATATATATATATATATATATATATATATATATATATATATATATTTTTTTTTTTTTTATTATTATTATTATCTCTTTCCTACCCGAGTATAGGTGACAACAACACATTATATAACCCACATGATATGTGTGGAAGACTATATAGGCACCAATGTTGATTAAATACTGAGTTTATAAAGGGGAGGAAAAGTAGTAGAATGAAAGGGAAATGTAAATATGCAAAGTTTGACATCTGATTAATAATACTGTGTTACACTACCTGACATAAGCTACGAGAAATTGTTTACTAACATGCTGTTTAAAAATAGATCATTAGAAAGATTATAGGTGCCAAGTATATATATTATAATCCTTACAGATAGATGCAAAAGACTAAATTGGCACCACAGATGAACAAAAATCTGAATAAATAAAGGGAAGGATAAGAAGCAAGTGGAAGGGAAATGTAAATATGACAAGGTTGACAATTAAACACTAATACTATGTTATGCAACTGGATATAAACTACTGAGGAAATGTTTATGAATATGATGCTTAAAGTTACATTATTAGAAAGGTTATAGGTGCCAAGAATTTATTTCACAACCCACATAGATATATGTGGAAGACCATACAGATACCAAAGGAGTTTGACAAGTTTGACATTAAAATAACAATATGATGTTACACAACCTAATATACACTGCTGAGAAAATACTTTTAATGGACTGCTTAAAATACACTATTAGGAAGCACAAAACACAAGATAAAAAACAATACATGCTGCACTCTAACTGCAACACTGTAAATGTATAATAGTTTTGTTGAAAGGGACCTAGGGACTTTATTATCAGTGTTTTCTAGGGAACTAGTTTGTTCAGCTTAGTTCGTATTATATATAGTCACACAGGGGGGTTAATATGCGACAAATCCACATATAAAAAGAAAACACAACCAAAGATTAGATGGAAGAGTAATCCACATATTGAAACTTCACCCCCCCCGATTATTCCTGGTCCAGGGGTATAGTGGTTAGGCATAGAGAAGGAACGGGGATAGATAGATGCTTTACACAACTATTACACACCAACACATATGAAGACCATGAATCAAAACTAACATACAAGTCATATCTAATGAATATATTTAATAAATAAATGTGGGAACTACAGTCGTGGAATATTAAAAGGCTCCAAAATGCGAAAAAAAGAAAATTATTCCTACACCTTGCATTGAAATCCAAAGCCAATCTCATACTAATACAAGAAACACATTTGACCACAGAGCAATGGACAGAAATTAGCAGAAGAAATAGATAAGGCAAATCATAGCCTCAGAGGGAAAAACAAACAGCGCTGGGGTGGCCATAATAATCAAAAAACAATTCCAGGAAAAAAATTTTTAAAACCAAAGCTGACAAGGAGGGAAGATGGTGTTACATAACATTTACTAACCCTACATTACCAAAACCTATAATGGTGCTTAATATTTATGCACCCAGTAGTAACCAACAACACTTCTTTATGTCACTATACCCAACCTTAAACCAATTTAAAGACCACTATTTAGTGATTGGAGGTGACTGGAACACATACCAAAACCCAGTGAAGGACAAATCTAACTTGACTAACTCGTATAATAAACAAGCCTCTTTAGCTTTAAATGAATTCAAACGAGACTGCAAAGTATATGACCCATTTAAATATGGAGATAACGACGACAAAACCGGGAAATTCACAATTTACTCGCAATGCCATAAAATGTGGTCAAGAATAGATTTCTTCTTAATCTCAGATATATTCATTAACATGGACCCAACAACAATTATCCATACCAGGTTTTTTTCAGACCATTCTAAAATAACATTGAACATCTAATGGGACAAAAATGTATAGAGAGAATAGATGTCATAACTGGTCATTAAACCCTAATTTGCTCACCAAAATAAAGGTGATAAAAGAAGTAGAAGAAGTACTAAAAACATCTCTTGCAAATATTCTCAACTCCCAAGTATCAATTGACATAGAATGGGCTGCGACCAAAGCACAAATTAGAGGAGTATTTATCAGAAAAGCAGCATATTATAAAAAAGAAAATACAACTGAAAGAGAAACATACACTGAAAGGGAAAATAGAGCATCTTGAAAAAGAACTATTAAGTAACCCTAAGAAAGAGACAGACGAAGAACTCTTAAAAATGCAGAGAGACCCTTATATAATTCAAAACCCTATCATTCTACGAAGCTAGGATGCTAGCCACCTATGCAGAAGAAGCACAGATCCCATCTAGAGCTCTAGCCAGAATTATCTCCCAACTTAAAACTGCCTCCAATATATCAGAAATAAACCCCAAGGACAAAAACTACATAAGCAATAATAGCAATAAGGACATTGTCAAAATATTTGAACAAATATACTCTCAGATATATGGAGAGAAAACATTACAAACATCAAAGGAAGATAGAACTCTTTTCTTTCAAAAACTGAAATTCCCCAAACTAGAGTTAGACCAACAAAAAAAACTAACTGAACCAATATCCATCAATGATATAATCACAACAATCAAACACAAGGCTCCGGGACCAGATGGTCTCACCTCAGAATTCTACAAAGCATTTACCCTCTTAAAAGCTAAACTACTATATTATATTTTGACCTACATAATAAACAATAAAATAAATGGCATTCACTTCAATGCCTCTAAAACCATCTTTATATTAAAAGATCATGCTGACCCCACAGCTACAGACCCATCTCCCTTTTAAACCTGGATACAAAAATACTTATCTCAATACTTGTGAATAGATTGAAAAACCTGACAGAGAAAATCATTTCTCCACAACAATCTGGATTTACAACACATAGAAAGACTAGTGACAACACACTAACATTAGATGCGCTAATTTCCTATACAAACTGGAACAATACCAACATCTATACAATGGTAGTAGATGCTCACAAGGCATTTGACAGGGTCAACATAGAATTCTTACTCCAAACACTACCTTACTTTGACATACCCAATAACTTCATACAGATCATCCAAACTCTCAGTAGTAATCCTTATACATCCCTATATATTAACAAAATGTGGTCAAATAGGATTCTGATAAAAAAATGGAGCAAGGCAAGGATGCCCGTTATCACCCTTTCTTTTTAACCTATACTTAGAACCACTATTCTTATGCATTAAACAAAATACATACCATAACCCCCATCAGTGCACAACTTCAAAATATATATCGCCGCTTTCGCAGATGATCTGAACATATACTGCATTACATCAAATTCAGATATAAACAAAATAATAACTGCAACTGAACAATTCTCGACCATGTCTAACTATAAACTAAAGTTTAATAAAACCAATGTTTTCCCCTTATAAACACCCAAACTTACCCCATTAATACCACTTTTGGACACAATAAAAATAAAAGAAGAAACTAAATATTTGGGAATTACCGTTTTCCAGAATAAAAAGATTTCTACCAATATAATGTAACTCTCAAATGGCAAAACATAATGCAAGATTGTAAAAGGTGGAACAACCTAAAACTACCATTCATGGTGAAAGTATCAATAATAAAAATGAATATCCTACCTAGACTAACGTATATTTTCATGATATCACAGGTAATATACATAATAAATTATTTAACCAAATACACACCTTTCTAACAAAGTTTATATGGGAACCTAAGAAAATCAGAATTTCCTATCCAAAATTAACAGTGCCCAAGAACAAAGGAAGGCTAAATCTACCAGATTTTAAAACTTACTACTCAATCATTAACACTAACAGAATACTAAGAATAGCTGAACACGATCCGACAAAGAAAAACTGGTCTCCTCCTTGGGTGACCATATATTATAGGTATATTAAAGCACTAGGTATTAATCCTAAAGCATTCCCATTCCTGAATCAAAAAGAAATACAAACTTACAACATTTTAGATCACTTAAAACACTCTATCAAAATAACACAAACACTGTCTCAGTCTTTGAACCTTGGACAAGCCATAACAATACTACAACCTCTCCATAAAAACCCAAACTTAAAAATAAATAAAATGCTAGACTTAGAATGTTTTCTGCATCTAAAAGACAAAACAATCCAAAATATCTGCCCATATCTTAATTGCACAATACAAGAAATTAGGACTAACTTAAATCTCTCCAAATCTTATATAATCATGCTAAGACAAATCAAAGAACTGTGTTCCAGTTACCTCCAAAACACTACTATATCCAATAGTGACATAGAAACTTGCAATTTGCTTTGGAAAACTATTCTTTCAACAAGGAAAACTGTTATTAATTCATATAAAATGATAAGTGAGATTAAATTCCAGAAGGAGTTTCTTTTTTCTAACTACTGGAGAAAACTAAAACGTTCCATAGATGACCAACAAATAGCCCAAGCAATTAATTTAACACTGAAGATCATACCACTTAAAAAATAGCTTACACGCAGCTAATGATTAATAATAATGCATACTTCACACCTGCAATCCTTCACAAATTCAATACATCAAGGTCATCACTCTTCCCACACTGCAAGGACCAGACAGCCGACCTATTGCATATATTTTGGAGTTGCAAATGTGTGTACAAATTATGGAATTCTCTCAAAGTACAGTTACAAAAGATGGGCTACCAAACATCAACATTAACATGGGAATTTGCCTTATTACACATTCTTCCACCTAACATCCCAAAAAAAACAAGCAAATACACTCAATATTTTTTCTACTAATGAAACTATATATAGCTCTCAAATGGTTAGATCCGTTGAATATATCCTGGGAGGGTTTTAAACCAATAGCCATAAAAACATCTTTTAGCTCACGAAATAGTAATGGATAAAAGAAACCAAAACATGAAGTCCAGAGAAATTTGGGAACAAACTTTTAATATAATATTAGCATAATCAACCACATAGCAACCTAAGAATACACCTTAATGGAACCTAGAAACTCATACAGGATTTGACAAACTAATCATAGTTTGGGTATTAAGAATGTATGTGTTGTTTTATATAACAATTGAGCTAACAATGAAAGCATCTGTGTAAATAGTGTAAATAAATGTGTTGTACGACCTACACCTTATGGTATTAACACTAATTTATAACATGTTGTAAAGATTGAAATGTTTGTGACATTTATAATTGTAAAAGAAAAAGAAAAATTATTGAAAAAAAAAAGAAAAGTTTAATAATATCTCTTGTGGTATATATTCTGTTTGTACTGGGCTTTGCCTGTGTTATACCTTAGGTATTAAGACTGATTTTTATATGTTTTTTTTCCTTCTTAAATGTTCTCTGTTGATGACTGTGATAGAATTGTGTAATATTAAATGAAGAAAATGCCCCATTTCATTTGCATAAAGTTCCAGTTTGTTCTGTGTTCTCGGTTTTGTGTAAAGTTTAAGTAAGGTGAACCAATGAACATGTTTCCTATGCAAAGAAATGCATCATCATTCCCTTTGGTAAAAACAATGTCCCTTCACACTATCAAATTAACAACAATACCCTATGTACCTACAAAGTGGTAAGAGATATGGCATCACAAGTAGACTGTGACCTTAACTTTGACCACCATGTGTCTACTGTAATAAGGAATGCTATCTATGTAGAACACTTGATGAGGAAAGACAAACTCTAGAGCAAAGGAAGTTATAGCCCTTCTATATTAGTCACTAATCAGGCCAATAAGAGTATAACACCCTTGTTGGCATTTACCATTAAAGCACCTGCAGCTACTGGAGAAATCTCAGAGGTTTCTAGCAAAGAAGATCAAGAGACTCCAGCAAGTGCCTTACACAGACCAACTAAAGTCCCTCTCACTATATTCAGTATCATATAGACTTCTTAGAGTTGACTTATGCCTGGCTTACAGAGCAATCCCTTACCTAAACCTAATGAATTTGCTGCACATCCGTAAATCAAATGGGAGTACAGTTACCCATTCCAGAGACCTTAATATGGTCTGTGACTTAAATATTGGAGGGACGGATATGTCTCCCAGCAACTGCCACATCTTTGGAATAGGCTGACAATTGATATGAAGCATGGCAGCTCTATGACACTGTTCAAGAGGAACCTGGACAAGTGGATGGGGCACCATAAATTCATACCGGGGATAATGCCCACAATCCTCCTGGACACGGGGAGTCATTACTAAATACAATGCTGTGTACTGACTTCAGTATCTATGTTATTACAATGAGATAAAACGGCTAGGCTTTAAATGACCTCTGAGTCGATAGCTTAGTAGCCTCCTATGATCCTAAGATCCTATGAAAACAAAAGTGCCGTTTTTCTAAATATAACAAAGTAGACTGTTTTCAAGTAAGCAAGTCTGATTTGACATCTTGATCTCTGTGTGAGAAGATTCTGTCTGTTCAGTCAAGTCTGCATCAAGAAAAGATCAAGCCATCCCCACAAAATATTATATAAACTGGACTTTAAAACGTATCTGCATCAGTTAGTTTTAATCCTAGCTGGTCATTTCTGTCTGCAGCTTAAGTTGAGTTTTGGCTGAGTGTGCGGCCTGTAGTAGTCTCAGTAAGTATGAAGTGAGATTAAGGTCATTTAGACCTATAGTCAATTGAGTTATAAATAGTCTTGGATTCTATTACCTGTATAAAGTTGTACCAATAAATATGTTATGATCTGATATCAACATAAAAACTTCACGTTATTATCAGACTGCAATTGCTGGACTTGCTATAATAGCTCCTCTGATTCTGGGAAAGCAGAAGTAACTGAGGACCCTTTGCTGAGCTTTCAGGTCGGCAGACCCACTTAGCAATGTCTGCCACATTGATGGTCTCAGAAAACTGGTTAATTTTGTTATTTATGCCTTGCTCAAAGCACAATTCTGACAAGAAATGGAGTTATCTGTGATTACTGGCCTTTTAGTAGTTTGCTCTGAATTATCGCCTTCATAGCCTTTTAAATCACAATTGGTTTTATCCTGCACTGTTTTAAATGGGTTTCTTCAGATGCAAATTCAGTTTTTACAGCTGTCATTTTATCTTATGCACCTCCTTTCTTTATTCTCAACTCAGCTGATTTTATTAAAAAGATAAGGGACTTGAAGTTAATGAAATACTTTTTTAATTGCAGAGGAAATGGATGCACTCTTTATTGAGAAGAACACATACTGTCACAATGGGAAACTGGCTATGTTTATATGAATGTCTTCTGTTAATGGGTCAAAATATACTGCTTTAATGGATACATTTTTGTATGGCATGTAATAATTAAATGTAGGCTATTTTTTTACTTTAAAAATTACAGTGCAAATTTTTTTTATTAATTTTTCTTTAGAGTATAACATTAACAGAATTAAGATTTTTGACATTTAAACTTTCAAGAACAGTCATGAAAAACATGTAAATACTATTCTGTACAAAAATAAAGACAGTAACAATGTTTGTGTTCACTGTTCTGCTTTAAATCCTGGATTTCCCACAAGTTATATTGTGAAGGCTCATTTAGTCTGAGCTTCCAAGTTCATGATGAGAGATTCTAAGTTCCTAAATGACATATTCATTCAAATGGACAGACTTTTGGCAACAGTCTATCCAAAGATTTTTTTCATAAAAAAATTATAACATACAGGATTATGGTCAGGTCTCAATTCATAACCAACTTATTATGTGCTTGAGACATTGATGTCAAGAAATTCACATATAGCCAAATGTAAATACATTTATATGTTTTGTTTTCAAAGTGCACGTTTATTTATTTTTTTATTTGCATTTTTGCTATTTGCACAGTTCAAATTTGAGGTCACTGTTTGTTTAGATTTTTGCTCCAGTTTACACTGTTGTAACTGTAGGAATATTCACATTACCATTTATATAACAATTATTTTGAAAACAATGAAATGACCTAAGTAATTACTCTAACTTGACAAGTTTCAAATCAAATCTGATGCCAATGCACATTAACCGAAATCTGCCCAAAATGAAAATAAAATGTAGAGGCATGTAGAAAGCATAAAAAACTGACACAATAGGTCAGTTTATCTATATCTGCACATAGTTTTAGAATCAAAACAAGACAGCAGCCTGAATCTCAACATAGTTTCTTACTTGTAAAGGCTAGTTAACATTTTTTTCTCAAGGAAATCCACTGTACAACACCCATAAGCAATAACGGGTAATGTGAAGTTTAACCACAGCAGATGTCATTTACTCATTCAGACTTTACCTGCATGGATAAGTCATGCTCACTGTGGGTTGTATTAAAATAATTCAGTGCACACTGACTGATCAATGGAAGTAAACTTCCCTGTTAACATCTAATACTATATATCAAATCAATGAAGATAACTTCCAAGCAAAACAGCTTACTAATTAAAATAACTGAATAATATCCCATCCACTTATATTCAGTCATATTACATGCACTTTGCTACAGCTACCACCAGATGGAACCAAAACTTCACTAAACAAATACAAACAGCCGATCTTTGCTGTTATTGCTGCTACTAGACACAGTATTTAAACTTAGTCATCATTCAGTCTTATTTTAGTGATAGCAAAATAAAATGTTTTCCCAGATGCTTACATTCTTTTCTAAGCCACCCTCATATTTATTCATGTACAAACATTTGAATCCCCAAAAAACAGAAGCTGCAAACTCTACTTCTTTCCAACAGATGTTTTGTAGTAGTATTATTTCTTCTATCTCTTAGCTCAGACAAATAGGTTCATAGGTAGGTACTAGGCTACCGGCCCAAGGGCCTAAGTAAGCCTAATCAACAAGATTCCCTGGCTTACGCCACCCAAGAAAGTTAATTTCCTGTGCCCCTGCCGAGCAGAGCCACAGAAGTGATCCCCGGGGTGTATTTCCTATTTCCCATCCACTCATCAAGATTTTTCTTGAAGAGTGCTAATGAGGAACTTTGCTTGACATAGATGGGTAGCTCGTTCCAGAGTATAGGAAGTCTCTGGGACAGGAATCTATCCTTCAGCATGTCCTGTTTATTGTGGTGACAAGGTTTAGGTCCCTACAGCATGTAGCTGGGAGGGATTGGGATTTCTTTAGGTGTAGCATGTCCAACAGCTCTGGGTTTAATATAGCTTTATATGTTAGGCAGAGATCTCCTCGGAGTAGGTGATATGCTACAGAGTAAAGCTGGAGTTTTTTGAGATGGTCAGTGTAGGGAATCTGTTTGAGGCCAGTAATCCTCTTTGTGAGGTACTTCTGTGGCCTTTCCAGCTGCTGCAGATTGCTTGTGAGGTACATTCTAAAAGGGGCATTATACTCTATAATGGGTCTAATGAGTGCCGAGTAGAGGGGAACAATGACCTCTTTTTTCCTGGATGAGAACCCTTTTGTGATGAGATGTGCCACATAGAAGGATTTCCTGACTTTAATGTAGTTAATAATGTAGTAGTCTAATTTTCTTCATGTAAAGTTTTGAAAGAGGTACAAGAAAGACACACAAAGGCAAGTACTTAAAAATGTCTTGCTGTGATTTCCTTCAAGTGAGCAAAGTTTTTCAGAACTGTTAGAATCTCTGCTTACTTAGTTAGGGGAAGCCATCATCTGAACTGCCCTCTAAAACTGTTTAATTTGAGGGAGTCAGAAAAGATTGTTTATAATTTACCGTAACCCTCTGGTGAAATATACGAGCTCCTAAAGGCACAAAATGCTGCATTTAAATCAAAAGACAAGGATGCCCTAAGAGAGACCACAGCAAATCTAAGTAGAGGTATAAAGGAGACTAAGAGGACCTACGGATGAAAAATTCAGTGACAATTCTCTGACCGAAGTGACTCCAGATGTCTCTGGCAAGGCAAGGCATTCAAGCCATAACCGACTACAGGCCTGCATCATCTCCATGTGATGACAACACACAGAATTTCTGAACAAACTAAACACCTTCTTCAGCAGATTTGATATGGACAACAACACTGTGCCAAATAAGCTCCCTGTCGAACAGAGTAAGGAGGTGCTATGTCTAAAAACATCTGATATTCTGAAGACCCTGAAGTGAGTAAACAAGAAAAGCAGCTTGTCCTGATAATATTATGGGAAGAGTTCTAAGAGACTGTGCTACCCAACTGTCCACTATACTAACAGATATATTCCTGCAACTAGCCAATTTACCCAGTTGCTTCAAAAATATGGCAATTACCCAAAAAATTCCCCAACTGACAAGCCTAAATGATAACCGGCCAGTTGCTCTTACATCTACAGTAATGAAGTGTTTTGAGCAGTTGATCAAGAACCATATCTCATCAAGCCTACCTGCAACACTGGATACATTACAGTTTCCTTATAGATCTAACTGCTGCATGACTGATGCAATAGCTATAGCACCTCATGAAGCCTTATCACATCTACAGAACAAGAATTGCTATGTCAGAATGCTGTGCATCGATTTTAGTTCTGCCTTTAACACTGTCATCTCCCAGAATCTGATATCAAAGATGATCTAGCTGGGCATCAACATGCCCCTCTGTAACTGGATACTGGACTTTCTTATCAACAGACCCCAAAAATGTATGTGTGGGAAATAGTTCAATCAGTATTGCATTGAGCACTGCTGTCCCTCAGGGCTGTGTCCTGAGTTCTCCGCTGTTCACTTTGTTGATGCACAACTGAATGGCCAATAATGAATCCAACAAAATCATCAAGTTTGTGGATGATACCACTGTTATACATCTTGTCAGAAATGGTGAGGAAAGCCTACAGGGATGAAGTGGAACATCTGACAGGCTGGTGCAACAGCAACAATCTGGCCTTAAATGTAAGCAAGACCAAATAACTAACAGTGGACTTAAGGAGGATTCAGGAGATACATCAACCTCTGGAAATTAAGGGGGTGGTAGTGGTAAGAGTAAAATAAAATAAAAAAAGTTCCTGGGGGTGCACATCTCAGATGACCTATGGTGGTCAACTCATATCAGCCACACAGTGAAGAAGACACGTCTACTTCCTACAGAAACTGAGGAAGGCAAATCTGTCTCAGTCCATCCTCAAAGACTTTTACAGGGAGACCATTGACAGCATCTGACCGGAAGGCTCTCCTGAGGGTAATGAGGACAGAGGAAAAAAATCAATGGTTCCTCTCTGCCATCCGTGGATGACCTGCACGAGACTTGGTGTGTGGGAAGGGCAAGGAAGGTAATCAACAATCTACTCACCCAGCCCATGGCATGTACCTCTGCCTTTCCTCGGGCAGGCAGTATTGCAGCTTACACTGCAAAACATCTAGACTGAACAAGAGCTTCTTCCCTCTATTGATAAGGCTGCTGAACTTGAATGCAAGGCATGGCAGCGAATAATTAGATCAATATGCCACTTGCTATGAAGTATCAGCTATAGTAATCACTCTGGCAAATTGCTTCAATAACTGGTACATTTAACCTGATTTCTTCTACTATTACTTCCTGAATGTGCAGTAGTCAGGAGTGAGTCACCGCTCCATACATGTGCAATATGAACATCAGAATATATCATACTACAATTGATGAAGTTCAATATTCTAAGCAATCACAATGTGAAGTCATAGTCTTGCAATACCTACTAGTATAATATTGTCTAATGCCTTCCTGTCCAATTATGGTAATTTATTGTGTTGTTAATATTTTAATTATTAATGTATGTGCATTAGTCTTCCTGTCATTCAAACTATGTGTTAATTGTTATGTCCTTGCACGGGGATCAAAGCAACATAATTTTGTTCAGCTTGCACTGTTATGTATATCTGATAGAAAATAAAGTTTACTTTGACTTGATTTTGACTTGAATATGCAGTAAATTTGTCTGTTGCATACAAGAATCTAATAGGTCTTTTGTATTTAAAGCTATCAAACAATCATCCATGTAGAGGAAAATAACTGCCTGCTTTCTTAGGTGTGCAGAAAAAGGGCTATATATTTTGTAAATACTCTAAGGACTATGCATAATTTATTTATTTGTATTTTTTAACTGGAGTAGAATACTGATCATCACAGGCCTTTTTCATACTCAACCCAGGAGCACTATCTCATTAAAAGGCTTGCTTGAGGTTACACAGGCGAGTGAAGGCTGAGGGAATCAAACCCTTGTCCAAAGAAAGCAGCTCATTAACAGCTCATTAGCTGCATTTCTCTTCACTAACTGCCAGTACAAGTTCAAATGTCAGGGTTGAAAAATGAAAATGGTGCAGTGCTATTTGAAAACTTAGTGAGAAGGTCTCATTGGAATATGAAGATGGACACCTTCCAGGTGTACAGTTACTACATCAGATTTCTGCTCTATGAAAGGAAGTACAATTTCCACTATCATCATCCCAAAAGATTTTATTTACAAATTTATTCATGTTTCCTAGCACTATAACTGGTATGATTTTTCACTTTCTTGTACTAGGATTAGTTAGTCTGGAGTTAAAGCTTCTTTATCTAAAAATGCTTTTTGTATAGCCTTCTTTAATAAAATTTGTTACATTAGTTATAAGACTGGTTCTTCTTGTTGAAAAGGCATTTTTGGAACAAGCTATATTTGTGGTGTTTCATAGGTGCATAGGTGTGTACCAGGTTAATGGCCCTGGAGCCTTTACAAGCTTAGCCCATAGGATTACCCTGGCATCGTGCCACCCGACCTTAGTTTCCAGTGCCTCTGTCGAATAGAGTCTCTGGAATGATCCCAGGGGTGAATTTTCTATTTCCCATCCACTCATCAAGATTTCTCTTGAAGAGGGTCAGTGAGGTCCTCTGTTTGACATGTATGGGAAGTCTATTCCATAGCATGGGCAGTCTCTGGGTTATAAACCTGTCTCTCCAGCATGTTCTGTTGATTGTGGTAATGAGGTTGAGATCTCTGGAGTGTGTGGTGTGGAGGGATTGGGATTTCTTTAGGAGTAACATTTCTAAAAGAGCTGGGTCAGACATGGCTTTGTAAGTCAAGCAGAGATCGCCTCTAAGTAGGCGATATGAGGCAGAAAAGTGGGAGTTTTTTTGAGTCTGTCCATATAGGACAAGTGTTTAAGGCCTAGGATCCTCTTTGTGAGGTACATTTGAGGCCTCTCCAGTTGTTGCATGTGTCTAGTGAGGTACATGCCAAATGGGGAATTATACTCTATGACTGGCCTAATGAGGGAAGAGTACAGGGAGACAATGACCTTTTTCTTCCTGGATGCAAAACCCTTAGTAATGAGATGTGGCACATAGAAGGACTTTCTGATCACAGTGGCTGTGTGGTGGTCAAAAGAGAGGTTGCTGTCAACCTGTGTTCCCAGATCTCTTATAACGCCTTCTGTGTTCAGTGGACTACCATCGATGTGGTAGTTCATGGGAACTGGGTTTTTCCCATAGGGGATGATGACACATTTTTTGGCATTGAGCTTAAGGCCATGGTTCTGACACCAGTCAGTGGTCTCAGTGAGGCCTTTCTGTAAGCTGTCAACATCACTTGGGGAGTTAATAATGGCTCCCAACTTGCAATTGTCTGCAAACTTTGTCAGCCACAGTCCCTTCGTGTTGGATTGGACTTCTGAGAAGTAGCTAGCAAACAGGAGAGGACCCAGGACCGATCCCTGTGGGACTCCACTCGTGAATGGTCGGCAGTCTGACTTGGAGTCAGCTACTTTCACACTGTGGGTTCTATCTGTGAGCCAGTTTGCAACCCACCTAATGATATAGGGGTGCAAACTGTCTCACAGATAGAACCCACAGTGTGCCAGTTTGCAACCCACCTAATGATATAGGGGTGCAAACTGGCTCACAGATAGAACCCACAGTGTGCCAGTTTGCAACCCACCAAGTGATATAGGGGTTGATGCCTAGCTTAGTGAGTTTTTCTATGATTTCTGAGTGGGGAATGGTATCAAAGGCTTTGGCCAGATCAAGGTACGCTGTATGAACCACCTTGCCTTCATCCATAGCTCTGGTGACTGACTCAAAGAAGTCAACCAAGTGGAGCAGGCATGATCTACCCTTCACTAAACCAAACTGTGTAGGATCCAGAGTTTGGAGATTCCCTGTATCCTTGTTTATTAAGTCCATGATGATGTGTTCCATATCTTTGCATATCAGACTTGTCAGGCTAATGGGACAATAGTTCCCAGGGTCTGTAGTCGCTCCTGCTTTGTGGAGAGGGATGACTATAGCAGTGCACCATTTGGTAGGGACAAAGGCTGAGGGGAGGCTGTGATTGAACAGGGCACACAGGTGAGGTGCCAGTTCACTCTATAGTTCATGTAGAATACAGCCAGGGATATTGTCAGATCCCATAGGCGCTAGTATTATGATTGGTCCTTTGGGGGGAGAGGGGTAAAGCTGGCACGGAATCTACTGGCCGGTATATTGGCAATATCTGTTGGCTCGGTATAGAAGCTACCATTGTGCAGTAGCTCAGAGCAAATCTGGGTATTGCTGTGGAGATTCTTTACATAACTATAGAAGGCCATGTGGTTGTCTTTACTATCTGCTGCAATTCTGTATTCATAGCTAGATTTAGAGGATTTGATGAGGGATCTCAACTTTTTGTTGAGGCTGTTTAGGGAGTTGTTCCAGTCTTGGGACTTCACCTTATTCCACATCAATTTCCTCCTTCTGTTGAAGAGTTTGTTTATGGCACAGAACCACCAGATTTGCTTCCTTTTTTTGGAGGAGAGCATCTTGGTTCTATTGGGTATGTAAGTGTTTGTACAGTGCAGTGGTGTATGATTCGGCGGTCATGCAACTATTCTCCATTTGCATGGGTGCCATGAAGTTAGCCACCTCTGTTCTTAGGAGCCCAAAGTTAGCCTTGGAGAAGATTTTCATGGTGGTTACCTTTTGGGGGGGGGGGTTCTATTATTTGCAGCCTTTTTCTACAGTAATATTTATTGGTAATAACCTGTTGAAAGTCAGGAAGAGGACTCGGAAATTTGTCTCACAGGGAAAATGTAAAACAGCAAGGGAAAGGGAGAGTGGTAGCGGTCATTCTTTTTTTTTTTCTCAAAATTTTTTTTATTTTTCAAATACATTTGAATGAATTCCATAGTATTTATACATAACATCTTAAATAACTATATACACTACATACATTAGCCTGACACTATAACAGATCGTAATGTATACAGTTAATTTATAAGTATGTCCAATCCATTATCAGAGTGTCTGATCAATTATTGTACAGTGTCAATCAACGATAAGACTTTTCCCCAAGAGTTGTTGATAAATGGCTTTGGATAAATTCATAGCTCTTTAATTTTAATTTCCAATAATGCTTTATCTTCAGTAGGCTGTAGAAGTCTTCCAGAGTAATTATAGTGTTTGTATTCCATCTTTTTCTAATACACTTCCTTGAAATTGCAAGTACAGTCCATACTAGATACATGTTTGACCTATGTTCACATGTAATAATACAAAAGCTTTAGTTTAATAAAATGACTAATTAAATAAAGCTTATAGAAAGTTATTAATACCATTCCAAAATGGCTTAATTTTAACACAGTCAAAGAAAATGTGGTTCCAATCTTCATTGTGTATTTGCTCACATCTCCAACATATTCCTTTTATGGAAGAACTAATTTTACTGATTCTGTCTGGTGTTAAGAATGCTCTGTGCAAGCATTTCCAATTAAAAACTTTCCAGTATTGTGTAAAAGATGTCTACATTATCGATAAGATATTTGTTCTAATATCTTCAGTTAACTGTATTGTGTGTCCTTTTGTTTTTATTTCCAATATGAGGTTTTGAGTGTTGTTTTATAGTTTATCAATATTTTGTAAAATTTTGAAACACTGTTTCCCATGTCAAAGTCATTATATATGATTCCATATATGTATTTCATAAATTTAGATATTTCTTTAAATGAAGAATTTTTAATTATTCTACTTAAATCTTGCAAATATGACAGAATACTCTGTAAAGTTAGCCAGTCCTGTTGTGGAATTTTGTACGTTGGTTTTATTACTTGCATATCTAAAAAGTTTAGTTCTTTGATACATTAGAGCCAACAAGCAAACCCTTTCTGTTCCCAGGAATTAATAATTTCTCTATATATTTTATGTGGAAAGTTCTTTGTGACTATAAATGGTGCTAAAAGATCAAACCAGATTTCTAAATCTATATTTGCATTAATAATTTTCCTAAATGAGTCAATGTAATAATTAATCATACAAGTTTTAGTGGGTTTAGTTATGTTATATTGCATACTAATACATAACATGTGCCATGGCAAATAATTTTTATCTGCTATTTGATTTTTTTTTTTTTTTTTGTAAATCAAATTCATTTATTGATATTACAGTTAGCAATTCTTTCCAATTTGCAGAATAATTTGGACTTATCCAGTCTGAGATTGTTTTAGATACTGATGCTTTTATATATGTATCAGGAAAGTTTAATCCTCCCTGTTTCCATGGTCTGACATGATGTATTAAAGCTATTCTGTTTCTTTTGGGAAACCATAAAAATTTTATTAGGCATGAATTTATTTCTTTAAGTATATTCCTTTTTGGTAACAGTTGTATTGCCAAGGCTATATATAGGATGTTGGGCAGTAAAACCATTTTTAACTAGAGTCTATCTTCAAATGTTAATATTATTTTGTTCCTTTTTTTTCACAGAGATTTTAATTGTATTGATGATATTACTGTAGTTTTTTTATTATTATCCTTGCATAACTCAATTCCTAGATATTTTACGGTAGATTTTTGTTTCCCTGTGATATGATTTCCCCCTTAGTCTGTAGTTCTTTTTTTTTTTTTATTTAAAAATAAAAATTTTGATTTTGACTTATTGAAATGGAGCCCTGAAGTCATGTGAAATTTGTCAATTAATATATCTAATTCTTCTAATGTATATTTTGTATTAGATAATGTTAGTAATATGGCATCAGCAAATAGCATTACTTTAGAGGTCTTTCCAAACATCTATTCCTTTGAATTTTATATTGTTACAAATTGAATCTGCCAATATTTCAATAGCCAGACCAAATAGAATTGGTGACATGGGACATCCTTGTTTAGTGCCTTTTGTTATATGTATAGATTCAGAGGTAAAAGGACCCAACTTGAAATACGCTAAATTATTTGTATATATATTCTTTAGGAGATGAACAAAGGATGCAGGAAATTCAAATAGCATTAGGATTTTGAATAATTAGTCCCAATTTAGGGAATCAAAGGCTTTCTCTATATCTAAGCCAATTATGAGTGTTTCTTTGTTTTCTTTATTAACATAATCTAGAAGAGAAATTATCCTTTTAATATTGTCATGTGTGTGTCTATGATATATAAATCCAGTTTGATCATTATTTATTGTTTTGGATAGTGGTATTTTCATTCTGTTAGTTAATATTGTCAAAGATATATTATAGTCATTATTTACTAGTGATATAGGTCTGTCTATATGAGGTACAGAGATTTGGGGATTTGTTTTCCTTTAGGATTGGTATGATTAAGGAATATCTCCAAGAGGGTAGTATTAAAGCTTGGGACTGAATTTCTAATAGAGTTTTATGGAAGAGGGATAGTATCTTTGAAGGAAAAAGTTTATATATTTCCATAATTATGCCAGCTATACCTGGAGCGTTATTATTTTACCCTCTTTTATTGTATCTGTAATTTCTTTGTAGGATATGGGTGCTTGCAGATCTAGTTTTAATTTTTCTGTTTTTTTTATATTAGAACATTTTTCATCTAGATTTAATTGATCATTATGTGTATTTTCTTTTTGGAAATGTTCCATGTAGTGATTTCTATAGTCATCAAGACTGTCACCTATTTCATAGGTTCATACTAGGCTATCTGCCCTAGGGCATTTATAAGCCTAGCCAGAGTGTGTGAGGCTTTCACCACCCCTTAGGATAGGAATACTATACCCATTAGTTTGCTGTGCCTCTGTTCAGCAGTGACACAGAGATGATTCCCGGGGTAAACCTACGATCTCCCATCCACTCGTCAAGATTTCTCTTGAACAGAGTCAGTGAGGGGCTCTGCCTCACATGGACTGGGATTCTGTTCCATAGTGTAGGGAGTCTCTGGGTGATGAATCTGTCCCTCCAGCACATCCTATTTATATCCGTGTTGAGATTTAAGTCTCTTGCTCTCGTGGCTCTGGTGGATTTGGATTTTTTGAGGTGGAGCATGTCCATTAATTCCGGGTTGGACATGGCCTTGTATGTCAGGCACAGATCACCTCTGAGCAGATGGTATGCGACTGAATAGAGCTGGAGTTTCTTCAGTCGGGCATCGTATGACATATGTTTGAGCCCCTTTATCCTTTTGGTGAGGAACTTTTGGGGTCTTTCCAACTGCTGCAGGTGTCAGGTAAGGTACATTCCGAATGGGGCGTTGTACCCAATCATTGGTCTGATAAGTGAAGAGTACAGGGGTACAATGACCTCTCCTGATCTGGATGTGAATCCCTTCATGATCAGGTGGGCAATGTAGAAGGTCTTCCTAACCACTTTGGCAATGTGAGTGTCAAAAGAGAGGTTACTGTCAACTTGGGTCCCCAGGTCCTTGATAACTTCTTCCGTGTTTAATGGATTACCACCTATGTGGTAATTAGGGGTTACCTTGTTTTTCCCAAAGGGTATGACTATACATTTCTGAGACATTTTTCCCTTTCTTTTCATGGAAGATACTTTTAATGTTATTAGCTTTTGATTGTATTTTGATTCTTTTGGATAAATTATGTAGGTATTTGGGAGAAGTGGCCAAGGTATTCATTTTTAGTTTTTCTAAATCAAAACTAGTTTTGTGTTAGAATTTCATTGTATTTATTGTTTAATACATCTACTTTCTTTTTCATCTTCAAATGATTTTGATTTTTTTCAGCTTTTACTGACAAAAGTTTGGATTGCAGATCTAATAATTCAGAATCCCATTCTCTGATTTTTTTTAATACCAAGTTAGGGTTTTACCATATATGTAAGCTTTTAATGAGTCCCATGTCATTATTTTATTTATCTCTGTGGTGTAATTAATATCTAAGAATTGTAATTCAGATAATAACCAGGGTTTGAACTCTTTAATTTTAGTTATATATGCTGGAATTCTGGAGTTAAAACTTAATGGTATGTACCCATTTTGAAGTTTTAGTATCAGTGAACTGTGGTCTAAAAAGGGGCAGGGAGTGAGTGAAAAATTAATGATTTTAGAGTGTAAGTCATGGGCAGAAAATATTTTATCTATTCTAGTTTGGGTACCAAATCTGTGATCTTGATGGGAAAATAACAAAGATGTATCTTCTTTAAATATGAAAGTATCTACAAGATGAAATGATTCTACCCAATTGTTTAAATATTTTGATACAGCAGATGTGCGCAGTGGTCTTTTAGTTGTAGTTTCAGAAATATCAAATATACAGTTAAGATCTCCTCCTAATATTAAGTTGCCTTTATAATTATTGGAAATGAAATCCAGTATAGATTGGCTAGGGTCCATATTCTGTTATTATATTTAACTATTACTAATGCCATAAGGCCTTCTTTTTCTTCATACTTATAAATGATTACTGGGTTAATCACATTTGTTTTCCATAAAATTGTTACCCCTTTTGTCTTTGGCTTATAAGTGGATTGCGCCAATATCATATATCCCTTAGGATTCCATTTGTAATTGTCATTTGTTTTGAAATGAGTTTCTTGAAGGAAGACAATTTGTGCTTTGTTCAGTTTTAAATATTTCAGTAGATTTGATCTCTTGCTAGGATTGTTTAAGCCATTGGCATTTAAAGATAATAAAGTTAAATCCATCTTAGGTTATTTAGACTATGTATTTTTTGTTTTATTGTGACAATTAAACATTTTCCTCTGATAACTATAAAGTATATGTTTGAGCTTTTAAAGGAAATTATCAGTTTTATACTTTGAGTGTTTACCAATAAAGTAATATTTTGGTCAGCTACACTAAAAAATGTTTTTGTGAAATAACAAATTTAAATTAATAAATGTTAACAAATTAAAATCCACACTAGCCATGGAATGAAAATCATTCCTAATCTGATGGATAAACCTAAGTCCATCAGATCATCACTCATACCTTGAAAATCCAGAACATCCGAGCTCCATAAATTGAATTATCATATGGAGAATATTTGTAATAGGAATAAGCAATAATTATTTTGAACAGATATAGTACTATTGTAGATTAGACAGAATTCTAATACAATTAAAATTCTACTTATTATATAAGCAATTAATATTTACATGACAGATGGATGACAAACAATTCAATCATAGTAAAATAGGATGCATCATATATAAAACCTCAGTAAAAGATTATAGCGCAGTTATTTAACATATTCACTCTTACTAATGAAGTCTTTCAAAACATATTACTTAATATAAATAGATGGTAATAATATTTATATCTAATGTTTATAATACAATATATTTTACTGGATATATCAGAAGTTATATTTCATTGTTTGCCAGCATTTAAGTAATCACTTTGTTTGTTGCTAACTTACTTAAAGCATCAAGTTTGTTTTATGTGGACATTGATGAAAGTTAGTGCATTTTAATTATCAGTGCATCCCTCTTCCCTCATTTCCTAGACATAAGGATTTTCATATCTGTCATTTCTTATTATAAAATGAGTGAAATTATAGGTTAAAACAACAAATTCACTTATTGTGACTAATGATTAAAAGTTCCCTTTCCATATTCATAAATTGCCATTTTAAGGCATATACTGAAAGTTTTTAGATTTAAATGACAACATTCAATTTTGTATAATCAGCAAAGGTTAAACTGAGTGAGTATTGTCAATTTAATACTATTTGTTCAGAATGTGATTGTTACATTCTGTGACATTCCTAGTTCAGGCTTCTATTGTTTCCCTTGAACAACTTTGTCAGTTTGATGTCATGTATAAAACATTAGCTACCTTAGTAACAGCTTAAGTATTATGTATGCTCAAGATGGGTTACCACACCACAATTCAAATTAAAGCAATTATATGACTTGTTATGTACATTTACTTATATAAGAAAATTGTCATGCTTCCCCTTAATGTTCAATATAGTGTATGTCATTTATGACAAGTTATTATACACAAGCCATGTTATTAAACTGAGTGTCTATTGTCAATTTAATACTATTTCTTCAGAATATGATTGTTACACTTTGTGACATTTCAAGTTCAGGCTTTTGTTTCTCTTGAACAACTTTGTCAGTTTGATGTCATACATAAAACATTAGTTACCTTGGTAACCATTTAAGTATTATATATGGTCAAGATGGGTTACAAAAACTACAATTCAAGTTAAAGCAATTACATGACTTGTTATGCATATTTACTTATATAAGAAAATCATCATGCTTCCCTTTGATGTTCAATGCAGTGCATGTCATTTATGACAATTTAAGACAGCAGTGTTATTATACACAAGCCCATGTCATTAAATCCTGTCTTTAATATCTAAATTCAGCAGACTGCTTCATCTTATATGATGATTATATATTTTATGTCTAGATTTTCTAAAATCATACATTACACAACTATTGTGTGTTTTTTTTGGGGGGGTGGCTGTTGCTTAGTTATTTGAGAGACCACAAACTGTAATGCTTATTCTTATTATTAGCTCCTTCCAAGCATGTTTATACAGTCCATAGAGTTTAAATTATGAGACCCTTCTAGTTTCTTATTTGGTATAAGTTTATTTCCATCCTTACATACACACATATCAGTATTTCAAGCACAGGCAACAATGCCCATCCAGTTTTGCCAGAATACCATTCACTAGTTCATGTGGTGTGTTTCCAGGCTGTTCTTAAAATATCCAAACCAATATTTGTCCTGTTTCATTTTACCAGCCTGCTCCATGCAGTGGCCACTCTGCCAGTGAACCACTCAACACACCCTCCACTCCCACAGATATTTCCACAAAGGAAATCTGATGACTCTCTAGTACTTCCCGGCAACCCCAAACATCCCTAGAATCAGCTATCTCCATATGCCCAACATGTCCGAGCAAGCTCACCTCTCAGACCACTGCAAAGAGTATTGCACAAGACCAAGTGCTCTTAGTCTTTCACAATAACTCAGACTTCCACTCTTATGTAAGTCCTTAATGTGTTTGGACCAAAATACATTTTAAATATAATATATATATAATTATTTTTTTTTTATCAAAAATCAACTTAATGAGCTAAACGAAGTGTTGGGAGACCATCAATATGTGTATAGGTGGTTTAAAACAGCCCTTTTATTATTATTTTTCTTATATATTTTTTTAAATCAAAAACTTCATTGCTAAGAATCTCTGAGGCTCCTCAGACCCATTAAGCATTATCGTCACTCTGTCTCTGTTACCATAGCAACCTTGGAGCATCTGTTTCTGTTAGTGTATCTGTGTACTGCATACCAGAGGCTTGCGATGCTCCTGAAGCAAAGCTTCACTTCACTGCAGCTTCAAGCCTAAATTCCCTCCCTTTCAGCGAGGCAGCAGCCAGGAAAAGAACGGAGAGCAAACAGATAAAAAAAAAAAAACTCCCACACATTCTTCCTGCCTTCCCACCTCTCACTCAGATGTATAAACAAACTATTCTCTGCCAAAATATCCCAAATCACAGTTTTATCCACCCCCTTCCCCTGGATCCAGGCTAAAACACCAACTGTCTCTTCCTAATACAGAAGCATCAGTAAACCTCGATCACAAGCCACAACCCACAGTTTCCTGGAGATGAAAAGACAAGATACAACAGCTGCCAAACACAGCTGCATCCACACACACCATGTCAGGCTTAATCAGACAGCACTCAAAGCTATGATACCTGCCATAATCGATATTAACTATGTTTAGATAGAATAATAATGACATTTGTACTAGCTGTCAGACACAGCTACATCCACTCACACCATATCAGGATTGATCAAACAGCACTCGTAGCTGTGATACCTGCCATAATTGATAGTAACTATATTTATACAGAATAATGATGACATTTGTACTAAGAGCTTGCTACTATTATTCATCCAGGATATACATGACATTTCTAAATCATACTTTAACTGAAGGCATTAGTCTCCATGACAGCATTTTTTTTTCAAAACAATCTACTATTACTGCTATTATACATGATGTTAATTTATTACATTTGAGTCTGAACTCTGATGAATGGTACCTTGCTGAATTTGTTAATTAATTAATTACTTACATAAATTATTATAAGTAAAATCAATGAAAAATGAACAAGATAAGTATTCATTGAGTTCAAGTAGGGCAATAGAAACTTCTATGTTTGTATTATATGCTGCTTTGTTTGGCTTATATATAATGTAAATAGTAACCCATCTTGACCTACCTTTGTTTGTGAAGAATTATTGGACTATATGAATACTCTGAATAAATTATTACTGTTTCCTCAGTTGTTTAAGAAACATTTTTTAAATAAAAACAGATGACAAGTGATGGATCATATCAGTTGATACTTTGAGAGATGTAGTTGTAAGAGTTATTTTTTTGGGACAAGTATCTTGGAATCAGTTTTTTGTTTCCATTTCTTCTGGGATAGACACTATGTTGTTGTTTTTGATGAATATACTAGCTTATTCTAAGTCATTAAACATTCTCATCTCATTGGCAAAAAGTATTTTTATCTTGGCTGGAAAGGCCAGCTGTGCTTTAATGTTGTTTTGTTTCAACAGTTTTATTATTGGCCAGACTTTTTTCCTTTGTTCTAGTATTCTGGAAGAATAATCATTGTCAAACCTTATCAGGCTTTGATTGTATTATAAGGGTGATTTTCTCCAAGCAGATTTTAATATGAGTTCCTTGAGCAGAAATGAAAGAAATTTTATAACTATGGCTCTAGGTGGAGTATTTGTTAAGTTAGAAGCAGGTTTCCTCAGTGCTCTATGCACCATTTCAATTCCAAATGAAAGTCCCTCTTTCAAGTCTATAAATTCAGGAATCCAGGTTGTTAAGAATGAAATAATGTCTTCTCCTTCAGTGTTTTCAGGCAGACCAAAGATCCTTATGTTGTTTCTCCTTTCCCTGTTTTCTAAGTCATCTATTTTGTTAAGCAGCCATGTATTCTGTTTAATCAGAAATTCTTTTTGGAATTCTTCCTCTTTGAGTCTCCCTTCAATGTCATCTAGAGAAGTCTCTATATTTGTTATTTTTGTATGGTGTTGCTGTAATAGTTTCTTAAGAGTATCAGTCTGTTTTTGAGAATTTAATTTGAGGTTTTCTAAATCATTTTTAAAGCCATCCATCTTCAAAGATAGTTCCTGTAAGGTAGATGTCATCAATTGCAGTTCTTTTTTCAAAGCAGCATCTGGATGAGAATTCCTTGAGTTGTTCATATTCAGTGGCTCAATATATCTCCAAGTTACTTGACAGGAAAATGTTTGTATATCTCCACCAAAATTGATATTTATGTAGTTTGGTAGTTTATCTATAGATTTCTGATGTTTTAAACTTGAACATAACATTTTCTTATATTATTATACTAGTTTATGGAGCTCTCAAAATTCACTGCTCTCAGTTGGCCATATAGGCTCCACCCCCAGTAGCGGTCATTCTGAAGTACTTTGTTTATATCCTATTTCTATTGTGTACCTTGGATTGTTAAGGACTGTTTTCTTCTGAACTGCTTTTGATGGCAAAAATTCAGAGACATGCCTTCACCTTTCCTATAAAATGTTTTATTATTTAGACTATAATTCTTTTATATTGAGGGGCAGGTATTTCATAGATCTTTAAAGGAAAATATGGGTTTCCCTTTCATTTCAAGATCAACAATAATGCCACCTGCTGGTCAACCAAATAAAAATGTCATTACAGTAATGTATAGTAGTAGTGTAGTTATAGTTATAGTAGGAATGGAACTGGGAGCTGCAACAACAGCATGGGTCACTTCAACACAAGACCAGCACGACTGTGTGCAGAATGCAAGATGTAGTACACATCCTGCATGCAGTAGCTGGATCATACGGACGGGCACCCCAGACTCATCCAGGCACCTAAAACAGGAGGCCAAAGACCCTCTGAATGACAATACAGGTCTGGAACAGGGCTGTGTTGAAGTTCTGTTCTGCAGCTTGACTTGTATTTCTCACTAGTGTCATAAGCAGTGACTCTAGTGGATATCCAGCAGCATCACCTGAAAGACAAAAAAGTAAGAGAAAGAGAAACTGAGGGAGTGACAAAACAAAAAAAAAGTCTGGTTTAGTATTCAGCAATACATTTTCCATGAGTAACTACTTAAATAAAATAAAAAACAAAAGAAAAAATATTTTCCAGATAACAACAAGATCACCACTAAGCATCCTACCATGCAGAAATAGGTGGTAGAGTGAGGTAGTGTGTCAGATATGGGAATCATGTGCACTGCTAGGATGCTGTACAGAGACTCTGATGATACACCCCATGCATCACTCACTACCTGGCAAGTGATGCAATTGTAGCCCTTCTTATTGTGGAACAGCTCACTTCGTGGACTAGATGGGGCCCTAACTGTGACATGGGGGCAAGCAATTGCACAGTGTACTTCAGAGAAATGTAATATCCCATAAAAGGCACTCATGGTCTTTGCTTGGTCCTGATATGACACTGGGAAATAGATGTACTAATCTACATGTGCCAAGAGTACATCCAAGAACTGCTGTAATATCCTTGAGGCATAACTCTGTGAGATACCGAATGTGTCCTGAATCTGGAAGGTCCCATTAGCAAGTATAGCGAGAGCTATACATACTTTAGTATCCACAGGGATAACAAGTCCACTCATTCCTCCAGTACCCCTATGGAGGTCATATATGCTCACTATGACCCCTATAATATCCCTGTCCACTCTAAACCTACTGAGTATCTCCTGAATATCAAAATTATAGGGTGTTAATCTCTGCTTATATCTCCAACCAGCATGCACAGCTGGGTGCAAGCAGTTTTAACTCAGCCAAGACGAGCATTTCACAACAGGAAATAAGGCTAGCAGCAAGTGACAGCATATTCGCATATTACAAAGAAATTAAAATAGGTGAGATTCCACTTATAAAGTAACTGTAGACAATGTTCATAGGTTGGTACTAGGCTATCGGCCCTAGGGCCTATACAAGCCTAGCCATAACAATTCCCTGGTTATTTCTTCCCACAATATTTACTTCCCTGGACCCCTGTCTAGCAGGGCGACTTACGTGATCCCCTGGGTGAATTTCCTATCTTCCATCCAATCATCAAGGTTCCTTTTGAAGAGGGCCAAAGAGGCACTCTGCTTGACATGTATGGGCAGTCTATTCCAGAGTCTGGGGAGTCTCTGGGTCAGGAACCTATCTCTCCAGCATGTTTTGTTCATTGTGATGACAAGATTTAGATCCCTGGAGCATGTGACTCTGAGGGATTGGGATTTCTTTAAGTGTAGCATATCCAACAGCTCTGGGTTTGACATGGCCTTGTATGTTAAGCAGAGATCATCTCTGAGTAGACGATATGTGACACAGTATAGCTGGAGTTTTTTTTAGACTGTCAGCATAGGGCATCTGCTTTAGGTCTGTGATTCTTTTAGTGAGGTATTTCTGCGGTCTTTCCAGTTGTTGCAGATGTCTTGAGAGGTACATACCAAACTTGGCGTTGTATTCTACAATGAGTCTAATGAGGGATGAGTACAGTGGGATAATGACCTCCTTTTTTCTGGATGAAAAGCCCTTAGTGATGAGGTGTGCCACATAGATGTCCTGACTGTTGTTGCGATGTGGTTATCGAAGGTGAGACCACTATCCACATGTATCCCTAAGTTTGTTATCACACTTTTGGTGTTTAGTGTACTGCCACCTATGTGGTAATTCACGGATACATGTTTTTTCCCAAAGGGGATAACTATACATTTCTTGGCATTGAGCTTGAGTCCATGACTCTGGCACCAATCATCTGTTTCTGTAAGGCCCTTTTTGTAGAATATCCACATCATTTGGGGATTCAATAATGGCTCCCAGTTTGCAGTCATCTGTGAACTTTTTTAGCCAGCGTCCCTTAATGTTGCCCTGTACTTCGGAGGAGTAGATGCCAAACAAGAGCGGTCCCAGGACTGAACCCTGAGGTACTCCACTTGCCACTTGTCTGGAGCTGGATTTGGAGTCAGCTACTTTTACAGTGTGGGTTCTGTCAGTAAGCCAGTTGGCAACCCATTGAGTGACATAGGGATTAATGCCCAGCTTAGTAAGTTTATGTATAATTCCAGAGAGGGGGATGGTGTCGAAGGCCTTGGCGAGGTCCAGATAGACTGTGTGGACCGCCTTACCCTCATCCACAGCTCTGGAGACTGATTCGAAGAAATCAATCAGGTTCAGGAGACAAGATCAGCCCTTCACGAACCCAAACTGGGTAGGGTCCAGTGTTTGAAGGTTGCCAATGTCTTTGTTTATAAGTTCCATGATAATACGTTCCATGGCCTTGCAGATGAGGCTCATCAGACTGATGGGGAGGTACTTCCCGGGATCCAAGGTGTGCAGGAAAAGTGAGAACATTTCAACATGAATCTCAAGAAGGCAAGGGAATGCTTCATTAACTTATGCTGTTTTACATCATTTTTCATTTATATCTCATTATGACTTCATTTGCTTAGGCTTATTTGCAGCCATCATGTGTTAACATAAGCGGCCTCTATGAACTGCGACTTACCTGAGCTTATTCTTTGAAATTGCAGATAGCCTTAACACATTTGTGTAATGACTATGTAAATAAACCACCCTTTCTTTCCATATCAGTAGCTTTCACATCCTAGCCAGAGAAATGGGGTTAGCATTAATAATCTGGTCAGCAGTAAAAGTTTTAAATAAGGAAATAACGGCAGAGTCTTCTTTGGATTAGAAAACAGATATTTGTGAGTTTGAGGTACTTTGTATTACCCATCAGACTTTTTTGGAGCAGCAGGTTGACTGCCAGGCAAGCTGTTAAGAGCACATCCTCTAAAGCTGATAAAACAGGAGGGACAGCTGAAAGCTATGGAATATCATAATCGTTTTGCTGGGAAACCTGAATTTCCTTCTATTCCCACTGAAAAAAAAAATAGTTCATTATAACTACGGTCTCGGAAAAATTAACTCTTCTTGGGGGAAATCTGAAGTTTGCACTTTCCTCAGAATCTTAAGCTTAAGTAAAAATCAATGAGGAAAGACACTCCCACTTTCATTCCATTCCCTGCTCTTCTGACTGAGAGTCAGTGTCAAAATGAGAAGAAAATCTTCTCTATTTGAAGTTAGTAAAGGAACAGGATTTGAAACATTAAAAGTAGAAATGAATTCCTTAGCAATCAGAGCAAGTCTTCCCTGTCCATAGAAAAAGAAACAGGAGAAGTGACATTTTTAACTTTTGTTTTCTTTCCAAGGAGACTGCCTAGAAAAAGACCTACGTATGGCAGGAATGCTATCAGGGGAATAAGGCATCCTAACCAGCTATGTAATAAACCTTCAATCACTCCTACCCAGAGAGCAGTAAGAGTGGTTCTCTCTTGCCCAGAGAGGACAACCTTATAACCACAGAAGGCATGTCTAACTTCTGATCCTAAGTGGCTTCACAAAGAGCTACATCAGAAGGTTCGAGACACACTGATGAGCGGTCTGAGAAACCTATTCCAGCCCCAGCAGAGTTACCCATTAGTGGCTGAGGCAATCAGGAAGCCAACATAACACAAGACTCCCAAGAAATTATTTTCTTGCAGACAGGAGAAGGATGAATTAAGACGTCCAGTAACTGCTCCATGACTTAGCTGAAAAAGAAGCCTGAAAGATGGGTAATGAAGCCTGTGAGACTCAGTAAACCACCTAACAAAAAGAATGATTTTACCATAAAAAAACAAATGACAAACCCAAAAAGCACAATGTCCTGCCTCAAACAAATTAATTCTACATCAAGATGTAGAAAATTAATACAAAAAACAGATTTTACATTGTTTCCTCACACTAGCATTCACAACATAAAACTCCCCTACAAGGCATGACAGTCCATAAAAAAATTATTTTCCTAATATACAATTATTCAATTCTCAGTAAAACATGGATTATCTTCAGAAAATGAATTTGTAGAAGGATTTCCCTAGCAGAATAATTATCTATCCAGCCTTAAAGGGTCATTATCCAATCATCAATTCCACAGAGGGAGTGTACGTCAGTGGCAAGAAAGCTCTGAAGGTTTTGACACCCAAATGGCTCTCTTTACATAGCTCTGCTTGAGTCCTTGGCAATTGGTATATGTGGAAAGTGCCTTGAAGCTATGAAAGCTGTCCAGTGGTGATATTCGAGGTAGGATATAACCCAAATAACTTTGGTTACTGCAACAGTGATCTAGTGTTAAGCAGCTGAAAAAGATTCCTAGCAACACTGGCTACATACGAGTGTCTCACAAACATGAAGGCTGGATGGAATGTTTGCAGAGGACTAACTAAAGCCTTCATAGAGAATATGGAACTGCTGATAAAACTCTAACTAGGATTATGATAAGGCAGGTGGAGTATAACTCATGTGTCTTGATTTACAGTAACCTCCCAAAAGAAAATATCAGCTGATCATACTTGCTAAGCACAACTGATGGCCATCAATAAGAATCCTATTGAACTCTAATGTTGGTTTCTTCCTTGTTAATCTGGGAGCTCTTTTAAATAAACTGTCATAGCAGCATTTATGTTTACAATGGTTTTCTCAGAGACAGGCAACTTGAACTTCAATACACGACCCAAAAGTAAAAGAGGAAGACAAAATCTAATGCCTTACAGTAAAATATTCCAATATTTCAGTAAATCAAGACAGCAGTCACCCTTACTACTCAGTGCCTTCTTTATAGAATTTGTATTACTCTGGATGGTTCTTTACCTGACCTTTCAACTGAACTCATCTTGGACTAGAAGTAATAAATTCATAGGTGATTACTAGGCTAACAACTGTAGGGGACCATTTCAAGCCTAGCCATGGGTCCCAAACATATCTGACAAGTTTTGATACCCTACTGTTATTTTAAGGAGTATATTATATGCAGGCCTGGGGCATGGGTGGTCAAGCATTTATAAGCCACCACTGTCCACTAGAATAGTGCAGTTTTAAACTAAGTAACAAAGTTCTGTACTGGGAAATTAATAACCACTGTCAGACACAATGACAGCAAGTATTCCATGCCTTACAAGCATAAACTTCACTGCAGTAATGACATCTCTATTTTCAGTATCACTCAGTTTAGTAATCTCAAAATTTTGAGTAATAGTCAACACAAACTAAAACTAAACACACCAAATCTTAATGCTTGGAAAGATCTATAATGACCTTGGACCATGGTCTTCGTGGAACAGTATTCAACATTAAAGGCTCTCTGAGATTACTGTTTTGTCAAAAATAATATACAGCAACCCCATTTTTTTTAATCTGACTTGATATGCCTTGCAAGTATAAAACATATCTAGTTATTTTCTGAATGTATCCACTCTCAGAAAGGACTCATAAAATAATATTTTTTAACATTTGTCTCAACTGATTACGTGCAACAAGTTTCTCTGTTTTAAACATAAAACTCAACAAGTAATGTGCTCACTAGGGCACTATATCTCAAGCTTGGACCACAAATTTTAAAGCTGTCATACAAGTAAACTTACCTTAACACTAGATATTCTAATAGATCCTTGTTGCAGTACCCAAAGCTGCTAGGGTTATATCTTGCCAAGGATATGACCAAGACCAACCATCCAGCTTCTCAAAGCTAAATGGTGCCTTCCATTAACTCTAAGCAGAGCTTTACCAGAAAGGCTCATTCAGACTCTGCTACACTTTGCTGTGAAGGAAAGGTTAGTTTGCTTTTATTTTTTGTATTTTGTATTACTTTATTGCCTTTCTATATTTTGAATACTGTGGTTTGTTTTCTTTACCTTGTGTTTTACTTGCATTCTGCATTAACAGCATAGTAAAACTTCCAAAGAGACCACAGCTCTCTCTCTTCTGAGTCAGGCAGAATGTTTTTGGCACTGTCTTTCTAGTTGCCTGCCTCTTATGTTAATCTGACCATATATCTCATTTCCTCTCTACTTTCACTGGCTTGTGTGAGTAATCACAAAATCATCATTTTTGAAATCCCTCCCCTTCAACTATTTAAATTTATTGGCCATCCTACTGTATTCCATAGTACCTGAATACAAAAGTGACCACCCCTTTCAATCCATCTTGCTGTTTTAAAAATAGTAACTCTCCACTAAACCTTAACTTTTTAAACAGGTAAAACTTAAGTTACCTGCTTTCACATCTAACTTCTCTAGTGCACACTGAAGTGTGCATTTTTTTTCGTCTTACCTTTAAGCATCCCTGTGACTAGCATGTTCTCTAATACCTGCTAGAAAGCACGAGGAAGCCTTAAACTGATACAAGCACTCAACTCTCCTTGTTAATAAGGAGAAATTAAAAGTAGGTACTAAACAGCCTGTAATTACAAAGCACCTTGCTAAGTTAAGGGAAAACAGCTCCTTTACTTTACAAAAAAAAAAAAAAAGCACCAAAACAGGCATGTCCAAGGTCAGCTTCCGGTAATTTCTCCTGTCCACCTGGTGAATCTGGGCATACTGGGGCAATGCAGCAATTGCCTCATGTACACCGACAACCCTCTCCTCCTACCACCCAACACTACAACCTGTGAGAGATGCACTTACATAGCCAAAATGGAAGCAAAGCTCTCTCTCCACGCAAGATTATGCCAGACAGTCAAGAGGAGAAGGTTAACACCCACACTACACGTCAAGCAACACATAGCCCTTCTAAACCCACACCACCAACACCCATATATATCAACACTAAATCCACATATGCAGAGGCCCTTAACTGTAACCTGCCCAAGCAACAAGGACCTCTGAAGCTGAAACGCAAACAAACACCAATCACAGCCAAAGTGTCACATAGTTCACAACACCAGTGTGCCAGCCAGCAACAACCCCGAAGGCAAGGCAATGTACCTAACACTTTAGTCATAGGTGACTCTATAGTCCGGCACACTGATGTCCCTCTCACCAGGTTGAACAAGCTGCCTGTTGAGTGCCAGGATCCGCCACATAACGCATGCACTCAAGTCACTCCACAACAAGTACAAATATGACTCTGTCATTGGCCATGTTGGAGTGAATTACTTGAGAGGTACCTCCCTGGACTACATGAAAAGAGACATGGAAGAGCTCTCGGATCATGTGGCCCAGGCAGGTATGACCCTAGCCCTGAGTAGCATCCTGCCTTCGCCCAGAATGATAGCACAATATAAGGACAAAATGATTAACTTCAACAATTGGCTAAGCTTCTGGTGTCATTCAAAGGGGATCCAGTATCTGTATGCCTGGGATGACATGATTGACAGACCACGATGCTTTGCCAGAGATGGTCTGCACCTGTAGCCCCTGGGATTGAGGTTACTGGCTAAGGCTCTTGCCACCCCTATAGTGCCTTTTTTAGGCAAAGTTCAAAGGACAAAACCACCACCGTAACAGGTACAAGCATGCAAAATCTGAAGGTAATGCTACTCAATGCTAGAAGTCTAAACTTCAAAATGCACTCTCTTGAGGCACTCCTAAAAATGGAGAACATCGATATCTGTGCAGTAACTGAGACCTGGTTCAAGGCACCAGAGAGCACCCCTGTAATACCAGGCTACAACTCTTATCACACTTTTCGGCAACCAAACCAGGACCGAAACACTAAAGGTGGAGGAGTGTGGATATTCACACCACCAGGCTAGTTGCCCAACACAATGCATCTGAAATTCTCCAGGTGCAACTAACACTAGGTAAGACTGCAATCCAAATTGTAGCTTGCTACAGATCCCTCACCATACCCCAAGATTCTCATTACACCTTTCTAAACATACTGGAAAATATTAAGATAGAACCAAACACCCTAATACTGGGTGATTTTAACTACCTTGCCATTAACTGGGAAAACTACTCATGTACCAACACCTTTGCCCAACAGATCTTGGAATTCATAAATTCCAATGCCCTGGATCAACAAATCTATAGTCCCACCAGGGGCTCCAATATCCTAGACCTGGTCATTACCAACATGGGAAATCGATGCTCCACACCTATGGTCACCCTCTCGTTAGTCAGGTCTGACCATAAGCTTATCACCCTTAACATCCACATCCCACCCCCACCCCTCAGTAAGGAAACCTCCATAAAAAACTTCTCCAAAGCCAACTTCATGCTACTCAAGTCAGAAGTGACAAACGTCATGACACCCATGCAGACGGGAGCTGAAAGTTCGACTGCCGAGTCCTACACTAAGGCACTGTATGAGCACATCTACTCATGCATGAATCGTGCCATCCCAAATAGAACCAAGATGCTCTCATCCAAAAAAAGGAAGCCAATCTGGTGGTCCCCTGCCATAAACAAACTTTACAACAAAAGAAAGAAACTGTTGCAGAAAGGAGGAAAATCCCAGGATGCAAAAAACTCCCTTACCAGCCTCAGTAAGAAGCTGAGATCCCTCATAAAATCCTCCAAAGCTAGTTACGAAAATAAAACTGCCAAAAATTCCAAAGGCAACCACAAGGCATTCTATAACTATGTCAAGAATCTAAATGGCAATGCTCATATCTGCTCTGAGCTACAACATAATGGCATTAAATATACTGATTCCAGGGATACTGCCAATATCCAGGCAGATCGATTCAGTGCCAACTTCACCCTCCTCTCACCCCCTAAATGGCCCATCTCAGTTCTTGGAAGATTGCCAAATTCCGGTAATAACGGCTACACAGGTAAAAAACGCACTCTCCGAAGCTAAGAATACAGCATCCATGGGACCAGATGACATCCCGAGCTGTGTACTACATTAACTACAATATGAACTGGCACCTCACCTAAGTGTCATGTTTAATCATAGCCTCACCTCAGATTTCGTGCCCACTGAGTGGCGCAGAGCTACAGTTATCCCACTCCACAAGGGGGGATCCACCTTGGATCCCGGAAACTACTGTCCCATCAGTCTGACAGGCCTTACCTGCAAGGCCATGGAGCATATTATCATGGAACTTATAAACAAAGACATTGGCAACCTTCAAACACTGGACCCCACCAGTTTGGGGTTGTGAAGGGCCGATCTTGTCTCCTGAACCTGATTGACTTCTTCAAATCAGTCTCCAGAGCCATGGACAAGGGTAAGGTGGTCCACACAGCCTATCTAGACCTTGCCAAGGCCTTCAACACCATCCCCCACTCTGGAATCATAGATAAATTTACTAAGCTGGGCATTAATCCCTACGTCACCCAATGGGTTACTAACTGGTTTACTGATAGAACCCACACTGTAAAAGTAGCTGACCCAAATCCAGCTCCAGACAAGTGACAAGTGGAGAACCTCAGGGTTCAGTCCTGGGACCGCTCTTGTTTGGCATCTACTTCTCTAAAGTACAGGCCAACACTAAGGGACTCTGGCTAACAAAGTTCGCAGATGACTGCAAACTGGGAGCTATTATTGAATCCCCAAATTATGTGGCTACTTTACAAAAGGGCCTTACAGAAACAGATGCTTGGTGCCAGAGCCATGGGCTCAAGCTCAATGCCAAGAAATGTATAGTTATCCCCTTTGGGAAAAAACATGTATCCGTGAATTACCATATAGGTGGCAGTACACTAAACACCGAAAGTGTGATAAGAGACTTAGGGACACAGGTGGACAGTGGTCTCACCTTCGATAACCACATCACCCCAACAGTCAGGAAATCCTTCTATGTGGCACACCTCGTCACTAAGGGCTTTTCATCCAGAAAAAAGGAGGTCATTGTCCCACTGTACTCATCCCTCATTAGACCCATTATAGAATACAATGCCCCATTTGGTATGTACTTCTCAAGACATCTGCAACAACTGGAAAGGCCGCATAAATACCTCACTAAAAGAATCACAGGCCTAAAGCAGATGCCCTACGCTGACCACCTTAAAAAACTCCAACTATACTCTGTCACATATCATCTACTCAGAGGCGATCTCTGCTTAACATACAAGGCCATGTCAAACCCAGAGCGGTTGGACATGCTACACTTAAAGAAATCCAAATCCCTCAGAGCCACACACTCCAAGGATTTAAACCTTGTCAACACAATAAACAAAACATGCTGGAGGATAGGTTCCTGACCCAGAGACTCCCCAGACTCTGGAATAGATTGCCTACACATGTCAAGCAGAGTGCCTCTTTGGCCCTCTTCAAAAGGAACCTTGACGATTGGATGGGAGAAAGGAAATTCACCCCGGGATCACGTCAAGTCACCCTGCTAGACAGGGGTCCAGGGAAGTAAATAGTGTGGGAAGAAATAGCCAGGGAATTGTTATGGCTAGACTTGTACAGGCCCTAGGGCTGATAGCCTAGTACCAACCTATGAACCTAACTGCCAGGAGCTTGAACAGAGCTCCTTATAAAAAGCAATTAAAGTGCCAAAACCTTCAGAGCTTTGTTGTCCAAGAAGGAGGCAACAGTCCAGAAAGAAAAATGTTAGGAAATATAAATAGAAGTGGCTATATCCACAAGGTTACATACATGCACACACTCACTCACACACACACAAACACACATTATAAATATATATATATATATATATATATATATATATATATATATATATATATATATATATCTCCATACCCAGTTAACACAAAACATAAAAAATAAAAAATGGGGATGGGATAGAAGGAGGGAGGGGACAGCTTCTGCAACAGTGATCTATTAGAACATCTGCTGTTATGGTACGTTCACTTACACGAATGTGCTATATTTAACATTAGATCAGTGTTGTAGCAGCCTAAGCTATTTGGGTACATTACCATAGCTTGGAGACCAAAAAGGGAGGAGGAAGCAAATTAAGAAGCCAGGAGTCTGTGGTGAATAGTCCTAGCAAACCCTGTTCTAGACCTGGAAAATTAATTCAATTTATGGTACTTTGTAAAAGTAGATGCAGAGGACCAAGGACTTCCTCTAGAATACTTTGAGTCCATCCCACATGAAAAGCCAAAGCCCTGGTGGAATGGGCAACAACACTGCCTGGAAATGGCTTATTATGGTGAGAGTAAAAACACGAAATAGCATAATATAGCCGTCTAGAAATGGTCTGCTTTGTCAATGGCTGTCGTTTTCTCTTACCTTAGTAGGACATAAACAGCTGACTGGCTTTTCTGAAGAACTGAGTTTTGTGTATGTAGAATCTGAGCTGCCTTTGGATATCCATAGTATGAAAATTATTTCAATGTTTTGGGGGGGGTCTGAAAAAAAGAAAGAGGGGGATTAATAGACTGTCTCAAGGTAAACTCAGAAACCACTTTAGGCATAAAAGTAGGATGAGTTCTTAAAGAAATCCTATCCTTATGGAGACTGAGGTAGAGATGACTCACCTTAAGAGCTTGTCACTCAGATACCCTTCAAGCAGAGGTTAGAGTAATAAATAGAACAGTCTTTCATGTTAAGAAAAAGGAGTTAAGCACTCACCATAATGTTCCGTCTGTGTTGTCTGCTTCAGTCTTCATCAAACTTTGCCCATCAGCAAGCTTAGGATTCCAAGCCAGAGCTCGTTCCACCCTACCCATAATGCCTAGCTCCTCTCAGATACCTCAGATCAAGTTTCCTGCCATTATTATCAGAAGAGAGAAATACTTTCTTAAAACAAACAAACAGAGCTTAAAAGAATGCTCGGGAGCTCAGAACAGGAACAAAGGTTCCCAGAATAATCCATCAGGCCCTTGAGAGATAAGGAAGAGGGAAGGAAGGAGGGAAGGTTAATGAAGACTGAAGCAGACAACACAGATGGAATGTTATGGTGAGTACATAACTTCTTTATCTGATGTTGCCTGTTCAGTCTTCATCAAACCTGTTCTTTATCTGATGTTGCCTGTTCAGTCTTCATCAAACCTGTGGGACAGAGTCCCCAGCTGCATAGATCTGGGCGGCCTCATGGAAGGATATTCCGTAGCACTGCAGAACCAAAAGCAGCCTTGTTTCTGGATATGATATCAAGCTTGTAATGTGAAATAAAGGTGTGAGAGCTCACCCATGAAGCAGCTGCACAGATATCTTCTAAAGAAATTCTAGACCAGAAGGCCTGAGATGTGGTTATGAATTTCCTGAAATGAGCTCTGACTGGTGTATGTAAGGGAACATTGTTCAACGAATACACATGAGTAATACAGTCTCTTAACCATCGTGCAATAGTAGCTTTAACAACAGCTTTACCTTTTTTGGAATCTGAGAAAGTGACAAATTATCAGATTTCCTGAACGTTTTTTTCCTATTTAGGTAGAAGTGCAACTGTCTATGAGCATCTAGAAGATACAATATATATTCACCCTTATTTTGGAAATCCAGAAAAAAAACATAGGGAGATTAATGGACTAATTAATGTTGTTTATTGATACAACCTGTGGTAAAAAAAGAGGGATTAGTATGTAAGGTAACTCTGTCTTTATGAAAAATAAGATAGAGAGGTTTGGAGGACAACACTTGCAGCTTCAAAAGCCTCTTGGCTGAAGTAATAAATACTAACAAGGCTGTTTTCCAGGACAAGAATTTCAATTCTGCCTTATCAGCAGGCTCAAAGGGGAGATAAGGTCAGAGTTTGAAGAGGCAACATAAGATCCCACAGAGGAGCAGGATCTTTGATAAGAGGTCGAAGAAGAAATGTACCCTTGAGAAAGGCTTTGCAAAGTCTAGAAGAAGCTAAAAGATGTAGCATTCTCCCCAATGTGAAAATTAGAAATGGCTGCTAACTGAACTTTAATAGTAGAGAAGCTGGCCCCCAAATGAAAAAGACCATCTAGGAAAGCCAAAACTGCTGAAATGGGCACCGTAAGCAGATCAGTGTGATGCTGTTTGGCAAAAATGGAAAACCTTTTCCACTTACTTTTATATATTTTCTGGGTAAAAGACTTAAGGTGAAGAAATCATAATCTTCTGGACTGGGGAGGAAAGCCTGGATTGTCTAGCCATTATTGGAATTGGAGAAACCATGCAGTTTGTTTCAAATTGTGAAGATCCGGATGAAGTTGCCCTGAGGGCTGAGACAGAAGGTATGGACGTGGTTCCAGTGTCCACAGAGGGCAAATTAGGTGAGACCACAGAAAGTTGAACTAACTTGCTGAGGCCAAAAGGGGGCAATGAGGATCACTTTGCTCTTCAACCTGCATACCTTCTGAAGAAATCTGGGAATCAGAGGAAGAAGAGGAAATGCATAAAGTAGACCAGGAGGCCAAGCATGGGCTAGAGCATCTTTTGGTGACTGTCCCTGTGCAGGGATCAGGGCAAAGTACCTGCTGCACTTGTTGTTGAAGGGACAGGCATAAAGGTTGCAGCAGGGTTAACCCCATTTGAGGAAAATGCTGTTTGCCACTGACTGATTCAGAGACCACTCATTAGGCATCAATAGTACCCTGCTGATCCTGTCCGCCAATATGTTCTCCCCGGAATGTGGACTGCAACTACAAAGTGTTTGGTAGAGACAGTCCACTGCCACACTCTCATCGCTTCTCGACAAAGGGCATCAGACTTGGTTCCACCTTGTTTGTTGAGATTACCAGACAACAGATCTGTTGTCGGTCTGAATCTGAATTGTCCCTAGAGGAAGAAGGGAGTGAAGGGATTGCAATGCTAAAAGCACTTCCCTCATCTCTCCTGGGGAGTCCACATGCCTTGAATGGTCTGCCCAGGTAATACCCCCACCCATCCCAACTGGAAGGCATCCATGGTCAACATGGGGATGGGGGTGGGAAGAATGAAAGGTCGACCCTGAGATACTTCTGGATCATGAATCCACTACAAAATAGAATTTCTGCAAACTTGTGACAGTCTTATAGGATGATTGAGGGGATGATGCAAAAGGGGCCATTGGAATGACAATGTCCACTGAAGGGCTCTCATATGTAAATGAGCTGTCGGTTGTAAAGATATTGTTGCAGCCATAGAACCCAGAGTCCTGAGAACAAGATTTGCTGGAGGAACTGGAACCGCTAGCATTTGCCTGATATTTGTCCATAGTGAGAGAATCCTGTCCGGTGGAAGATAGGCCAGGGTTTTGTTTGTATACAAGTGGGCTCCTATAAAAATGTATCATTTGCACAGGTTGCAATTGTGACTTTTGAAGGTTTATGATGACCCCTATGATTGGGGACAGTTGCAAGAGAAAATCCCTGGCTTGGATCACTAGATGACAAGATGGTGTGAATAGGCGCCAGTTGTCCAGGTAAGGAAACACGTGGAATCCCTGCAGTCTGAGGTGAGCTGCAACCACTGCCATGCATTTGGTGAACACCCTGGGGGCTGTGGTGAGACCAAATGGAAGCGCACAAAATTGGTAGTGACTGGCTCCCTGCCTGAAATGGAGGTACCTTCTGGAGTGTCTGTTCATTTTGATGTGATAGTATGCATTCTTCACGTCTATGAGTACATCCAGTCATCCTTCTGTAGAAAGGGAAAAATGGACTGAACCATGAACATCCTGAACTTTATGTGTTTCACTGATTTGTTCAGGTAGGTTAGGTCCACTATGGGCCTGAGATCCCCTGTTTTCTTTGGAACTAAAATGAATCAGGAGAAAATCCCTGATCCACGCTGGTCTGAGGAGACCTCCTGGATGACTCTTTTTTGAAGTAGCTTTGCTATTTCCAAAGTTGCTTCCACCCTCTGCTTGGGTGGAACATCCGGGACGTGTTGTTTTGGTTTGGTGGGGATTTAAAAAGGAAATGCAGTAACCTCTGGATATGACACCTTGCACCCATTGGTCACTCATGATAGCCAACGAGTCTTCTAGGTACAAGGAGCATCGTGACCCGATTCCCTCCAGAGATGGACAATCAGGCAACACCTCAGGAATGCTGCAAGGATTTCTCTGAGGGAGAATCCCAAGACCCCTGATTCAGCACACTACTTCTGCCCCAAGGGCAGTGTCTACCACTGGAATTATTCCCCCTCTGCCTCTGGGGGAAAAATCTCCTTGAGCATCCTTTTTGGTGGGGGGTTGAGCCCCTGAGATGGAAGCAACAGCAGAAGAAGGAGCGGGAATAAGACACTGAGAATGAACTTACTTCTTCTGTACCACAACTTCTTTCCCTTGCACTGATTCCTGGAGATGGACCTTCTCAGGGTAGATTGATTGAAGTGATTCTGACAGCAGTCAGGGTCTTTCCATCTTTCTTTCTGTGGGAGAGAGTGTCGCAAACAGTTAGTCCAAAGACAGAGGAACCATCAAAGGGGGCATTAACAAAAGACACCTTAAAAGGTTCTGCGAAATCACACAGCTGCATCCAGGCATGGCACCGAATGGCCCTAGAGGTGTTGTCAACTGTATGAGAGATAAGCCTCATGGACACATTGGAAATGGACTGCAGAGTGGCCATATGGGAAATAAAGGAAGTGTGTTCCTCCACAGTCATGGACTCAGGGCTGGAGCTAGACAGTTCCTTAAGTAAATCCCTCTGTAAAGTGGTAAAGGTGCTCTGAGGGCAAAGGTGGAAGAAGAATAGACCATTTTCCCAAATCTGTCCATAGCCCTAGACTCCCTGTTAGGGGATGGGACAGTAGAGTTTTCCTGGGCAAGCTCTTTCTTGGTGGCCACCGCCACCACCATGGCATCTACTGGAATGCCCTTCATCCAGTGAGGCCTATCCTTGGGGGCACTAAGAATCTTATCCACTCTTTTAGGGATAGGTTCTGCAGCATCTGGTTCCTTTCATGCCCTTGCAGACACCAGGTCCATGGGGGGGGGGGTCTGCCAACAGGGACACCCAGGATGTAGATGGGCCAGTTCAGAAGGCCTCCAGGAGCACTGACTCAGCCAGGGTGGGGTTTAAAGCCAACCAACCATCTCTCTGGTGAAGAATTTCTAAAATGTCTCCAAACAAGACATCAGTTGAGGATCTAGGGGAACCCTCCCCTTCATCAAAGTCAGTGTCTGTCATGAGAAATTCCTTTGGGGAATCTAGGTGCCTCCTTTTGCACCTTTTCTTCCAAGGAACCTCCTTGGTTTGGTGCTCCGGGGTGGTATTGGAAGAAGTCTGGGCTTCCCTAAGTGGAAGAGTCTGGAGGCCCTGAGGAGCCAGCTGCTCCAGTGGCAGAAGAGAGGTCTCCGGGGCCAGAGGTCTCCTAGGAATGGAGAGGACCCTCTCGACCACCTCAAAGGCAGAAGGGCTACCAGAGTCTCAAAGAAGCCTCTCCTGTTCCAAGGGATCAAGAGCAGACTGATGTCAGTCACCAACAGCCTTCCACTCCATGGAGGGAGTCAGCGCCAAGTTATCAAATGCCAAGGCACTGAGGGGAAGCAACAACTCTGAGAGCTTTGGAGTCTAAGTCATACCCACAGACTTTACATCAAGGCTTCAGCTGTGAGACGTGCCGGCCCCAATGAGGTTAGAACCAAGAGAATCAAGGAAGCAGTCAGGCATGAAGAACTAAGGACCATCGGGCCCAACAGACGTGGGAGCTCCAAAAGAGTAGGCCGGATTGGACAAGGAGAAACTATCCTGCAGGGAGAGGCTTGCAGATCCTGTAGGGGACAGAGCTGAGAGGACCCCCATCTGGATCTGTGTACAGAGAAACTTCCTCATCAATCTGTCCACCTCGTTCTCCAACAGGCTCTGAGAGGACCAGATGGATGAGGACATAGGGCAGGGTCTGGAATGATGCCTGGGAGAAGCAAACCTCAGAGACATGCTCAGCAGCACAAGCTCCAGCCCTGAAGAGGGAGCTGGGACACAGGGCAAAGAAGAAGACATCAGAATCAGTGCTGGAGAACTCTGCTCCAAAGGTCTCAGGGCCTTATTTGGAAGCTCCAACTCAACAGACATGGAGGGGTCCTTGGACCATTTCTTATGGTACCTGGCCTCCTCAGACTTTTTTTGGGGGGTGGGGGGTTGAGCCCCTGAGATGGAAGCAACAGCAGGGGAAGGAGGGCAATAAGTTCCCTGAGAATGAGCTTATTTCATCTATTTGCAAATGCCCAGGGAAGAAAGTCCTTGCAGATAGAACAAACCACCTGAAGGTGGGCAGGACCCAAATAAATGCACTCCCTGTGGGCATCAGAAACAGGGATCTTGTGGCCACAGGAAGTGCATTTATTAAACCCAGTGGGTTTGTCAGATTTCTCTGACATAATAGCAGGAGAAAGAAGAAAGTAAGATGACAAAGATAAAAAGCGATGACCACATGCAGAAAATGCTACACTACGGAAAAAAAACAAAAAACTTTTTTTTTTATTTTTAAAACAAAAAAAGCAGAAATAAAGAGAAGGGTAGGAGAATAAGATAAAAGATCAAAAGACCATTTACAGATGGTTAAACACAAGTTAGAAAACTCCTGGAAGGAGCTCTAACAGGACCACAATGCTTCACTGTGCATGGCAAATAAGATCTGAGGTATCTGAGAAGAGCTAGGCAGTATGGGTAGGGTGGGAGGAGCTCTAACTTGGAATCCTAAGCTTGATGACGGCTGAGTCAGCTCTGAGCTTGGAACAGAGACCCACAGGTTTGATGAAGACTGAACTGACAACATCAGATCCTCAATTCAGCCTGCTGAGCTGGTTCAAATGGAAAAAGAAAAAGAGTATACTGCCCATGCACAAAATTTAGATCGAAAGGAGGAGCTGTTTGCTTTCTAGATGGGGAGAGATGTAAAATCCCCTTTCAAAAACGACTTGACTTGGGAATAAGAAGAAAGGGGATTCAAGGACTGACAAGCAGAAATGACTGATAAATGAATCTTCACATCAGAGTAGGAAAGGCCAAAGGACAATAATTCACACAAATAATCAAGAACCAGAGGCAGCCAGGCCTTAAAATAATCTTGGCCATTGGAATGGAACCAACTAGGAAATCTTTTCTGCTTTTAGCTTTCTTTAATACCTGCTGCGTATTCTCAGACAAAAAGGGTGCTTAAAAAGTATCAAAACACCATCATCCAAGCAGTTAACTGAACTGTTTTCAGGTTGGGGTTTACCAAAAAATCCCTGCAATGGCATTCCTACTCCCGCTGCGGTGCTGCACTGACATATCATATGCTTGTAACCCCAGGCTCCATCTTAGCAACTTGGCATTTTGCTGACTGGCTCTGTTTAACCATGTTAGTGGGTTGTGAGCTGTCATCACAGTGAATTTTCTTCCATACAGATAAGGCTGAAGTTTTTGTAGTGCCCACACTATGGCTAGATATTCCTTTTCTACCGCTGCATAGCATTCATCCCTGGGTTGAGGCCTATGACTGAGATAAACCACTGGGTACTCTTCTCCCTCTGAAGAAATTTGGGTAAGTACAGCCTCCACCCCATAGTTTGAAGCATCCACCTGCACAACAAATTCTTTGCTATAGTCTGGACTGGCTAACACAGGGGCTCCTCCCAAAGCTTCCTTAAGCTTCTGAAATGCCTGCTCACATGCTGTGATCCACACTACCTTATCTGGCCTGTTCTTCCTTGTCAGCTCTGTGAGGGGAGCAGCTATGGTACTTTAACTAGGGACGAACTTTCTTTAGTACCCTGCTGTCCCTAAGAATGCCCTCACCTGCTTTTTGGTAACAGGTGCAGGCCATGCTTGAATAGCTTCCACTTTGGCAGGTTCTGGCCTTATCTTACCACTCCCAACTCTATGTCCTAAGTAGGAGACCTCTGCCATACCCACCTGACATTTGCTCGGCTTAATGGTCAACCCTGCCCTCTGTAGTCTGCCCAGCACCGCCCTGATATGCTGAAGGTGCTCTTGCCAGGAATGGCTGTAGATAGCAATATTATCCATGTAAGCTCCTGCTAAGATATGATCGACCAGCCTCTGGAAAGTTGCTGGGGCATTCTTTATCCCAACGGGCATCTTTGTGAACTCATACAAGTCAAAAGGAGTCACAAAGGCTAACCTCTCTAGCACTGGGATTCAAAGGCACCTGCCAGTAACCCTTGGTAAGATCAATGGTTGTAAGATACGTAGCCCCACCCAGCTATTCTAGGACCTCATCTGTCCTAGGCATGGGGTAAGCATCTGACTCTGTGTGACTATTTAATTTCCTGTAATCCACACAGAACCCGGTGCTGCCATCCTTCTTTGGCACCAACACCACTGGTGAGGCCCAGGGACTGTTAGACTCTTGAATTACCCCTAGTTCCAAAATCACCTGTACCTCCTCCCTCAGAGTCTGTTTGACTCTCTCAGGCACCCTATAAGGGGCCTGCCTCATGGGCCTTTGGGGTCCTGTATCCACCTGGTGCTGCACCAGGTGGGTGCTCCCTGGTTTCCCAGTGAACATGCCCCCAAACTCCTGCAACATTGCTCAGATTTCTCCAACCTGGGTAGGAGATAGCTGCTGGGACATTGATACCCCTTCCACTGAGGTGTCAGCCCGAGCCTCACTGAGGAGATCAGTCACAAGATCTCTCTCAGACTCCTGCAATCCACTGCAAATGCTCAGCACAAGGGCCTCCCTAACATGGTACAGTTTGTGCCCCTGCCTTCTGCCTAACAGTTCCACCATGTACTTAACATCACTTACCTTTCTTACCACCTTGTAGGGTCCCTTCTAAGCTGCTTGCAACATGTTGTGTCTGACAGGAATGAGAACCATCACCTGCTGCCCTACAGCATACTCTCTAGCTCAATCATTCCTGTCATACCACACCTTTTTCTGTTGTTGGGCTTCTGCCAGGTTCTCCTGGGCCAGGCCCATGAGTTCCCTGAGCTTTGTCCAGAGGTTCAGGAGATATGCCACAACAGACTCCTTGTGAGACTCTCACTCACCTTCCCACTCATCTTGAATTAAATCTAGAGGTCCCCTCACCCTATGCCCATACAGCAACTCAAAGGGAGAAAAACTTGTGGATTCCTGGGGGACCTCTCTGTAAGCAAACAGATTGGGCAAATATTTGTCCCACTCCCTCTTAAACTGATCTGCAAATGCCCGTAGCATGGACTTGATTGCAGAGTTTAACCTCTCAACAAGACCATTAGTCTGGGGATGGTAGGGAGTGGTCTTCATGTGCTTCACCCCACAGGACTTCCACAGACAAGCCAGCAGGTCTGACATAAAATTGGCACCTCTGTCAGACAGTATTTCCTTTGCGAAACCTACCCTGCTGAAAATCTCTAGCAAAGCATTTGCCACCTTCTCGGCCTCAGTGGAGGACAAAGCCAGTGCCTCAAGGTATTGTGTAGCATAATCTACAATCACTAAGATATACTTTTTCCCTGTGGAACTTGGGGTACTCAGAGGACCCACAATATCCATAGCTATCCTCTGAAATGGCTCCTCAATCACAGGCAAAGGCATCAAAGGAGCTCTCACCTTGTCTCCTGTCTTGTCTACCTTTTGGCACTGCTCACAGGTCCTGCAGTACCCTGTTACATCTCTGGAAATTCCAGGCCAATAGACGTTTTGCATAATATGCCTCTTTGTACGTTTTATGCCCATATGACCTGCAAAGGGAATATCATAGGCTATAGCTAGAAGTGCCAGATGGTAAGCTACAGGCACTACCAACTGCTGTACTCCCTTACCTTCTAGCTCTCCCTCAGGGGTCCACTCTCTGTACAGTAACCCTTTGTTCCAGTATACAGATTCCCCTTTCCCTTGAAAATCAGGTGCCTTCCTAGATACCTGACTCAGGCCTTGCAATGTAGGATCTGAGAGCTGAGCCTGTCTCAAGTCTCTCCTTATAACCCTTCCCAGTTCCCCTTCCACAGGAAGTCTGGCATCCTCTGAAAGTGGTGCCTCACTGTCAGCCTGGGTACTACTACTCACCTCTATCTTTGCAGTTACCCTGTCCAAGGGAACATCAGTACCCACAAGCAACTGTGGCTCACATTCAGTCTCACTGCTACATCGTAGCTTACTCCCTGAAGTAACTACCTCACCAGTCCTGGCTGCAAGCATGCAGTCTGTCTGGGACTCCCCCAGGCTACCAGACTCGCATTCTTGTCTCCTAGCCTGACTGCGTTTAACTGCATAAGTACATGGTACTGCCTCATCCAAATCCTTCCCTCTCAGGACATCTGCATGATGGTAGTTCCATACCCTGGTTGTCTCAAGACAACCTACTATTGGCATTTTGTCTTTCCTACTTACTGGCTCTTTCACCTTTTGTTCCCCACCTTGCCTCCATGGACACCTGTATGCCACATGGCCCCACTGGTTGCACTCAAAACATTTAACCCTAGCTCCTGGGCGTATACCTGGACTAGTGGCTTCCACTGCTACTGGTGGATTCTGTTGGGGCATTCTGTGCTGCCCACCATGGGTTCCTTTAATCCCATGAGCAGTACTGGGGGTCCCTTTCCTGTGCAGGGCTGCTCTGCCTTCTAAGTATAGGTCTCCCTTCTTCCCCAACTCCTCTGAAGTAGCACACTGTCTATCAGCTAACCAGATCCTCATGTCCTCAGGCAAAGTGCTAAGGGTTTGTTCCCTTACCAAAAGGTCTGCCAGCCCTTCAGAAGTGGTGACCTGACATCCACTCACCCAGCTATGAAAATAAGTTCTCAGTTCAGCAATATATTCACATACATTTTCATCTGCCTTGCATTTATGCTCACAAAACTTTTTCCTATACATTTCAGGTGTTAGCTTAAAACATTCCAACAAGGGTCTTTTTACAGCAGTATAATCAAAACAGTCAGTGTCATGCATTTTTGCTAAAGAAGTTTCAGCTTTACCATGGAGTAAGGGGATCAGGAACAGTACCCAGAGCCCTTGGTCAACTTCATACTGTTTACATACCCATTCAAACATATGAATGAAGCTATCAAAATTATCCCTCTCTTTAAACTGTGGAAGAAATTTACTGACCTTTTGGGGCCCGGTTACTCCCTTCCCCATTACCTCCATGACTCTGGCGAAGAGTCAGCATTTTCCTCTCATGCCTCCTCTGCCGTTCATTTTCCTCAGCTTGTAGACTCCTCATTTTCTCAGCTGCTTCTAGTTCCATATGCCTGGCCTCCAACTCAAGTCTCTTTAGCTGGATTTTTAAGTCCACTGCAGAAAGGTTAAGCTGTCCATTCTCCCAAGGATATTGTATCTCCACTGTCAGTCTGATTGTCCTCCAGGCTGCTATTTTCTGATGCAGCTTAACCAAGGCTGCAATCAGGTCTGCCTTAGTCAGGTTTCCATGCACCATTCCCCTAGCCTGGCACATCTCTGCCAGCTGGCTCCTTGTCAGCTTTCCATACTCCTCTACTGACATGCTGCCTGCTCACCCTGACTAACACTAAGCTAACAAAGGAAATAAAACAATTGTCATCTGAACTCTGAGTATACATTGCGTGGCTGTTTTAGAGTACAAAACACTATTAGAGATCATTGTACATAAGCTACAGGAATTCGCTCTACCCACACCACTACAAGCCAGTGTTTGCCAACTAATCAATATGTGATGTGGATCCCACCACAGCAAACCAATATGTTAAAGGATATCCCAACCACTGCCACCAATATGTGATGACCGTGCCCTGCCCCAGCAATCAAGGAGCCTTAATCCTCACCACTAACACCAGAGAGGACAACTCCTAGATGAGGAAAGGATAACTAATACAGTAAAGTACAATTTCCCTTAAGTGCACACAGAGATCACAGTCAGTCTGGGGCTGGTTGCTCCCTTGCTCACCAGGTCCCTAATAAGACTCCCAACTGGCACAGCTATAGGGTCCAGATCTCAGCCTAGCTGGCAAGCTAACCTCCAGTACCCTCTCTGTCCAACCAGTGCTTCGTGTCCCTGCCCAGGTAGCTGACACACACCCACACTTTGAGATAAGTATTTATACAACTTCACAGACACTCCTGGGAAAGGATGACACAGATTCTCCAGCTGTGCCCCTTTACCCAGACTATACGGTAGTAATTTCTGCCACCGCCAGCTAATATTATTATCAGCTAACCAAAGGCCCTTGAAAGTGTGTCCAATTATTACTGTGCAATATTATTATCCAGTTGGTAATGTGACTATTCAGTCTATGGCTTATTTTAGAGTGGCCTATTGCAATGAGCTCTATAAATATGCATTGTACTCTAGAGCCTACTTCTCTATACAAACCAGCCACAGGTAAAGGTTTTTAAAATATTTAATAATAAATAATTAAAACACAAGACAATACTACTACACCACAGTGATATCTAAAAGTTCAGAGATCACACTGAAATTAAAACAATACAGTAGGACAGGTCTGATGTCAAAGAAAAACACAATCTAACTTTCTAATTTTTAGCTATTCTTAAGAGAAAACACAGTGCTATAATCTTACTTACATACATAAAGAGCAAGCAGTGCTGGGTGAGATGTCCAAGATCAAAATGCTTTCAGTCTCTCACTGAATAAGAAGTTATGTACCTACCATAACGTTCCATGTTAGTTGTCTTCTTCTCGCCTTCTTTCTTGCTGGTTGGTTGGGTTTGGAGCCGATCCTCGGCTCCGACTCGGCCATCTTCTAAAGCTCGAGAGCTATTTACTGGCTTGAGGCCTCCCCATATCCCACAATGCCTGATGCTAGATCCCCAGATCTCGTCTGGTAGACCTAACTACAGACAAATATAAGGACACCTGTCCCAACAGCATAAGTTTAGCTACAGAGCAAAAAGGTTGAGGGAACAAAGCAAATAAGATCCAGCCAGCTAAAAGGAACTCATAGGGCAACTCTTCTTGGTCTATTAGGATAGGGGGACGGAGGGTGGGACGCAAGAAAGAAGGCGAGAAGAAGACAACTAACATGGAACGTTATGGTAGGTACAGAACTTCTTAATGTCACCTTCATTCTTGCTGGTTGGGACAGCATCCCTAGCACCTCAGTCCTGTGTGGCTCATCGGAACAGACTCTTCAGCACAGTGGAAGCAAAATCAGCTCTGCTCCTAGAGGCCACATCCAACTTATAATGAGAAATAAATGTATGGGGAGTGGCCCATGTTGCTGCCGCACAAATGGCTTCCATTGGTAATCTTGTCTGAAAAGCGACAGAAGTAACTAAAGCCCTAGTAGAGTGGCCTTTTGGTTTAGCAGGGAGCTGTTTGTTCCTCAATTGATAAATCAAAGTAATAATAGAAGTCAACCACCTAGACAGAGTTACTTTAGACACTGGTAGACCTTGTTTACCTTCAGCATAGGACAGGAAGAGCTGATCTGATTTTCTAATTTGTTTAGTCCTATGCAAGTAGAAACGTAATTGTCTATGAATATCCAACTGATGTAATTTATGTTCAGCTTTGTTGGAATAATTTGGGAAGAAGACCGGAAGATCAATGGACCGATTCAGATTACTCTCAGAAGGTACCTTAGGAAGGAAGGAGGGATTAGTCCTGAGCGAAACTCTGTCATTATGGAAAACTAAATAAGGAGGGTGAACACAAAGGGCCTGGAGTTCGGAAACTCTTCTGGCTGAGGTAATTGCCACAAGAAAGAGGTTTTTCCAAGAAAGAAACTTTAAGGAACATGAAGCTGTGGGTTCAAAGGGGGGCAATATTAGGGAAGCTAAGATCAAATTAAGATCCCACGGAGGCGGGGGATCTCTTACTGGGGGCATGAGCAAAGTAGTCCCTTTGAGAAAAGCTTTGCAAAGCTTATGGGACATGATACTAGTTTCAGATAGGCCTGTATGAAAATTTGAAATTGCGGCTAACTGAACTCTAATGGTGGCAGAAGAGGACCCAGCCTGAAAAAGTTCCGCTAAGAAATCTAAAACGTGGTGGACCGGGGCTGAAAAGGGATCTATGTTTTTATACTCTGCAAGAGAAACGTTTCCACTTACTAGCATAAGTTTTTCTGGTGGTAGATTTGTGCGAAGATAAGATGATTTCATGCACCGATTGGGAAATGTCCAGAAGCCTGGCTAAGGTTGGAAGTGGAGCAACCAAGCAGTGAGGTTGAAAGATTGCAGGGATTGGTGGAGCCCGCCCGACTGATGGATCAGGAGGTCTGGTACAGGGTCCATGGCTGCTCCAGGTGGTGATGATGCAGGAACGGAAACCAAATTTGTCGAGGCCAGTAGGGGGCAATGAGGATCATCATGCATCCCAGCACGGTAGCTTTCTGTAGTAGTTTGGGAATAAGGGGAAATGGAGGGAATGCATAAAGAAGTCCCTGAGGCCAATCGTGGATTACAGCGTCTCTGGGAGGGTATCCGGGAAGAGGGAGAAGAGAAAAGAAACTGTCGCACTTGCTGTTGAAGGGGGTGGAGAAAAGGTCGCAGCAAGGCTGACCCCATTTGCGGAAGATTTGGTCTGCCACTGTCTGATTGAGAGACCACTCATGAGGCATGAGAATTGCACTGCTCAGCCTGTCCGCTATAACGTTTGACTTCCCAGGGATGTGCATTGCTATCAGAAACCACTGGGAAGAGATCGCCCATCGCCAGAGCTTCTCGACATAAGGGGTAGGACTTGGTTCCGCCCTGCTTGTTGATGTACCACACTACCGACATATTGTCTGTCTGAATTGCAATGGTCCCAGTGGGAAGAGAATTCTGAAGAGTTTGCAATGCTAAAAGCACAGCTCTCATCTCCAAGACATTGATATGCAGATGGTACTCATGGGGATGCCATGTGCCTTGGACTGTTCTGCCCTGAAAGTGCCCCCCCCCCCGATCAGGGAGGCATCTGTGGTCACCGTGGCTACTGGAGGAGGAAGAACAAATGGTCTGCCCTGGGGTACTGACGGGGAAACCATCCACCAAGCAAGCTGGTCTTTGCATGTCTGTGTAATCATAATCATGTGAGACATTGGAAGTTGTAGAAATGACCATTGGGTGAAAAGCAACCACTGAAGAATCCTCATATGAAAACGAGCCAGGGGGACTAGTTTGATCGCTGCTGCCATGAGGCCCAATGTCTTCAGGATGAATCTGGCCTGAATTTTCTTGCATCCTAATAACACCTGTACATGTCGGCGAATATCTAATACTCTGTGTAATGGAAGTCTCGCTGACATGTCTTTTGTAATTAAACTTGCACCTATAAATGTTATAGACTGACAAGGAGAGAATGCAGACTTTTCGAAATGTAGTGTGATACCTAGATTGGAGCAAGTTTGGATGGTGTAGTTCCTGGCTCATAGCAGCTGATGTCTGGTGGTAGCAGTAAGGAGCCAGTCGTCTAGTTAGGGAAACACCTGGAATCCTTGCCGTCTCAGGTGAGAGGTAACTACTGCCATACATTTGGTGAACACCCTGGGGGCTGTGGTGAGACCAAAGGGCAGAGCTCGGAACTGATAATGACTGGCTCCCAGCCGGAAGTGGAGGAATCTTCTGGAGCGCCTGTCCATTTTGATATGGTAGTACACATCTTGAAGATCTATGGAGCACATCCAATTGTCCTGACCCAAAAAGGGTAGAATGGACTGAAGCGTGACCATCCGGAACTTTGTTCTTTGTACAGACCTGTTTAGTCTGCTGAGATCCAAAATGGGTCTCCAGTCCCCTGTCTTTTTTTGGTACCAAAAAGAGCCTTGAGTAGATTCCGGATCCTTGCTGGTCTGCTGGGACTCATTGGATGGCTCTTTTTTGTAGCAGTTTTGAGATCTCTTGGACTGCTTGTTCCCATAGACTGGGTGGAACATCTGGAAGGGATTTGTTTGACCTTAAGGGGGTATGAACGAAGGGAATTCTGTAACCTCCGGATATAATAGACTGTACCCATCTGTCTTGAGTTATGTCTTGCCAGGCTTTTGGGTACAGCGATAATCTTTCCCCGACTGCCTCCGAAGGCGGGCAGCTGGGCAGCCCCTCAGGGATGCTGGAAGGGCTTGTCAGAGAAGGGATCTCTGCTGCCCTGATTTTGCGGGCACCCTCTGCCTCGAGGGCAGTGTCTATTGTTCCCTCCTCTGCCTCTGGAGGGGAAACTCACCACGTGTGTCAGGCATGGCTCCCTTGGGTTTCTGGAACCACATTTTGCCACTTTTCTGACCTTTGGAGTATGTTCTAGGAGGAGTGGAAAAACGGACTCCCACAGCAGAGAGAGTCTTGCCTTCCTGCTCACACCTGGTAAGGATATCCTTCACCTGTGGTCCAAAAAGAGCAGAACCATCAAAAGGGGTATTGGTGAAAGATGCCTTAATGGGATCCGCAAAGTTACATAACCGCATCCAAGCGTGCCTTCTCAAGGCCACACCTGTGCCTGCGGCTCTACTCGCCCCATCAGCTGCATAAGAAATGAGCCACATGGAGGAGTTCACTATCGAATTAAGAGTCGCCAGCTGGGAGGTAATCTTATCCTGGGCCCCCGCAGCTGAAGGATCTTGAAGGGTATCTCCTAGCTCCTTAAGGAGATCCCTTTGAAGGCATGTAAAATGACACAAATAGTTCAGCGACCGCATGGAAAAGGTCGCTGAGGAAAACATCCACTTCCCATATCTGTCCATCGTCCTAGACTCCTGATTAGGGGGATGGACAGACGAAGAAGTCTCAGCCAACTCCTTTTTCATGGACGCTGCTACCACCATAGCATCAACAGGGACACCCTTTGTCAAAAATTGCTTGTCTTGTGGTGCTGTGATGAATTTCATAAGCCTTCAAGGAGTTGGTTCCACTGTGTCTGGGGCTGACCATGCCTTTTGAGCCACCACTGCCATCAGAGGATCGAAAGGCGGAGACACCCAGGAGGTGGAGGGGCGAGAAACAAACGCGTCCAGATATACCGACTCATCCTCAGAAGGGTTAAGGGTAGTCCAGTTCCCCCTCTGCCTAAGTATCTCAAGGATGTCTGAGAAGGAGACATCTTCAGAGGGGGACCTCGGGGACCCTTCTGAATCCTCTAAGTCGGTATCCAAAGTGACTGACTCAGGGGAGTTAACATGCTTCCTCTTACATTTTCTCTTTCGAGGGGGGTCCTCTGAATGATCAGGGGAGGCCTCGAAAGAGGAGGACATGCCCGACGTGCCCACTGGGGCGACCTGGAGCACTTGTTCTCCTCGCTTGGGGTCTGGAGGAGGGGCAGAGGCAGACGCAGGCACCATGGGGGGAGGAGCCGAAGAGGCTGATCGTGGGGCTGACTGAGGGGCCAGCACACTCCTCATGACCTCAAAGGCACCCCTTCCCAGCAGAGAAGAAGGCTCAGGCTCCGAAGAGACCGGAACCCTCCCCTGCACTGAGAGGGATGGCTCCGAGGCAGAAGTAGGAGCAGAGCTCACCTGCGCCGAAGCTCCGAGAGGGAAAACGGGGTCGGACAAGGGTCCGAAGCCACTCGCCCCCTCGGAACCGACAACGGAGTCTCGGCACCCAGATCCCTCCAAGGACGGTGCCATGGAAGTGATCGGAGCTGAAGGAACCAAAAGGGTAGGTATCAGCTCCGACGGTTCCACAATCCAAACCCCAACCAGCTCAGGCTCCGAACTCAAGGGGTGAGTCGAAGGAGGAACTACTGTACAGATGGGCAGAGCCGAACCCTGATGAGGGGGGCTGGATAGCATTTTAGCCAGGGCCTGTGATTTCAGAAGTCTGCTCACCACTCTCTCCAAGTCATGGTCAGACAATCTCGAAGACCAAGAAGAGTGAAATCGGTGACTTCGCTCCGACTGTAACAGAGGTGACCCCGGAGCTGAGCGAATTGACTCTAGGGATGGAGACCTAGAACGCTTTCGGCTCCCTGAAGGTTCTGACCCCAGGATCATAGCTGACTGAGAGGCAGGTACTTCGGTTCTGGCCATAACTGAAGTCGAAGCAGGCGCCACACCCGACGACGGCTCCGAGCTGGGAGCCGACGGCTTTGATGGCTGGAAGGGTTTCCCTGGCTGAGTCTTAGCAGGTGACCCTTCAGGTTTTAGTAATCCTCTAAGGATCCCAGCAGTAGACACAGGAAGTGTGACCATCTGTCAGAGACATTTTCTGACAGAATGAGTCACACTTCTTGAATCCCGATATCTTAGTATCTTTGGATATCCTGTAAAAAGAAAAATCACAGGAAAAAAAGGCCAACAGTACAACAGTAGGTAACAAGTATAAAGAACCGTACACACACACAAAAAAACAGTTACCACACCTTAACAACACACACAAACACACACTATAACTATAATATATATATATATATATATATATATATATATATATATATATATACACATATATATATATATATATGGATCTATCTTACTACGTCGACATGTCAAAACGCCGACAACAAAATCACCGACACCACATAACCGACATTTCACAAACACGAAACCTCACATGCCCGACACACCATAATCCCGACAAGCAACAAACAAAACAAATCCCCGGTCCAAAAGCACACACACAACACAAGCACACCAAAATCCTTACAAACCAACACTAAACCTCACATACACAACTACCTACAACCTTAACCCAAACCCTAACCCTAAGGTCCGCCACTATCACACACTCACCTAACCCGCCTAACCCTAACTCACTTAACCCGCCCTAACCCACAAACTATCACAGTCGCACACTTACCTAGCCAGCTTCTAACCCTAACTCACTTAACCCGCCCTAACCCACAAACTATCACAGTCGCACTTACCTAGCCCGCCCCTAACCCTAACTCACTTAACCCGCTAACCCACACACTATCACAGTCGCACACTTACCTAGCCCGCCCTAACCCTAACTCACTTAACCCGCCCCTAACCCACAAACTATCACAGTCGCACACTTACCTTACTCGCACCCTAACGTCCGTCACTACCGCATACATACACAGCCTTTTCCCATGTCGATGTTCTCAGCGTCGGGGTTTTGATCCGTCGGTCTTCTCCGTTTTCGATCTTCTGGCGTCGGTGTTCTCGCTGTCGGCGTTCTGACTTGTCGACGTAGTAAGATAGACCCATATATATACATATATATATATATATATATATATATATATATATATATATATATATATATATATATATATATATATATATATATACTATAAAAAGTACTACAACTATTTCTACCTGAAAACACTACAAAAGGTATTTTAGAGAACAAGGGTTAGCCTCTAACTAAAATGGCTACCTTGAAGAGAGAAAAAGAGAGGGGGGAGGGGAAAACTCTCTAACAGTAAAACGAGTTTTCTAAGGGGATGTGATAGATCTAAAACTACACAGAGACAAAAAGTACTAAACTACTATAATAAGAACTAAACACTAACTATTTATATGAAAGTTTTTTATATAAAACCTATCAAAAGACAAAAATACGACCTGAGCCAGCAAAAGCGACCTCGTAGCAGAAGCGGAAAATGAGATCTAGGGATCTAGCGCCAGGCATTGTGGGATATGGGGAGGCCTTGAGCCAGTAAATAGCTCTCGAGCTTTAGAAGATGGCCGAGTCAGAGCCATGGATCGGCTCCGAACCCAACCAACCAGCAAGAATGAAGGCAAGATAAACAACATCAATAGTTTTTAAACACTAACCAACAGCTCTGCTGAGGTCCTCCCAAATTACATCATTTTGACACTTAGGTTTTCTCAGTATTCACATTACGTCATCTTGACACTTAGTCTGGAGTCCCCAGGACACAAACTGCATTATTTAGCAAGCTAACACCTGCTCAGGAAACTACAACAATAAAATACATTTCACATGTACACTCTAGCAGAAACCAAAGCAATAAAACACCTTCCACATGTAAATTCTGGCCCTTAACTTTAACCTTAAAACAATGGACTTGAAACCTGCATCCAGACTCACTGGAGCAGACTTGTAAAACATCAAAGCGATTCATAAGATCTTTCCAACTTCAAAAGACACATTTGAAATGCTTGGCTTGGTTTTCCTTACAGCAGATGGCAATGTTGCAACAATCTTGAAGTTCACATTTTACAGTGTTTTCTTTCATTTAAAAACCCAAGCCTGTATTTTACATTTATTTATACAGTTGATAGAATTATGTATCAGATTCTATTTGACTAGGCTGGCAGCCTTCGCCCATCTTCCTCCAGTCTTAACACGTACAACTTTCACAACTGTACTATGCTCATCATTCCCATTGCTTAAGTAGCCTTTAGTCTATATGGGTTGATTACAAAAGCCTATCCAACCTGAGAGGAGGAGGAGGAGGAGGAAGGATATGAATCCAGGAATCCTTGGAGACTGGTCCTAGCAAAGCCAGTCCTGGATCTAACCAAAAGATAATAGTGTGCAATACATTGTACAAGTATATACTAAGGACCATGTAGCTGCCTCTAGAAACCTTGTAGAATCCACCCCTTTCCAATATGCCAAAGAAGACGTGGTCCCCAGAGAGTGTGTCTTAATTCTGCCTGGAAGTGGTTCATCATGGTGGGTATAACAAAAGGTAATAGCTGAGGACAACCAACTAGAAAAAGTCTGTTTGATGTGGATTGTCCTTTTGTTAGTCCTAACATAAGAAATAAAATAACCAATTTGCTTTTCTAAAGGACTAATTTCTATCAAGATATTACCTGAGCTGCCAATGCATGACCAGAGTTTAAGTAATCTTTTCTCCATGGTTCTGAGGGTTAGGCTAGAACACTGGAAGGATAATGGTTTGATTCAGAGAAACTCTAAAATAACCTTGGGCATGAATGAGGGATTGCTTCTTACTCATACGTGATCCCAGACCAGAACATAATAGATAGGGTTAATCCACCAAGAGAGCTAGCAACTCAGATAATCATCTTACAGATGTCAGAGCAAAAATAATAGTTTTCCAAGAAAAGAACCTTAAATCTACCTGATGTGTATATTCAGATAGAGATGTGGTTAACTTTTCCAAAAAAAATTTAAAATGCCAGAAAGAAGCAACTTGTTTGCAAGGTGAGCTCAGAGAAACACTCCCATCAAAAACTGTTTTACTGAGAAAACATTGAAAAGAGTGAAGGGTCCAAGTGCAGACATATTGAAGTGGCTGCAAGATGTACCTGGACAGAGCAGAACAAAGGCCAAAGGATAATAACTCATATAAATATATGAGTACCAGTAGTAGAATCCCAGATAGGGTCCTACTTATTCGGTAGGCACCAACTAGAAAATCGTTTCATATGTCAAGATAAGACTTTTTAGAAGCAATATTTCTTGCCTCCTTTAGTACGAGTAGTATCAGAGACCAGGTAGATAACAGAACATGCTTTAGACTGGGATGTATCAAACTCTCCCATCTGGTGTGAGTAGATCCAATAGTGAGGAAGCCTGTAGTAATTGTCCTTGCCCAGTTCCATAATATGCCCGTGCCAAAAGCAGGTCTTCAGAAATATATTTTGGAGAGTTCCTCTGAATCCTCAGAATTACCCTGTAAATTAGTGAAAGGGGTGGAAACACATAAAGAAACATTTCCCTGCAAAGGAATGAAAAAAACACATATAAAGTTGTTTGTTTTGAAAGGAGGCAAACATATCTATTTGAAGTGTTCCCCAAAACTGGATCATTACCTGGAAAACCTCTCTTTCTCTAAATCTAAAGTCTGAGATGAATAGCAAACTATCCCAAGTACATTTGCTAAATGTCATTAAGTGTAATATCATATAGTCAAATAAAAAAATAATTACCTGAAGGTCATTTCTCCATCTCCATGTTTTTTGTTTTGATAAAAGGATCCTCTGTATGTGTTTCCTTCCTTGTCCACCAGTAACCCATGCCCTGCACAAAGACAATTTGTAATGGTTAAACTGTAAGAAATGCGGAGACAAGTAAAATTATTATCTCAAATATGCAAACATGCAAAATATACATTACAGTAGTCTTAGGTACCATGCATAATAGCAGATTTTTTCAAAGAGGTGTCATCTCTGCAGTTAACTTTACATCTAGTCTCCACCTTTTAAACCATCGCATTGGTGATTTTTCTCTAGCAATTTCATTCCCATTGAGCCAATTAAGCTGTTCTCACATAGAATATTAAAAGGAAGTGTGTGTACCATCTTCAGTTTTTCATAGCAAGACATCTAGTTTGCTTTGTTTTAAGGAAAAAAAAATACTTTAACATTGACTGCTCCTCAGTCCTTGGGAAAATATTTGTACTAGTAGTCTGCACACCTATCTCATACAGAATTTGGTCTCATATGTTATGTCTGTTCCTACTAAAATGTGTAGTCTTCTGTAAAATTATTGGATACTGAAGTCACAAAATAATGAGACATTTGAGTTTCGCAGTTCATTTCCTTTAAATACTAATGTTTACTAGAGCAACATTTAAAATCTGTCGCTGATTTTGGGACTTTGTACCCAATTATTTTTAGTTTTCTCCATAATTCTTGCTCTAAGAGGTTGAAAGGTAGGGAAATCTGAAAAGGAAAGCAAGATAGTATTAGGAGACTATTTTACAATCTGAATGCTCAATGAATATTTCTTGTAGGACTGCATCAGAGGTAGGGATAAAAAGGAAAAGCTTTACAGATGGACACAAGTGGGTAGAAAGGAGTCCATGGCTGTATCAATCTTTCTCACACAAAGACAATAAATTGTATAAGTTTATTTATTTATTTATGCACTTATAATTTGTTAACTGAGTAAGAGCAGATCTACTGACCCTTTTCAGGTTATGACCCAAGTATATATTGCATAAACATGCATATGAGATAAAATTAAAGTAGAAATGTTGGAAGGCAATAATATAATGGAAATATTACAGTTAGAAATACCACACTTGCAGCAAAATCAATCAGGGAATTAAATTAATATAAATTATATACACAGATATAAACACATAAATGCAATTATATATATATCATCTTCTTATTTTGGCTTTTCCCAGTTAGGGGTCACCACAGCGGATCGCCTGTCCACTCATGATTGGCAGTGGAGTTTTACGGTGTCAAGTTGCCAGCCCAGTGCCCAACCTTCCACAGAAGGTACACACACACACACACACACACACACACACACACACACACACACACACATACACACACGCACGCACGCACGCACTCACTCATGCCTAAGGCCAATTTAGAGTGTCCAATCCACCTACAGCATGTCTTTAGGATGTGGGAGGAAACTGGAGCACCTAGAGGAAACCCACACGACCACAGGGAGGACATGTAGACTCTGCACAGAAGGCACCCCAGCCAAGTATTGAACCGGTGAACCTCCTGTTGTGAGACGGCAATGCTAATCACTGCACCACCATGGCCGCCCTGGTTAAAACACATGAACATACTCATTACATATACTGTACAGACATTTACAATGGGAAATTGCTGATTCAAACAGAGTTGAAATTTACTAGTTGAGTTCAAACTGAGTATATGACAATGTACTGCATTAGTCTGCTTCCATGGGTCGGTTTGCATAAAGATGTGAAAGTTCAAGCAGTGTGGAACAAGCAGGACAGACAAAAGCATTACATTTCTCACTTAGTGTGGTTTTGGAGGTCTGTAATGTTTGATTATTTTTAACCGCATCTGGAAGATTGTTTCAGATCGCAGGAGCTAATCTGAGGAAGGTCCTCTCACCAGTGGCATTTTTCTACGTGGGTCTAATTAGTGTTAGTGTGTTGTCTTGGCTACTTCTTGCTGAGTAATTCATTTCTCATACTAGAAGTAGTCTTTTAAGAGATGGATAGCAACCAGAGTAAGGAATTCTGTAAATTAGAATAGCATAAAGAAAAGTTGCTCTTTTAGTAAGAGATAGACATTTTACCTGCTTTATTACATCACAGTGATGCTTATTTCTATTCTCCTAAGAGAACAAATCTGAAAATGTTACTTTCAACTGCTTGCTATTTATTTGTAATTGGATTGAAATGTAGGCAGAGCAGAGGTAAGACATTCTATTTTGCAGCAAAATATTTTGGCAATAGCTAAGCATGTAGTAGGTAATAACAGATGGCAGCTTCAGTAGCAAAATTTTAGCTTAGTTGGAGGTTGTGTTTTCTGTATGGAGGGGTAAATTTAAAACGGGCACTGGTAAGAGACCAAGTAAATTTACCAAAACATTAGATGTTCAAATAGATCATGTTGCACTAGCCTGCGCTATACAGGATGTATCCTACCAAGGATCAGACATCTCGCCAGCTTGCAAAGTACTAGGGTGCCTTCCACACATCCATATGTCCAAGGAGGCAAAAAAGCATGCAAGTATAAAAGTAGACAAACAGGTGCCAAAAGCCAGAGTTTCCATGCTCCCAAATTAAAAGGAAGCTAAAGCCCTGAAGACAGAAGTATGTACTAGGAGAAATATGGAAGATAGGAATCACCCTAGCTGAAAAAGAAGGGGGAGCAAAAAGGAAGATGTTTGTGCCATAACAATGATCTACTAGAACATCAGCTATTATAGTAAGTGTACTTACATATCTGTACTATGTTCATCATTAGGTCATTGCTGTAGTTGCCTAAGCTACAATGGGTTGAAAAACAAAACCTAGCTATAAAGGCTGAAGTAAGAAGGATCAGAGTTCAAGAGCCCCGGGGTTAAAGTCTTAGCAAATCCAGCCCTAGCCCTGCAGAAGGAATCAGTTTTGTAGTGCTTTGTAAAAAGTAAGTACAGGAGACCAAGTAGAACATTTCTAGGGTCCACCTCTTTCCAAAAATAAAGGGATTAACCATGATGAGAATAACACTGAATAGCATGGGACAATCATTTGGAAAAAGTGTGCTTTGATACTGGTTGTCCTTTCTTTTTACCTCCACTGGCAAAAATAACTCATCTGAACTTCTAAAGTAATTTGCCTTTTTTAATGTAGTATCTTACTTTTCCATGGACATAGGTTCATAGGTAGGTCCTAAGCTATCAGCCCAAGGGACTATGTTAGCCTAGCCAATAAGGTTCCCTGGCTTACGCCACCCAAGAAAGTTATTTTCCTGTGCCACTGTCGAGCAGAGACACAGAAGTGATCCCCAGGGTGTATTTCCTATTTTCCATCCATTCATCAAGATTTTTCTTGAAGAGTGCTAATGAAGAACTTTGCTTGACATAGATGGCTAGCCTGTTCCAGAGTATGGGAAGTCTCTGGGACAGGAATCTGTCCCTCCAGCATGTCCTGTTTATTGTGGTGACAAGGTTTAGGTGCCTAGAGTGTGTAGCTCAGAGGGATTGGGATTTCTTTAGGTGTAGCATGTCCAACAGCTCTGGGTTTGACATAGCTTTATATGTTAGGCAGAGATCACCTTGGAGTAGGCGATATGCTACGGAGTAAAGCTGGAGTTTTCTGAGGCGGTCAGTGTAGGGCATTTGTTTGAGTCCAGTAATCCTCTTTGTGAGGTACTTCTGTGGCCTTTCCAGATGCTGCAGATGTCTTGTGAGGTACATTCCAAAAGGGGCGTCATACTCTATAATGGGTCTAATGAGTGTCAAGTAGAGGGGAACAATGACCTCTTTTTTCCTGGATGAGAACCCTTTTATGATGAGGTGTGCCACGTGGAAGGACTTCCTGACTACTGCGGCGATGTGACTATCAAAGGAGAGACTACTGTCCATCTGGGTCCCAAGGTCTCATCACACATTTGGTGTTAAGTAGATTGCTGCCTATGTGGTAGTTCATGGGTACAGAGTTTTTACCAAAGAGGATGACACTGCACTTTTTGGCATTGAGCTTGAGGCCATGGCTCTGACAACAGGCATCTATCTCAGCGAGGCCCTTCTGTAGGATGTCCACATCATTTGGGGACTTGACTATGGCTACCAGTTTGCAGTCATCTGTGAACTTCATTAGCCAGAGGCCTTCTGTGTTTGGTATCTACTTCTCTGAAGTACAGGCTAACAGGAGAGGTCCCAGGACGGAACCCTGTGGTGCTCCACTTGTCACTGCTTTGAGGTCAGATTTGGAGTCTGCAACTTTTACAGTGTGGGTTCTGTCAGTGAGCCAGTTGGCAACCCATCTTGTGATGTAGGGATTTATACCTAGTTTAGTATGTTTAGCTGTAATTCCTGAATGGGGGATGGTGTCGAAAGCTTTGGCAAGGTCAATATAGGCTGTGTGAACCACCTTACCCTCATCTATGGCTTTGGTGACTGCCTCAAAGAAGTCGATCAGGTTCAGGAGGTATGATCTGCCTTTCACAAACCCGAACTGGGTGGGATCCAGTGTTTGGAGGTTACCAATGACTTTGTTTACGAGTTCCATGTTGATACGTTCCATGGCCTTGCACAACATGCAACATCCATCCACAAAATGCAGACTTTTTTCTTATTTTTATTTTTTGTTCAGGAAAGAATACAGAGGGATAGACTGACATGGTTGAATCACATAAGCTTTTGCAACTCAGATACTCTTCTAGCTGAGGTCAGAGTAATTAGCAATACTGTTTTCCATGTTATGAACTTTAAATAAGCCTGATGACCTGGCTCAAAAGAAACAAGTATAAGCTTTCATAGTACATGGTTAAGATCCCACAGAGGAGTCACTTGTTTTTTTCAGGTGGACGGACATATAGCACCCCATTCAGACAGGCAGAAATGTCCAAAAGATGAATTGTAATAGAAGTGTAAGAAAATAACAGTTTGGTAACTCACAAAATGCAGAACCAACAGAGTTTGTACTTTTTAAAGGGTCTTGGTTCTTGCTATGACACAAACTAGAAAATCTCTTTCTAGTACCAGGTTTCTTAGCCTCCTATAATACCTGCTGCACAGGGTCTACCTGAAAAGAATAAGGGACACTTGGCCAACATGCTACAAAAATGGAAAAGCATAAGGGGGGGAGGGCTATACCTCCTATGCCCCCCCAAATGAATATACTAACTCCGGGATCTCACCACAGTGGGGAAAAGGGAGAATCTCCCAGTTTGGTCAACTGTCCATTTTCCCTATGAAAAACTTTGATAATCCATGATGTTGATCTTTTGCCACTTCAGCGATGTTGTCTCAATCATTTTGGATTTGTTGTTGTGGGGATTCGACCTTTTCAGGTAGACCCACTGTACATCCTCAGGAAAAAAAAGAGAGTCTAAAGAGTGTTAAAATTCTCTCACCTGGTTTGTGAGCTTGAAAACTTGAAGATTAGGGTGGATCAGAAAGCACATATCCCTTGTGAGTAAGTTCATTATGTAAGGAAGCTTGTAGTAATTGCCGTTGGCCATTTTTAAAATAAGGGAGAAAGTACAGTTATGGTTAAGTAAACTTACCATAACAGTAGATGTTCAAATGATCACTGCTGCAGTAGCCTTAGCTATATGGGTTATATCCTACATAGGACAGATAGCCAGCCAGCCTCCAAAGTTTCAGAGCATCTTCCACTCAGCCAGACCATTAACAGATCAAGCAAATAAATATAAAATAAATGGTTGAGCCATCAAGCCCTTCAGCAATTTCATGCAAAATGAATGATGGAGACTAGAGCCCTGAAAGAAGACAAAGGTAGGTAAAGAAAATTCAGTGCCCACACTCGGACAACAAAAACACACACAAAATAAGGAGGGCGGAGTAATAAAATTCAATGTCTACACACCCTGGTGACAAAAACATACAAATAAATAAGGGGGATGATGGGAGGAAGGGAGCAGCTACTGTAGCAGTAATCATCTGCAAGTCTACTGCTATGGTAAATTTAGTTACACGACTGTGCTATGTTCATCATATAGGTTCATAGGCAAGTACTACTCTAGCTGCCCTTGTGGACCATTTTAAGCCTAGCCAATTTTCCTTTGGTGAGAATGAAACCCTGTACTTCTTGTTTGTGAGATAAACACTTTAAATATTATACCAAACCCCAACTGCTACAGTAGCCTTAATGATATGGGTAGAACACAATAGCTTATAAGGCTTGGGAGGAGGAAGGATGAGCGTTCAAAAGCCCCTGGAGAATGGTCCTGCTCTAAACCTGGAAAATGAATCTAGTTGTTGCCTCCAGAATACTTCCACTTAAACCCCTTTCCAAAACTTCACTAGTGAAGCCAAGGCCCTAATAGAATCTGCCATAAAGCACCCTGGAATTGACTTGTTATGGTGGGAGTAACAAAGAGAGATGAGAAAGGGACAACCATTTGGAAATAGCCTGCTTTGACACAGGCTGCTTTTTTTTTTCTTATCTTCATAAGAAATAAATAACTGGTTTTAATTTCTGAAGACTGCTTTAGTTCTGTCAAGACACTGCCTAAGCTGTTTGTGGACATCCAGAGTATAAAGAATCCTCTTGCCCTCATTTTTAGGTTCTGGAAAAAAGATATGGAGAGGGATAGCGTGGCTCCAGGTAAACTCATAGAACACTTTAGGTATGAATTTATTTAGCTATCTTTTTTGACCTAGAACATCTGACTGTGAAAAGTCCATTTTCAGTGGATGCCCAGGTAGAAAGGTTTCAGCAGATGCATTTAAGGACCTCATTACAAAACAAAATTTTTACAAGGATATACCACACTAATAGTTGTTAAAACATTGAGATATCAAAATATAATGAAGTGACACTATACAAAGATAAAATGGGTATTTCTTCTATGGTGACATTATATATGACATTAAATTCCAAGTATAAAATGCAAACAGTTCATGTGCAATATAACTGACAAGCAGACATTAGATATGAGATGATTATGGAGGGTTACAGTATAGATGTAAAAAATAAAACTGAGGTAAGGAGTATGAAATATTAGTCAGTAGGTAAATATTAGTTAAAGCTAGTAGAGGGAGAGAGACATTGTATATCTGATAAGTCGGATAACTGGGGTAAGAATATGAGGGGACATACGGAAACAGAGCCTTGTTATAAGACAGTGGTGAAGAGCATCTGAAGGAGATTAATAAAGTGGGAAGATAAGAGAGAAATTAAAATGTAAAGTGGGAATTAAGATAGGAAGGTAATTGAGGAAAAGTGGTAGAAATATTTGCTGTGTTGAAGGGGATAGAAGTTATAAAAGGATGAGTGTTTGATATGAGAAGAGAAAAGGCCCTAGGGCCATTAGCCTATTAACATCCTATGAATCTATGAATCTATGAAACTGGAGTTACCCAGGTGAGGAACACGTGCATGGCTATGTGTAGTTTAGGTGTTGTTTCAGTAAGGACTTGAAGGTGGAAAGTTTCATGGTCTGTTTTAGGTATGTTGGGATGGTGTTCCAAAGTTTAGATATATAGGAATACGATGAGATATATAGGAATACGATGAGAATTTACTGGTTGAGTGATGGTCTCAACCTGAAGAGTAGTGCTGCAGGGTATCTTTCAGTGCTGGTAATTTATCTGATGAATGTTTAAGATCATTTTTAATAAGTTGTGAGTGTGTTAAATAGCTGGGTAGCTCAAGACAGTTTAACTGTTTCAGGGCTCTGGAATGATGCGACAAACCCTAGGCTTGCAGTAAATTTGGCAACTTTATAGTAACAGAGATTTTAGCTTTAAGTATGGTATTTAGATTTGTAAAAATAGGTGAGGCATATATTAGGGATGGAGGAAGGCAGGTAGACATTGGTGTTTGTTTTGCAGCTTCTGTCAGGTAGTGTTTTGGTCCTTTAGATAGAGAGAAAGAGAGATAGGAATTTCTGTTGTGTTTTAGTTTGCAATATATGTTGATGAATTTTAAGCTTACTGTCAATTAGGGCACGCAGAAGTTTTGTTTGGATACCTGTCAAATAATCGAATGGACAAATTGTTAAACATCATATAGTCAAACTCAAATCATCAAAAATTCAGTCCATTGAAACAAACTCAAAACAAAGACAGAATCCACATTTGTCACAAAATTTTTTTTGCAGGGTACAAGCCCCACCTTGCACCCCCCCACATCCTCTGCTAATTGGATATACCAACTCGGAGATCACACTACAGTGGGGAAAAGGGTAAATTTCCTAATCCCTGCTGGAACACACTCTCAATCAAAACAGTTCAACAGACTGAATTGTCGATGATATGGGTTCAGCTTTATGATGTTATTTGTCCATTCGATTGTATGACAGTTATCTGTTTTGTTTGTGTTATGGTTTAAATTTTTGTATTGCTGGATGAGTTTATTTTGAAAAAAAATGTGTTTCATTTTGGTATTTTTTTTAGGAGGGAAGAACATACTTTTTTTTTTTAGTATTTAAAATAATATATTATAATATAATATAATAAATAAAATAATTCATCAGCATACTGAACTGCATTAGTGAATTGGGTGGCAGTAAGTCTGTTTGTGTCTTTCGGCTTTTCCTGGTTAGGGGTCGCCACAGTGGAGCTCCCGTCTGCTAATGATTGGCAGTAGAGTTTCACACGCTGGCTTGCTGGGCCGAACGCACAACCTTCAATGAAGGAACACCCATTCACGCATGTCGCCACACAGAAGAAGCTCTAACTGAGCATCGAACGGGCAACTTTTAACTGTGAGGCGACAAGTCATTTACAAAAATGTTGAATGACAGGCCTACTATTGATCCTTGTGGAACTCTGACAGTGTCTGGTAAGAAGGAGAAGACTATTCCCACTTGACTGCTTGCTCCCTGTCAGATAGCTATGGAACTATTAAAGAGAGGGCTCAGTGTGGGCAAGGGAGATCAGTAAGATGATGACGATGGGATATAATGTCAAATTTATTTATTTATTCCAGTTTGATGACTGGGGAGGTCCACTGGGCTCCGGGAACCCGTTTTCAGTGGAGGCCCGGGGAGAAAAGCTCCAACAATACACAGTAACATGAATAATTACTAAGAAACTTTGCTTTATTGACAAATAAACAGGTAGCATTCATAAAGAAACAAACAATTGCAATTTTGTTTAGGTGTAAAAGACAGGCAAAAGGCCTTGAGGCTAGATTTTACAGTATTGTTATTTATACATAATACAAATGAGCAAGGTTAGCTAGGTGAGAGGTTAGCCAGGAGTAAAAGTGGAGGAGACCTTGAGAGGTATAGGGTGAAGAGTACAGTTGCATTTCCTGTTTGAGTAAAGGTGAGAATGAAGAAGAGTTTTAAAGTTTTCGAGGTTATCGCAGGTCCTAAGAGTTGAGGGAAGAGCATTCCATTTTTTGGCTAAGGTGAAGGAAAGCAGAAGTTGACCAGCTGGGCGCTTGGGTTTGTGGATGGTGATTAGGTTTTGGTGGGTAGATCTAAGTGTTCTATGGGGAGTATATGGTTGTAGGATATTGGATAGTGCAGCACTTGGTAGGTTGAAATAGTAGTCTATAGGCAGTCGTGATTTTGAGAAAGTCAAGTTGGTTATGGAGTTCAAGCCAGTTTAATGAGTGAAGTTTTTGATACATGTAACAACAGTGAAGGATACCAGATTGTCATAATACCTGTATTAGTTTATCATTAGTGAAGATGAGGAAGCAGTGGTAATACTATGGTGAGGTCTAAAACCATGCTGGGCTTTAGAGAAAAAGCTGTTTGTACTGCATAAGTTACAAGTGAATGCATTTTTCTAATATTTCGGACACAGGATATAGGATAGCAGCAGGTCAACAGCTGGAAAAGTCTGTTTATGTGCCACTTTAAGAATTGTTTTATATAGAATTTTTTCTAGATGTATGGGACATACCTCTCAGATATGGATCATTTTATCAATATGGATACAGGGAAAGCCACAACATCAGCTGCTATTTTAAGTACTCTTTTTGAAGTTGGTCAACAGCTAAAGAGGTGGGTTTTAGTTTCAGTAGATGTTTTCTTATAGTGGAGGTGGAGACAGAAAGGAATAAAATTAAGTGTGGCAGGTGAGGACAGAGAGAGAGAGGTAATTTGTTGTCATTATTATTACTCAGAGATAGTATTGTCTATATAAAGTAGGAGCTGAAATGAAATGATATTGAGTCAGTGTTGTTAAAGGTAAGACAGGATGTGCTGGTTTGGCCAGGATGTATTAGTTTGACCAAAAAAGTCTAGACTTTTGAGGGGGTTTATACTGGAGATTAGCATAATAGCTTTTATCTGTTTTAATGCAGTATTTAGTGAGATTTCAAAAATGACTACAGTATTAAATGTATTCTGTATTCTGCTTTTATGCCAGACTTTCCAAGCTTTGTCTCTTTAAAGTATGATGTTTTTAGTTTCTTTAATTAGCCATGCTGCAGGGTTTCATTTGACTCTTTTGTTTGAATAGGGGTTAGGCTGTTAAACATATCTGTAAAAGTTTCATTAAAAAGTGAGACTGTAGCATCACGTGATATCGATTTTAATATGTTAAGCTATGTTGGGTTAAAGTGCTGATAAAGGAGTTTTTGTTAAATCGTCAATATAATGCCTGTACAAAGCAAACGCTCCCAATAGGTAAGCCAAAAACAACAACAGTAAACCAATAACCAACAATGGGAGCGAAACACAGTAGATGTGCCAATAGTTCATCAAATATCCTCAAAACTTCAGTAGTCACAATAAATCGATGAAAAAATCCGTTACAAGTGGAGACTCATTCAGCTCGAGGACAAACTTTAATGTATAAGAGATGCAGGTTAGCGCTTTCACCATACGGCTTCATCAGACCTTTACACTCTAATAAAAACAGCTGAGTTTAAATACAGAAAATGGCGGGAAACAAATCTTTCTTAAAGTGCTAGATCTCCAATAACCACAAAAACAACATGTACATCTATCTGACATCACAAAGCTATTCATAATATATGTCTACACATGCACATGTTGAAACTAAAAAGCAAACCTCTTCTTAATAACATAAAACGTGTATGACACACTAATACATATGAAAGTAAAACTATACTAATAATATACATGTAAATAAATGTATGCAACATACAATATAAGGATATTCTATAAAAAAATATATATATATACATATATATAAATATTAATAAAACACCTATGTAATAAAAAATAAATCAATCAGATACATATACATGGCAACATAACCACTATCAAACAGAAAAAAAAAAAAAATGGCTAACCAAGTTTTTTTTTTCTGTTTGATAGTGGTTATGTTGTCATGTATATGTATCTGATTTAATTTTTTATTGCATAGATATTTATATATATGTGTATATATATATATATATATATATATATATATATATATATATATTTATAGAATATCCTTGTATTGTATGTTGCATATATTTATTTACATGTATATTATTAGTATATTTTTACTTTCATATGTATTAGTGTGTCACACGTTTTATGTTGTTAAGAAGAGGTTTGCTTTTTAGTTTCAACATGTGCATGTGTAGACATATATTATGAATAGCTTTGTGATGTCAGATAGATGTACATGTTGTTTTTGTGGTTATTGGAGATCTGGCACTTTAAGAAAGATTTGTTTCCCGCCATTTTTCTGTATTTAAACTCAGCTGTTTTTATTAGAGTGTAAAGGTCTGATGAAGCCGTATGGTGAAAGCACTAACCTGCATCTCTTATATATTAAAGTTTGTCCTCGAGCTGAATGAGTCTCCGCTTGTAACGGATTTTTTCATCGATTTATTGTGACTACTGAAGTTTTGAGGATATTTGATGAACTATTGGCACATCTACTGTGTTTGGCTCCCATTGTTGGTTATTGGTTTACTGTAGTTTTTGTTAAATGTTGCAGTATTACATATTAAATTATGTTTTTAGATTGGGTCCTGTAGTTTCAGACTGCATAGGTGGAAAGGCAGTCACTTATTGTGTCAGGAAGACATCCGAATGTTTGAAATGTGCTTGGTTTACTGGTAAGGAATGAATCTAAAGATAAGTGTCTGTCAGGCATTTTATTAATTATAGTGGTGGTGGTGATTAGCTGTGTAAAGCCATATAAGTTAACTGATTCTGAGGGACTGCCATTGTTCATCAGCTGCCAGTCTGTGATGAGGTCACCTACTATAATAGTTTCTTCTTAACTATGATAGATAGCCAAGAGAGTATATCTTCTGCTGTTGAAATGTTGTTACCAGGTGGAAAAATATGGGTCTATATCACATTATCGAAATTCCAAAATATCGAACACCATAAGCTCGACCTTGGAATCTCGAAATATGATATACTCAAATGCTCAGAACAACAAATTTTTTCCAAGGGAAAAAAGTCGCTGTTCTAAGAATACACACACACAGCACAAGCACACCAAAATACATAATCCACACATACACACTTCACAGAACCTTACAATAAACCGTACATACACTACTAGCTATCCACTTACCTTAACCCAACCCTAACCTTAAGGTCCATAACTAACGCACACTCACCTTACCTGCTCCCTAACCCTAAGGTCCCTAACTAACGCACACTCAGCTTACCCGCTCCCTAACCCTAAGGACCCTAACTATCACACACTCACCTTACCCACTCCCTAACCCTAAGGTCCCTAACTATCACACACTCACCTTAACTCGGTCCGTTCGCACACTTACCTTAACCCGGTCTATCACCTTTGCACCACAGTCGAGGAAATAGCGAAGCCACAGAAACAGCACACTAAATACTTTCCCTAAGAAAATATTCGGTGTTCTGCAGCTTCGCTATTTCAAGCGTTCGCTGAACAGGGTTCGATATTAGAACATTCAATGTTTTACAACTTTGATGCTCTAATATAGACCCAAAAAATATACAGTCATCCATCCACCTACAATCTCTTTTCCTCTTCTTGCACATAGGTTCAGGGTGTCACTTCAACAATGACAATCATCTAGAGCCAAGGTTTACACCACCAAGTGGCTAGCCCTACCACAGCTGCTCTTCCATGCCACACATTCGCATGCACACTCACATCTATGTCCAGTTTAAAGTGTTTAATCCACCTACTGCATGTCTTTGGAATGTAGAAGGAAATCTGAACAGCCAGTGGAAACCTATGCAAACACAGGGAGGATATGCAGACTCCACACATAAGGCACCCCAGCTAAGAATCAAACCAAGATTTGCTGTGAGGTGACAATGCAATGTTGTTCATAAAATACTAGTTATCAGTCATATTGTTGATCACTGCTGTACATTTGTTGAGCTTTTCCCCCAGAAGACTGCCTTGCCATTCTATTGAGGATTTCACATTTCATCATGATGGTACAACCTATATATATATATATATATATATATATATATAGAGAGAGAGAGAGAGCTAAGATACGTTAGAGACTTTCTGTTTTTTTATTTTGAGGAGGGATATGAGGATTTTTGATTTTGAGGAGGGATATGAGGATTTCCACATTTGGTAAATATCTACATTAGAAAAGTAAACTTGGAGGTATATTACAAATTTGACCTCCCATGAATCCGACTCTTTGAGCATATGAAGCAAAATGAGAATGAAATAAGGAAAATATTTAGGAAAAAAGCTAAGGGAAAGTACTACAATAGTTCTAAATTAGAAACACTAGCTCTTAAAGAAATTTGCAAAAATATGACTAGAAGGGTAATGAAAGCTGATAAAGGAGGGAACACCTTAGTAATGGACACTGCAGGTTTCACAAGGAAGACTGAAGGTATGTTAAATAACCTGCATTACTACAGCTAAGTGGATCTGAGTACTATTGAATCTGCCTATGACAATATTTTTGCAATGCTGGAAAGACTGAATAATATGGAAATTATAGGCACTAAACTGCAAGTGTTTCTCTCAGTCCCACATCCTAGGGTACCATCATTCTTATCCCAAAGCCGAATGGAGAGATAAGTCAGCAAGCAAAGGAGAGTACATTACTGAAACTGATTTCACAAAATCTCACCAAGACGACCTTGATATATAGACTGCATTTATATAGCATATACCATAGACAGAAGTAGGTCAAAAATTAAAATAGCTGGGTGCACAAGACCCAGGATAAAAAAGTGCCCAATCCTGGCAGACGCACTGGTGTCAGGGCTGGAAAAAATGACAGTGTAGAATCCTCAAAATATGGAAACATTCCTACAATGGGGCCAGGCCAGGCCAAAGGGAGGATGCCTCCCACCCCCCACCCCTCGTGTAGAAGGAAGCAGCAGTCCACAAAAATCACAATAACTGACAGACCCAAGAAGAGCTATAAAGATGATAGAGTGGACTATTTAGGATAAGAAAGAAATTATGTATTATTCCTATTATGCAAAAAACCCAGAATTTCCAGACACAAGATATACAAGAAGATTTAGAGAGAAATTAAAGGAAAGAAAAATTATTCTACAAGAAAAATAGAATCCTCAAATAAAAATTTGTGTTTATTAATACAACACATTTGTGAAAAACAGTATACAGACCAATAAACTTTGATCTGTTTGGAAAAGAAGCATCTGAGGAAGTGTGAAAATATAAACAACAAAACTTAAAAATTTTTGAAAAGTATAAAAAAGAAATATGGACATGGAAAAGAAAGAGATATTTGATACTGTGCAAGGGTTATGCACAGGTGAAAGACAAATTAATCAATACAAAAAATGCAGTCCCAAAGATATTTTAAGAGAAATACAGGCAAAGGCATACAGGTATGCAAACTTTCACAATAAAAAATAATATCACAAAGAGGGAATGTAGAAAAGAAGATTAGTACAGTAGAAATTAAAAAATAGAAGTCAAAGTTATGTAGAGCCTGGAAAGTGAAGGATTTGGTATAGAAAGTTTAACACAGGCTACATCACAGCATGATGGAACGAATCCCCAAAGTAAGAAGAAACAGGAAGATCAGACGACATATGAAGAAGAAATATGGCCATGGGAAAGAAAAAGAGATTTAATATAGTGTAATATCTATGCAAAGCAGAAAGCAAAACTAACCAATAAAAAAGAGCACCACCAAAGATAGTCGAAGAAAAATACAAGAAAAGGAATCCGAATATAGAAAACTTTAAAATACAAAAAATAAGAATACAATGAGGAAAAATAGAAAAAGAAATTAGTAATGGAGAAGTTAAAGAAACAGAAACTGAGGTTATGGAGTACCTGCAACATGAAGGATTCAGTGTAGAAAATCTAATTCAGAAAGCATCACAATACGATAGAGCAATGGACATCCAAATTAAGGGGAAACCAGTGGAATGTGAAGCGACTGGTAAGGTGCCATATGAAGTTTTTTGGAGCCTTCCACAGGAAACCAGTATAAACATTCACTTGAAGCTGGACAGCAAGGGAAGGAACAGGAAACTCTGACACAGTCAATGTTGAGGAGTGATAGGCCAGTGAGCTAACATATGACAGAGCAATGGATGGCACAGGATGAAACTGAAGAGAATGTGCCACAGGAAGATGTTATAGAGCTTTCTATAGAATGCCTGCAAGAAATGGAAAACAAAAAATGTGCCCTCAGTTTAGAAGAAAAGGAGCTAACAGAAGAGTTGCTTGATTTAATAGAGATAGACATATTAAAATCAATAAAATAACTAGACTGCAGAAGGAAGTCAGAAGTTTGACAAAACAAATGAACATAGTAATTAGGACTGTCCATAGAGATTCATGTGATATAATAGAATTAAACAGGATGTATTACTGTGCAGTTAAATTAATTACTGATAAAGTTTTACCACAAGAACACAGGATAGTGATGGAAAGGAAGGGGAGAAATCGAATACCATCATGGAAGTATCGAATAGAGAAACTTATAAAGCAATTAAGACTACACATTTCACTGTTAGAAGAGCATAAAAAGAGGGAACAGATCAACAAAAATACTTAAAAAGATAGACGTGATAAAAGCAATACACAATATTAGAACCGATCAGGATCTATCATGCACTATCACAAATAAACTAAAAATCTCAGCACAGGCAGAAAAACTCGGAAGATGCGCATATAAATATAAAGGAAAAGTAAAAAATAAGCAATTTATTGATAAGCCAAAAAGGTTTTATAGAGGATTGGGAAAAAAAGGTAAAAGGAATTGAAAGACCACCAAAAAAGAAGAAATAGATATATTTTGGAGAAGTATTTATGAAGATCCTATGGAACAGAACAAAGCTGCTAAATGAATAGAAGAAGTAAAAGAAATAATAATAAGTGTAAAGGTACAGGATATGGAATGGGATGAAGTAACAGCCAGAGAGATTGAAACAAAGTTAAGAAAAGCCTCTAAGTGGAAAACCCCAGGTCCAGATGCAGTACCTAACTTCTGGTTAAAAGTATTAACATTTTTGCATGAAGATTTAGCTACGAGTAAGAACTATTTACATGCACACCCCAAATAGACACCAACCTGGCTAACAACAGCAAAAACAATGCTCCTGCTTAAGAGTGAACCTACAAGCTACCGTAAAAATTAAATTCCAATAACTTGCCTTCTGATGACGTATAAACTATACACTAGAATTGATGTCGACAGAGTTTATAGTCATTTAGACGAAAACTCAATTATGGCAATAGAACAAAAGGGCAATAAAAGAAAGTCATATGGAACAAAGTATCACTTGTTAAATAAAGTCATAGTGGTGAACTGTAAAAAGGGGAAGAATCCAAGTATGGAGTGTATTGGCTACAAAAAAGCATGTGATAGTATCCCACATTCATGGATAAAAGAGTGCTTAAAAATGTATAAGTTACACCTGACACTGATCAACTATCACCCGACACTGATCAACTACATTATAGTGACCATGAAATAGTGGCAGACCACTTTGCAATTAAGCCATGAAAAGGACAAATTATTATCCCAGGGATAAAAATTCAAAGGGGGATATTCCAGGTTGAATCTGTCACTGCTGCTATTCTGTCTTGCCCTTAACGCATTAAGCTGTCTACTTAACAGCTTAGGCCATGGTTATAATTTGGCTCTTAGAACACAACACAGTGTAAAGACTTATCTTCTTTTTGTTGATGATTTAAAACTGTATAGCTCATCAGATGAGGAACTGAAAGCACAACTACATGTTGTCAAAACTTTTTTCAGACGATATAAGAATGTCATTTGGTCTTGATAAATGTGCAAAAGCAACCTTTAAAGCAAGAATACTGCAGCACCAAGAAAAAAATAAGTTATGTCTTACCATAACGTTCCATCTGTGTTGTTTATCTTCTTTCATTCATCACTGATGGGTCTAGTTCCGAGCCCTCAGAATCGAGTCGGCCTTATTACCAAGCTCGCGCCAGCCAAAAAACTCTCTAGCTGCGCTTCTACCCAGAATGCCCTTCTCCCTGTTACCTCATATCAAGTTTGCTAGAGAAAGAGAAGTAAAGCCAAGGCCACTTCTGTGCAAATACCCTAGGACACAACTTGGACCCAAAGCATCCTCCAGGAGTCTTTGGAGGGGGAAGGAGTGTGGGAGGTGGTGAATGAAAGAAGATGAACAACACAGATGGAATGTTAGGGTAAGACATAACTTCTTTATCTGATGTTGTTAATCTTCTTTCCATTCATCACCGATTGGACAGAATCCCAAGCTACCTTGAGGTCCATGGGCGGCCCTTATGGAAGAACATTCCTGAGTACCACTGAAACAGCATCTCCCATTCTGGGTGCAGAGATGAAAAGCTGTTCAGACTTATGGATAGGTTTAGTCCTGTCTAGGTGAAATCTCAGTTGCTTATGTACATCCAAGGAGTGAAGGCAGTACTCTTCTCTATTGGAAAAATTCAGAAAGAACACTGGTAGATCAATGGTCTGATTAATGGAGAATTCAGAAACAACTTTGAGTAGGAAGGATGGGTTTGTCTGAAGTGATACTCTGTCTTTATGGAAGACCAGCTAGGGCCTCTTGATACACAATGCCTACAGTTCTGAGACTCTTCTGGCAGAGAGAGATCAATGAAAGGCCTGCAACACTAACAGCACTGCTCTCAGTTCCAGAACACTGATATGCAGGTAGACCTCTGAGGTGGACCATGTGCCTTGGACTGTCTTTCCCTGGAAATGGCTCCCCCACCCAATCAGGGAAGTATCCATGGTCACAATGGCTCTGGGCTAAGGGGATTGAAATGGGCGACTCCAAGTTTCTGTGTCTGGCCTCGTCCACTAAAAGAGGTCTTGTTTGCAAGAGTTGGTTATTCGGATCTGGTAGTGAAGGGGGTGATAGTTTGGGAACCACTGACAAAGAAGGAGCCACTACAGGGTCCACATATGAAGCTTCACTAGAGGCACTACTGGGATTGAAGCTGCCATAGAACCTGGGGTCTGAAGAACTTCCCTTGCCGAAACTTTTGTGTGACAGAGTATCACTCGGCGCTGGAGTCTGTGGTTTGGGAGTGATGGTAGACAGGATTGGGTGTTGAACACTGCTCCAATGAATTCTATTTGTTGTGTAGGCTTGATTTGTATCATTATTCCCAACAATTTTGCCAGAGAGAGAGTGTATTGCAGTGCTGTTATCAGAAGATGCTCAGTGGGGGCAGTGAGGAGCCAGTCATCCAAATATGGAAACACCCAGAATCCATGTAGTCTCAAGTGAGCTGTGACCACTGCTAAGCATTTTGTGAACACTCTGGGGTCCATAGAGAGTCCAAACAGCAAGGCATGAAATTGATAATGACTGGCGCCTAGCTGGAAGCGAAGCCGACTCCTGGAGCATTTATCCATCTTGATGTGGTAATACGCATCCTGGAGATCTATTGAGCACATCCAATCACCTTCTCTCAAAAAAGGGAGAATGGACTGAACTGTGCCCATCCTGAATTTGGCTTGGGTGACAAACTTGTTTTAGCTGCTGTGATCCAAAATGGTTCTCCAGCCCCCTGTCTTTTTTGGCATCAAAAAGAATCTAGAGTAAAATCCGGATTCACGTTGGTCTGGTGGGACTGGTTGGATGACTCTTTTTTGAGACAGCTTTATTGCTTAAGCTGCTGGTTCCCTTTGACTGAGTGGAACATCAGGAAGCTTTCTTGGAATATTTGGTTGAAAAGAAAGGGGAATGGTGTAACCTCTGATGATACTCTGCACCCAACGGTCAGTGGTAATAGATTGCCAGGCAGCTTGCTGCAGAGAGAAATGACCCCCAGATTGCTTCCAGAAGTAAGCAATCTAGCTGCTCCTCAAGAGCACTGTTAAGGTTGTCCAAAGGAAGAGTCCCTGGAGCCTTGATTATGAGGACCCCATCTGTCTATGTAGGGGTGTCTTCCAGAATTGTTACCTCCTCTGCCCCTGAGGGTATCATCACCACATGCGGCACAAAAAGGACCCTGAGATTTTTTTTGTGCCATAACTTCCCACTCCTCTGGTTCCTGGAGAAGGCACGTTAAGGATTGGAAAACTGTAGGCCTATGGCAGACAGGGTCTTTCCTTCTTGCTTGCACCTGGCTACTGTGTCCTTCACTTTGGAGCCAAAACGGGATGATGCTTTGATGGGAGCATTCAAAAAGGAAAACTTGAAGGCATCCATAAGGTCACAAATGCCCATCCAGGCATGATGCCTCATGACAATGCCTGAACCTGCTGCTCTGGCCGTCCCTTCGAGCACATGTGAAAGCAACCTCATGGATGAGTAGGAAATCGATTCAGGGGTTTCGAGCTGCAAGACCACTTTGTCCCTGACCTCATCAGACAACTGTGCTGCAAATGTCCCAGAGAGTTCAGAAATCAAGTCTCTCTGGAGCCTCGTAAAATGTGCCAAATAGTTCAGGGATCATATAGCAAAGGTCCCTGATGCAAAAACTCACTTCCCAAGTCTGTGCACCACCTAGGACTCCCTGTTGGGTGTGTGGGTGGGTGTACAGTGAGACTTTCCTCAGCCAAGTCCTTTTACGTGGCCGATGCCACCACCACCATAGCATCAACGGGTAACCCCTTGGACTAATGTGGGTTCTCCTTGGGAGGGGAAAGAATTTTGTCAGATCTCCGAGGGATTATCTCAATAGAATCAGGGTTCTTCCACGTATGCTGCACGATGAGCTGGATGAGTTCGTTGGCAGGCAGGGTCACCCAAGAGGTAGAAGGCTGGGTGCAAAAAGCCTGGAGGAACACGGATTCCTCAGATGAAGGGTTGGAGGGCTTCCAGTTACTTCTCTGTTTTAGCATTTCCAGGATGTCTCTGAAGGAGACATCAGAAGGTAACCATGGGGACCCTTCACCATCATCGTAATCCATGTCTTCTGTTAAAGATGCCTCAGGTGAGTCCATGTGCTTCCTCTTGCATGTCCTCTTCAGAGAGTGCTCCTCAGTGGGGGTCTCTGAGGAGGACTCGGAAGATCGGGTACCCTGAACAGAGGTGTCCTGTGGCTTCTCTGCCTGGTGTCCTGGGGGGGGTGGTCTGTGGTAGTTGTAGTTCAGGGGGTGAAAACTGGGGTTCTGATATCACAGGAGTGCTTCCAGAAGTGACAGCCCTCTCCATCGCGTGGAAGGCAGGTCTGCCGAAAGAGGGGTGAGGGCCCGGAACCAAGAAAGACAACCTCAGAACTGGGGTCCCACCCCGCTCTGATGAACCCTCCTCCACAGATGGTGCCTTAAGCAGGATTGGCGCAGATGAGGCTATCAGCACCGAAGATGGAACCAAGGAGAAACATGGCTCTGAACCCCAGGCCGAAGCTTCCACCCCCCAATCCCCAAAAAGAGAAAAAACCAGTTCCGCAGGAACCGAGAAACAAAGGGACAAACTCAGAGCCGGAGTGAGGTGCACTATCGGCGCCGAGAAAATGGGTTCTGAGGAGGATGTCAGAGTAGAAAGCTTCAGAACCAAAATGGTTGAAGTAGGAGAGTAACACAGAGTCCATGGCGAAAATGACTCAAGTCCCCTGGTTACCAACAGCTGGTCCACAAGATGCATCACATGGTGTAACGTCAGGATCCTGGTGGATCTAGTGGATACTCCAAATGGGGAGACAGGACGTTCAATGAATGGGCTATACACTTGGCCCAGAAATGGATCAATGGAAGGAAAGTATCTGGTCCATGGTATAAGGTCTGCCGGCACCGAAGTCTCCAGTTTCGAGACCGGGAGTAATGGGGTCAAATCTAGTTCAGTCTGTAAAATGCTTGGTGCCGAAGTGGCACTCAGAGCTGAAACGGTCTGTTCTAAAAATGTTAGTGTCAAAGGTATCGAAGGTGTACCCTGAGCCGAAGTGGCCAAAGGTGCTGAAGTCAAAATAGGTGTGATAAGGTCTATAATCGGTGCCAGAGGCAGGACCAGTGCCGAAACTGGCACCGGAGTTGAAGATTTCGAGATGCTCAGAGCCAAGGGAGATGGAGCCGTAGAGGCAGATTTATGCTCCGAAAGACAGCCTTGGGACCTTTGGCTTGAAAGGCTTACCCTGATCACCCAATGGTGAGGGCGGAACCGAATGGGACCTCTTTTTGTCCTTTGTGTGAGGGGTTGAGACCTCCATCGCAGAAATGGCCTCTGAAAAGAGATACTTAAGTAACCCTTTCAGTATCAGTTTAATTTTTGCGTTCATTAAGGGTGTGTTGACTGAAACTTTGACAAATGTCACAAGGAGGCTGCACCAAAAAGTGTGGCATCCCCAAACAGTATACACAATCATCGTGAAAATCACTATTAGATAACTTGCCCTTACATGAATCACAATGTTAAAAGCCTGAAGTATCTTTCTTATCCAACATCTTGATAGAGAAACACCACAGGCCAACAGTATAACCAGTCAGAAAATAATAAGCCAAACACTGTTCAAAAAGTCACAATTGTACCAGTACAGAGATATGAGAAAACAGAAACCCCTTAGTGAAAAACAATCCTAACAGGCTACAGGAAAGAGAGGAAAAAATACTAGCTGTGGTATTGAAGGAATACCATAGGGGTAAGGGAGGAAAGGCCGCACCAACAATGGTACTAGAAGGATTACCAATGGTAAAAATGGGTAGATAAGAGAAGAACAAAACAAGGTCTGAGGGAGAAAACAGACTAGAAATATTAGTCACTTTATAAAAAAGGAACATATCCAAAATTTTATACACAAATATCAAATAAAGTTCTACTTAGCTGAGAGCTCAGCTGAAAAGCGGCTTTACAGCTACGCAGCAAATGAGATCTCAGGTAACAGGGAGAAGGGCATTCTGGGTAGAAACTTAGATCAAGAGTTTTTTGGCTGGCGCAAGCTTGGTAATAAGGCTGACTCAGTTCCGAAGGCTCGGAACCGAACCCTTCACTGATGAATGGAAAGAAGATTAACAACATCAGATCATCAGTTTGGGACAAGAATGTGATATAAAAGAACTTGAGCAAGAGGGAGTATATAAATATTTAGGAATTGATGAAGGATCAACAATAAAATATGAACAAATGCAAACAAAACTTAGTAAGGAATACTTTAGAAGACTTAAATTAATCCTGAAAACAGCATTGCCATCTAGGAACAAAACCCAAGCTATAAACCAATTTGCTCTTCTTGTCCTAACTTACAGCTTTGGAGTGACTGACTGGCCCCAAAATGTGTTGAACAGATTAGACAGAAAAACAAGAAGGATGCTTCATGCTCACCAAATGCTTTACAAAAATGAGTGCATACCAAAATTATATATTCCCCATTCTGAAGGAGGGATGGGCCTCCATGAAATTGACTACATTTATATATCTGCAATCGTGGGACTGCACACATACCTGCTAACCTCACAAGACCCAAACATAGTGAAAGTTTGGAAACATGAGGAGAATAAATCTAAGATAACTTCTCTGCTTAATCTAGCAAAAGTATGTCAGTGTCAAGCAGAAATGGAAATCAAACCAGAAGTAGATAAAAATTAGGCAGCAATGGAATGTGCCAAAAAACAAAAGAAAGAATATAAGATGAAGGACCAGATGAGAAGGCACGAAAAGTGGAAAACGCATAAATATAGTTGCAAGTATAGAAAACTTCTATAAGAACCTTATGTTGATCAGGACTGAATGCAGGAATGTTTAAGAAGAGGCAAATTCAAACCAAGAGATGAAAGGTTAATATTGGCGGCACAAGATAGTGGGTTACGTACACGTTGGTTTACAAAGTCCATTGAACATGTGGGAGAAACAGACAAATGCAGGTTTCGTAAAACAGAAATGGAAACAGTTGCACACATCATTGCTGGTTGTGACATACTAATGGCAGAAGGACTGTATACTGAAAGGCATAATAATGTGGCAAACTGTTGCACTGGAGACTGTGCAAACATCATGGTATTGAAGTGGCTGAAAACACTGGAAGCATGAGCCACAAAGCATCACTGAAAATGATGAAGTCTACATCACATGGGATTACCCATTACTAACAGTTCAAAAGATAAATGCTAGAAAACCAGATATAGTGGTCCATGAAAAGAAGACAAAAAAGTATCACTGATGATTAAAATCACCACACACACACTGACTACAGTTTCCTGCATACAGAGAGACACACACACACTGACTACAGTTTCCTGCATACAGAGAGACACAAAGTCATAAAATATCAGAATCTGCATGCAAAAACAAGAGCAATGTGGAAGAAAGATATCCAGACAGTTCCAATAGTAGTAGGAGCAACAGGTCTTATAAAATATAATCTACAAATGTATTTAGACATGTTACCAATACATGAAACCCCATACGAATTACAAAAGGAGTCATTACTGGGCACACTGCATGTGCTGCGAAGAGCACTTCTGGCTGACATCAAATATTGAAACAATACTAATTTCATGAACTTTAATTGTACTTTGACTTAGGAATGAGGTCCATTTCCATCATGGTATTAGAAACCCAAAAGACTTGGGGAAATTAAAAAAAGAGAAAAGCCACATAACAACATTAGGGAAAAAGCCACATAAAAACATCAGGGACCCCTACAGGTCAGTAGTTGCAAATAGAGGGACCATCACCGAGCCCATGGCCATATATTTAGACATAACCATCCATCCATCCAAACATCCTCAACCCCTTCTTCCCATTTTACACTTGGGATTGGGGTGTCACTTTAACAGTGACAATCATCTTGAGATGAGGTTTGCACCGCTGGGTGACTAGCCCTGCCATCAAGCCATTAGCAGCCAGTACTAAATCACTGTGCTGGACACACAATTTTCTACAAAAAATCAAGGAAGTCAATGTCTAGCCAGCCATGCTGTTGTTACAGCAGATATAGAAGTATATATGGTGTCACTTCACATCTAGTGTATCAAAGTAGTAGAAGAAGCACTTTTTAAAGGAACAAGAACCTTGCCAGAGGAAACTGAAAAGACCAATAAACTGTTACAAACTTTTCTCAGCAACAATTACTAAAACAGACAACCAGAATAGTAATGGCAGCAGCAATGGCTCCAAGTCTAGCCAATGTAACAATAGACAAGTGAGAAACTGAAAAAGTCTGAAGCTCAGATTTTAAGCCAACATTGCCTATTACCTGCACTTCATTGATGGACAGGTAATGAAGGTCTGCTCCTTGAGCTCTTTGACTTCATAAATAATTCCACTGACTTCCTCAGACTTATCAGACAGTATAGAAAGAAAAAGTAGATTTCCTGGACCTTACCATCAGAATAAGGGAAATAGATGGATATCTTATCAACAACCTGTTCAGGAAACCGACAAGAGTTAATACGCTTTTACACGCCATCATCATAGACCCCCCAGATCATAAAATGTAAGTCCAAAGGAATATGCATGGCAAGAGTTTCTAAAGAGATGAATGACTTTACTATGAATCTTAACATAGAAAGAGCCTTTTCAGTTTGTCACTATAGAGTACTGAACTCCATACTACATCCTATTAGACTGAGATATTAAGAAGCAGGGACACCAGGCTGCTTTTGAATCTATTAATTGAGTCTATTTGGGCTTTGTCAGCCTTTACAAAAGACCCCAAAAAAGAAGCAAAAAAATATAGCATGTCCACTGCCTTTGCTCTTTAGCACTTATCTATCCATAATATTATGAAGGAAACCTGAGATATTCTCATCAGTAACAAACAAATTGCCAAAATCTTAGAACCAGACTCTAGGTTCATCTTCAAGAAAAGCACAACTATTAGGGACTATCCTAAGTCCAACGTGAACATAATGGAAGCCACAGAAAATGGGACATTCAAATGTGAAGCCCAAAATTACTCCTTCTGTGAACACAAAGGTTCTTAGGTAAAAATATTAGGCTATCAGTCTGTAGGCTATCATAAGCCTCGCCAATAACAAGAGGTCAAAATAAAACCCTCTACCTTGTATCTCCCCACTGAGCAATACGAATCCTTTCACTTGTCCAAGCATTAAGAAAAAAAAATACCACAGCAGATGTAAAGCTGACTGTAAAACAGAAATGATGGTTTACAGAGCTCAGTGCACAAAATGTGAAGCATTCTATACTAGGAAAACTAGTAAATACATATGTCACACCATGTTTCTGACATTATACATATAGTATGATTAGTAGAAATGTTCTAGCAAAACATTCCACAGAGATGATGGATCACTCAAGGTTTAAATTTCATGTCCTTGACAAAACTGTGGGCTTGACTTTGGATGGAAGTAAGCATGTACTCTTAGAGAAAAGAGACCAGAATGGCAAATCAGGTTAAATGCATACCATAAATTGAGTCTCAGCTTAGGCTGTTCAATCAAGTGCATCCTTCAGTTCAAAAACTTAACGATAAGACCCATACCTCCCAACTGTCCAGATTTTCACAGAATGTCCAAATTTTTGCTTCATATTTTTGGTGTGTTCCTCATAAAATTTGTGGTTTTCTGGAAAATCACTGAGATGGTTTGGGGATTAAAGTCACTAAACATACATTTGAGTTTCAGATTTCATATCCTTCAGTAAATGCATGTTAATAAAAATCCTGTTATTCTAGCAACTTTCTAACTTTATAAGAGCAATATTTAGAATGTGTCTCTATTTTTGGACCCTAAGAGGTTGAGAGGTTGGACCTTTGGTATCGGCTAGATACCAGCTACACTGTCAGCAGTAAATTACTTATACCACTCCTCCCCCTCCCATCACACACCTCCACTCATTCCTTTCCTATCAATAGTTCCAGCTGGCACACAGCCATACCACACTTCTCTTCCAGATGCTTTAATTACCCATGATAACACTCAACACCCTTTCTTTGTACAACAGGACACAGGCAAAGAACATCTGGGGTAAATCAATAAAAAATGTTAGCAGGAAATACAAATGCCACAAACAGAAAATGGACCCATCATCTACTGTAACCCCCCCCCCCTTCCACTGTGACAAGGGAACCCTATGAAAAACTGATCACTAGATTCAGGACATCTCCTTCCAGAGGTTTGAAATTTTTACTCAAATTCAAGCAAGAAGGGACAGGGTTTGTCTTGCATTTTGACCTGCACACAAACCCCTAAATTTCTGATGGGATCCCCCAAAGGCAGAGCACTGTAGGCCTGGGTATCAGGTCTGGTATGTGACTGGCAAGGAAATGCGAGACTGACCACCGCATATACTGTCTACTCTGAATAAGGTGAAGACAAAACCAGTACCTTGAGATTACTCCAAGCAGCTGCCACAGGGATGATCATTGCTTACAACTGAGTTTTTTCAAACAGATCCTCATCAAAAGGTTTTGTCATGTCTTACAGGTTTCATTTCTACTGCCCTAATTCTGGTAATCTGAAGAAGATTTGTTTCAGGATTGGAAGCATTTTTTTTTATTCTGACTTTTCCAGGAGTATCACTAAAACATAGGAAATATAACACTAGCTCATGCCAGCCCCATTTGAGAACCTGGGGTCCTACGAAGGACCACATTAGCAGCAACTCCATTATAAGCCACTGAGATGGATGATAGTACATGAATACTGGATGGATCTTTCAGTTAGTTAACTCTGGCTCCATAAAATGGACATATTATTTTATTATTTTTATTCACTCCACTTTAATTTCTTATAGATTCATTATATACATCGATAACACCAGACGCCCTGTAAAAGCAGACACCCACGATTTACTGTTTATGTCAAATCTAGCAAACAGGTTGTTCCCACAAACATGCAAAAATAAAAGATTTTTCAATAGCTAAAGAAATGTTTTGTAAAAGGACTTTTAAAATTGGAAACATTGTTTTTCTTTGTTATAATAACATTGTGAATGAGGTTTTTTTTCTTAACAAGAAGATGGAAATGAAGAACAGCCTAACCAATCTATGACACATATTCTAATAAGGGACCTGACTCCCCTACAGTTATCTGGCCTGACTATTACTCATTCAGGAACCATAGCCTCACCCCAGTCATAAGTGTGTACCCCACTACAACCCCTTGTTTAGGGTTATGTAATCAATTCTAATTATAATTTTTTTTTTGATAGAAACATTGTATCTGATGAAGTCTGATAGACAAGAGCGCTCATTACTTTGAATAAACCAGACAATTTAAAGCTCAGATAACTACTGCTTTGTGTTTTTTATTACTGGATTGTGAAAATGTGTGCATCTTACTCTGGTTTGTTGTCTGCTTGAAAATACCTACAGAAATACATCAGTGCCTTACTTCAAACAAAATCTTTTCCTTTTCTTTTTGCATTGTTAAATTTGGGAACCTATAGGGGAAGTAGGTTTATTTCTAATCATTATTTATACAAAAATGGAAAGCACCACCAGCACATTTGTTTTTCTTGTTGAGCATGAGTACATTAAATCCAGGGGGAATGACTTCATTATCTAATATACATTTTTAACTAGGTTTCAATAGTAACTAATATATTGGGGAGTAGTAGTGAGATATACCAGAGTGCCTTGGATTTTGTCACATATACTTCTAACATTCATTTAGGAGCAGGAATGTGGATTCAGAAGTAGATCTTGAAGCATTTGTAGTTGGACTGCTGGGTTTCTACTTCAAGGGGATGGGGTTAAGGTTAATGTCACTACCGAGTTTCCTAGTGGAATTATTGATCATAAAAGTGTAGAGGCATTTACATTTTAACTTAGGTTTTACTGTAATTTTATGTCAATAAGGACCTAGCTAGTGAGGTGGGGTAGTGCATGGAGTACACAAAAAACAGCATATTGGTTAGAAACAATGTTGGTAGTGGTGATAATAAAGTTAGATTAACATTAATCTGTATTATATGAAGAGGATTGATGAGAAGAATGGAGGGGGAGTACTTCTAAAGATTTGTTTAGAGATACTGTGAGGGAGAGGGCTCAGAAGGACTGAATAAAGTACAGAGCAGCATGGGAAGGAGAAAGGGTGTTTTGAATGATGCTAAATATTAGATGGAAGTTGAGAATAGGTGAATAACAAGAACAGGGATTCTATGACAGTAGTAAAGTAGTTTGGAAAGGTACAGTGATTGGATGTCAAAAGTGATAGGTGGAGATGAGTAGTATAATGCTGGGGTAAGGTGGGTCGGGGTAGGCTAAAGAAGCAAAGCAGAGCATAATAAGGCAGATCGTAGCTGGGTTTACCCAACCCAGGAGTCCTTTTACTTCAGAATGCAGTGTATAGCTGCTGCTGAGCCATTAGCATGGAAAAACAAACTCAAGCAGAGACTAAGGAGCAAAGGCAGGATATAACTGGTTTAGACAGTATATTCTAATGATCACAGGAATGGACAGTTATCAGTTAGGTCAGAAGTCCTTAGAATTTAAGGACTAGACTAGGGATGTCATAGTCACTGTTCATCACAGAGCAGGGCATATCTGATACTTTACCTTAAAATAAAGCTTAACTCTTCACAGCTGAGTGACAGAGGACACAATTCACTATTCACAGGCTATTGTGCAATAACAGTCATGGTAGGCTGCTGCTCATAGATACAGACTTTGCATAGGGTCAGTTCACAGTGGAGTGATGTGTGGCAGAGCTCCCATTGTCTAAGTAACAGAGGACACAATTTGATACCCATGAGCTACTGTACAATACCAAATGATCCCAGGAGACTGCTGTTCACAGGTACAGCATTTGTACTGGGCCAGGTCTCAGTGGAGTAACATGCAACAGAGCTCCTGCTGTCCAAGTGACAGAGGTCACAATTTGATGTCCAAGGGCAATGCCCTGTAAAGGAAGGTGGACACCGAGGTGGATGTGCAGACTGAACTGAGAGTATAATTTTAGAGCACATTCTAATTCAGGGGTTAGTTCTCAAAAGAGACATACCATTGTGGAAAATGAAATAAGACTGATACACCATTAAAGCTTGCAACTTGGACATCTTCTTTGCAGACATCAGAGCAATTAGCAAAATATGTTTTCTATGTTAAGATCCTCAAATCAGCCTGATAAGCTTATTCAAATGGAGCAAGAGTTAATTTTTCCAAAAGAAAACTTACAAGCCCAAGGAGGAATTGCCTGTTTAATGAGTATGCAGAACCCCTTTAAAAACATTTTGATATAAGAATGTATTGAAAGAGGGGGGTCCATGGGCAAACACACTGAAATGTCTGACAAATAAATCTCAGTAGGGAAGTAAAAAAAGGCCAAGGGATAATAACTCACACAATTATTGTAGAACCACAGAAATATCAGCCTTAAAAGGGTCTTTGTTCTTATTTTGTAACCAACTAGAAAATCGTTTCCATTTACCAATATATAATTTCTTAGTAACAGGTTTCTTTGCCTCCTTTAATACCTGCTGCACCATCCTCAGAAAATTAGCATTTTTCCCAGGTGGATCAATGATCTCTATGGACCTTTTTTCAAATTCAGCCTGGTTGTGGTGTCTGGTTAAGTGAATTGCTCAGAGTCACATAGTTGGGCAATGGATGCTAAGAATCAAACCTTGCACCACTGGAGCACAAGAAACAGCTTGTTAACAGCTCCTTACTCTTCATAGCCTAAATGTAATTAAGATGCTATAATCCAGACAAATCAATGAAGTTATTTCAAGGTGGGGTGATCAAATAACCCCTGTCTTGAGTAAGTAGGTCCAGTGTTTGTAAGGAAGCTTGTGAGAATTACCCTTGGCCATTTCAAAAAAAAAAAAAAGAGAGAGAAAACTACTGTTGCCTGGGCCAGAGAGAAGTCACCACAATGATCTTTGGAGAGTCCTCTTGAATCTTCAGAATGGCATTTTTTATTATACAGGAACATTCCCATCCAAGGAAATGAGACTGCATCTGTTTTCCAGGCCTGCATGCAAAGCTTCCTTGGCAAATTTTTACCAGATTTTTGTTGTGAATGAAGGTGAAAAGATCTACCTGAAGTGATATCCAAAGCTGGGTCAAATCCTGGAAGATACACCCTGATTCAATTTCCATTCATGAGTGTCTGCCCTTGCCCTGCTCAGCTTGTTTGCTACAATGTTCTGTTTTGATGGAATGTAAAATGGCCATAGAGTGAGATTGTGCTGAATTGCTACATTCCAGGCTACTGTGGTTAACCAGCATACATAGTAAGATCTACAGCCCCTCTGTTTGTGTACCAAATTATTGTGGTGTTGCCTGTAACCACTAGTAACAGGCCTGGGGCTCACAGATAATGGAGACTTGACTGCATTTATAACTGTCAACATTTGTTTTATGATTATATATTTTGGTCCATCTTTTGTATTTCAAAGACCCTGCACTTCTACCCACACAAACACAGCCCCACAAGCAAAATCTGAGGCATCTGTTGTTGCAGACTGTGTTGGAGCTGGAGAGAGAATGGAGGTCCTGGATTCAGATCTTTCAACTAAAGCAGTTCCTTTTTTATAAATCCCAAAACTGGAAAGTGAAATGCCAGGGTGTTGATGTGGGGACTATACAGATTTTAGTTACCACTTAATCTTTCTCACATGGAGTCTGGCTAGAGAATTAATGAGAATCATAGCTACAGCCATAACTCCTGAATCCTGAGAAAAGCTCAAGTCTTGGACTGAGTGGAAAAACTCAGGAATAGAAATATATCATGTGGAAAAAAGTTGTTTGAACTAATGTATCTAGGAGACACCCTGAGAAAAAAAAAATCCTGTGGGAAGGAGGCAAGCAAGACTTTTTGAATGTTCTCCTAGAACCCCAGTCTGTGAATGATATCTCTCACCCAAGTCGTCTAAATGTGGAAAAATGTGAATACCTTGCAGTCTGCAATAAGGTATCACTGGAGCCTGGCACTCTGTGAACACCCTTGGAGAAGTGGATATCCCAAAGGGCAACTCAGTGAACTGACAGTATAATTCAGACACAAAAATTAAAAACACTTGAAATCAGAGGTTCTAAGATTATGATGGTAAGTTATCCTTTAAAAATAGTATTACCAAAAACACTGAAAGGGGGATATGTGTTACCAGGTTGTGAAGGAATAGCACTTTGAACTTTAGAACCTTCACCAACTGATATAGGAAAGAAAGCTATAGGACTAGTCTCCACAAGGCTTCCTTCTTTGGCTCTAAAAATATTCTTGAAAAAATCCTTTTTGTCAGAGAAAGGAACAGACTGTATGACTCCTGAGGCAGCAAATGCTAAATGACAGGAGGAAAAAGGGAGTTTGATCAGGTAGATGAGGGGGAAATCCCCTAAAAAGGTGAGAGAAACTTCAACTGCCATCTCTACCACATTTGTCTGATACTACCTGTTGCCAAAGAGAGAAATGGAGAGCCAAATTTTGAGGCAGGTTTAAGGGCGTGCCAGTGTGGTAAAGGAGGCTGCCATTTGAAAATAGTTATTCCAACTTTTTGGATTGTCCACGATTCTAGCAGGCGGCCTTTCTTTTTAAAGCCTCCTTGCTTTTGTTTTTTTAATGTACGCTTACCAGAAGTTTGCTGGGTCTGCTTATTTTGCTGTTTAAGAAAATCCTGTTAGGTATAAACATTTAACTGACTTGGAGAAAGAAGGCTGAAAAAGCTGAGTCAACTTGAAGCAGTTGCCCTCTCTCATCACTCTTGCTCAAGACCTCAGCAGCAGATGGTAAAAAAAAAATCCTTATCAAGGGGAATTCAAAATTTTAGTTTCAACATCCTCCGAAAAATTTTGCAAATGTAATCAAGCAAAACCTTCCCATAATAGTTCCAGTATCAGCATCTCTGGAAGAGGCATCAGCTAACTCATAAGCACACTTCAAAGAATGTTTGGTTACATGAGAGAAAGAAGCAATCAATGTATTCAGTTAAGATTTTTCCCCAGAAGGAAAAGTGGCTATAAAGTTCCTCATTGTCTGAAGAAGCAGGCAAAAACTTTAACATGTAAACTTGACAATTATGAGTACTAAAAATAAGTGTGGCAGAAGTATACACTTTTTCCCAAATGTATCAAAGGCTTTCCTGTCCTTAGCTAAATGCTTAGCTGCAGATGGATTTTCAGTGGAAATCACTACAGGGTCAAATTTGGGATTAGAAAATAAAAGCTTGTAAGACTGAGGAACTTTCTACAGTCTCTCTCCCATCTTAGGGGCATCAGGTTTGTTACAGGCTGTAATAAAAACATCTACCAAAGCTGGAAGAAAAGGAGGAGCAGGAGTGGGCTAAGAAAATTTCAGTTATAATAAATCATATATTAAAGTTACTGGAATGCCATTATGTTCCTAATAAAAAAAGAAGGTATGTACTTAGCATAATGTTCCATCTGTATTGCCCATTTTCATTCTTCCTCAACTAGTGAATTTGGATCCAACCTTCAGATCTGACTTGGTCGCTTTTTTGCAGCTCGCAGATACTGAACTCTCTTTCCTCCCTTCCTCACTTACCCTTAATTCTCTAGCCCCCTACCATATCTCAGATCTTGTTTGCTGCTCTTTTGCTTATTAGAAACTTAGAAACAATCATAATATGAGAAAACAATATTTGGAGCTCAAAGGCGGAAATATTGGTCCCCTTAGCATCTTCTCATTCTTCCGGAAGCAAAAGACAAAATGGTAGGGGGTTGAAAGGAGGGAAGTTGAGGAAGAATGAAAATGGACAACACAGAGGGAATGTTATGGTGAGTACATAATGTCTTTATCTGATGTTGCCAAATTTTTATTCATTCCTCAACAAATTAGAGAGTCCCCAGCTACCTGAATTCTGGTTGGACTCCTAGGAAAGATATTCCTGAGTACTGTTGAGCTGAAGGCTGCTCTTCCCCTAGAGACCAGATCCAACTTGTAATGAGTAATAATGGTATGAGAATTAGCCCAAGTTGCAGCAGCACAAATATCATCCGTGGAAGATCTGGATAAAAATATGATGAAGTTGCCATGGACTTGGTTGAATGAGCTGTCAAAGATTTTGGCAATGATAAACCCAATTTGTTGTAGACAAAGGAAATGTCATCAGTTAGCCACTTGGCTAAAGTTACTTTGATAACTGGCTTGCCCAATTTTGATTCGGAAAAGACAAATAATTGATCTGATTTTCTGAATTTTTCCATTCTATGCAAATAGAAACGTAACTGTCTGTGAGCGTCCAGTAAGTGTAAAAGGCAAGTGTAAAAGGCAAGTGTAAAATGCATTCCCCCTTTGTTCAAGACCTTTTGAAAGAAAAATGGAAGACTGATTGATTGAGATTGGATTCTGACACCACCATAGAAAGGGAAGGATGCATTGGTTCATAATGATACCCTATCTTTATGAAAAATTAAATAAGGAGGCTTTGCAGATGAGGCTTAAAGTTCTGAGACTCTTCTAGCAGAGGTTATGGCTACTAAAAAGTTTTCCAGGATAAAATTTTTAGTTTACACTTTGCTGATGGTTCAAATGGAGATTGAGTCAAAGCTTGTTAAACTAAATTCAAATCCCATTGTGGAGTTGAATCATTAAAAGGGGTCTCAGAAGAAATGTACCCCTTATAAAGCCCTTACAATGTTTTGAAGAAGCTAAGGTAGAATTTTTAACTCCTAGTTGTACTTTAATAGTCAAGGAGCTAACCTCTTCATTAAAATTGTAGCCAAAAACTCAAGAACTTTAGCTACTGGTGCTGAAAAAAGGTCAGTGTCTTTTTGTTGTGCCCAATAAATATATATCTTTGTCATTTATTTCTGTAAATCTTCCTAGTGGAAGCATTATGGGAAGATAAAAGAATGTGACTGACAGGGGGTTGTATAGCTATCAATGAAAGTGGAGAAACCATGCACTCAACTTTAGGCCCAAAATGTCTGGGTGAATCAATGTCTATTGACTGAGACAGAAGGTCTGGAATTGGATCCAGAATCCATGGAGGGTGAACTAGAGGAGGCCAAAGAAAGACGAACCAACTCTGATGAGGCCAATAAGGGGCAATGAGGATGACTTTGCTCTTCAATCAAGATGTTTTCTTGAGAAACGTGGGGATTAGAGGGGCTGGGGGTAAGCATAGAGGAGACTGTGGGGGGCAATCTTGGAAGAAAGCATCTCTTGGTGATTTATCTAGTGGGAGGATCAGGGCAAAGAACCTGCTACACTTGTTATTGAGGGGAGATGCAAAGAGGTCGCAGCAAGGTTGGCCTCATTGGTGGAATATCTTTTCAGCAACTCTCATGTTGAGAGACCACTGGTGAGGCAATAAAGTGGACCTGCTCAACCTGTCTGCTATCATGTTGGATTTCCCCACAATGTGCATTGCTATCAAAAATCAATTGGATGAGATCCTCCACTGCCACATTCTCAGAGCTTCTTGATACAAGGGGAAAGATCTGGTTCCTCCTTGGTTGTTGATGTACCAGACCACTGACATACTGTCCATCTGAATCTCAATAGTCCCAGAAGGAAGACAGTCTTGAAAGGCCTGCAATACTAGGAGGATAGCTCTCATTTCTAAGACACTGATATGCAGTATTGGCCTCTTTGTGGGACCAGGTGACTTGGACGGTCTTTCCCAAGAAATGCCCCCCACCCAATTTGAGAAGCATCCATGGTCACTATGTCCTTAGGCTCAGGAAGGATGAAGGGGCAGCCTTGTAAAACTTGATCTGAGTGATCCATCATAAGAGGTAATTTTTCATGCCTGCCTTATTCCGATGCGAGTGGATAAAAACTGGTACACTATTGACCACTGAGTCACCAGGGTCCATTAAAGGATTCTTATATAGTAACTTGCTAAAATAACTAGAATTTTTGCAGCAGACATTGATCCCAAGGTTTGGAGAATCAATTGAACAGATAGAGAAAAATTTTGGATTATCTTTTCGATTTGAAACTGAATAGTCTGAACCCCTGGTAAGGGAAGGGAAGCTGTCAATAAAACTGCATTGAACAAGGCCCCTATGAAGTTGAATAACTTGAAATCATTCTAGGTGAGATTTGTTGTAATTGATGGTAATTCCTAGGTAAGAACACAGCTGGAGTACATAGTCCTGTGCTTTTATTAGCAGATGCCTGGTTCGAGTGGTTATGAGATGGTCATCTAGCTCAAGAAACACCCTGAATCCTTGCAGTCTCAATTGTGCTGCTATTACTGCTATGCATTTGGAGAACACCCTGTTGGATCTGGTGAGGCCAAATGGCAGAGCTCTGAACTGGTAATGACTGGCTCCCAGCTGGAAGCATGCCTATCTTCTGGATCATCTGTTCATTTTTATGTGATGGTACCCATCCCTAAAGATCTGTTGAACACATCCAGTTGTCCTGGTGCAGGAAAGGCAAAATGAATTGAACCATGATCATCTGGAACTTTGTTTGTTGAACTGATTTGTTCAGAATGCTGAGATTCAAAATTGGTCTCCAGTCCCAGTTTCTTTGGCACTAAAAAGAATCTTGAGTAGGTTCCGGATTCTTTCTGGTCTGGTGGGACCTCTTGAATGACTGTTTTTTCTAGGCAGCTTTTTATTTCTTGTACTGCTTATTTCTTTTGACTGGGTAGAACTTTGGGAAATTTGTTTAACAATAAAGGTGGGGAGGGTATTATATAACCTCTGGAAATAATCCATCCATGCACCTTTTGTAATGTCTAGCCAGGCTCTCTGGTGCAAGGATCGACAACTCCAAACTCAGGTCTCCTTTCAGGAGTGTGAGTAGGCTTTGTGGGTGGCATCTTCTGTTATAGTTCTTCCCTCTGTCCCTGGGGGAACTATCTCCACGTAGATCATGAAAAAGAACCTAGGCTTTAGCCGCATTTTTCAGCCACCTTGCTGATTCCTAGAGATGGTTGTTTGAGTCGTCGAAAAATGCACACCCACTGCAGACAGGGTCTTAACATGCTGTTCACACCTGGATAGTGCATCTTTAACTTTGGGGCCAAAGAACTTTTGTCAAAGGGAGCATTGACGAAGGAGGACTTGAAAGGCTCCACAAAACACACACAGGCACATCCAAGCATGCCTCCTAATGGAAATGCCTGAACCCATTGCCCTTGAAGTACCTTCAGCTACATGTGAAATGAGCCTCATGGACAAATTTGAAATGGACTGTAGGGTAGCCAGCTGTGAGGCAAAAGAGCTCTCTGCCTCAGAAGTAATAGTCCCGGAGAAGCATTTGGAGTGTTCTTTAATCAAATCCCACTGAAGTCTGGTGAAGAGTGACAAATAATTCAGTGACCTAAGTGCAAAAGTTACTGAAGCATATACATGTTTCCCCAATCTGTCCAATTCCATAGACTCCTTGTTAGGAGGGGTGAACAGAGGAACTCTGTTCTGTGAGTTCCTTTTTTGTGGATGCTGCCACAACCCAGGCATCTACTGGTACTCCTTTACTCCAAAATTCCTTATCTTTAGGTGATGTTAGGATCCTGCCTAGTCTCTTAGGGATCGGCTCAGCAGAGTTAGGTTCCTTCCACATCCACCTCGCGATCAAATCAATGAGCTCATTGGTTGGCAGAGTCATCCAGGAGGTAGATGGGCCAGACCCAAAGGCTTACAGGAATACCAATTCCTCATGGGAGGCATTATCTGTAGACCAACCACCCTTATGCTTGAGGATCTCCAGACTGTCTCCAAAGGAGATATCATCAGATGATGATCTTAGGGACCCTTCCCTTTCATCAAAATCAGTATCTGCCATGATCAACTCTTAGGGAGAGTCTAGGTCCTCCCATTGCACTTTCTCTTCCTAAGGACTTAATCAGTGGGATGTTTCAAAGAAGTATCAGAAGACTTGAATATACCCTGCTGGGTAGTGTGGAGACTTTGGGCTGGCTGTCCCTGTGGAGTACAATGTTGATGCTCAAGGCACAACGACATATAAAATTGGGAAGAAAAATCCAAAGGGGGAAAACTGTCCTTCCTCTAGAAGCCAAGAAACCTCTCTCCACTACCTCAAAAGCAGAATTCCCCAGACAGAAGGAGGCTAACTGTGCTGAGAAGACATGTTTTAAGACCATCAGCTCCATCTGACCCAAAGGCAGCCAACACAAGGTAGAGGCTGGAGCAGAGCATTCCATTGCTGAGGCTCCAAAGGGTAGAGGTGGCTCCATTATCTATGGAGTCGACCCCAACACCTCAGATCCTGCAACGAGGCTATGGCTCCGAGAGTAATCTGGCAACTACAGACATAGCCGGTCCACTCAGAAAAGGTATTGGAGTGGAAGATACAATGATCTTCAGATCTGACATGGATGGCGCCAGAGGTTTCAGGTCCAAGAGCTCCAAAACCAAAGGTCAGATTGAAGAAGGTGACAAAAATAGGTGGAGTAGTACTGGTAAAGTTCTCTGGACCTGATGGGGTAGGAGCCAGGAGAACTCCCATCTGAATTTGTGCAAGATTAATCTCCTCATCATTCTATATACATCTGTTTTGGTCAGACTACGGGACAAACAAGAAGAAGAGGCAACTAAAGGGGTCCTGGAGTGGTGGTATCTCTCAAGGAAAGGGGATGGAAGATGGGAATAACAGGATCTAAAGACAATGAATATCAGGTGCAAGGAAGCTTCTTTAGCTCCGACTGTGTCAGATCCTATGATGTAGATCTGGTATCAGAAGCTGTAAGAGCCGAGGGTTAAGTCAAAATCAGATCCAGTCATTTAGATACCTTGAGAGGTGGCTCAAAATTAGGATCTGAGCTCAGAGTAGAGGATCCAGAAGGTTCTGAGGGATGCTTTTTGGTCATCTTTTTCTCTATTTTATTGGATGTTTGAGCTCCACATATAGTCTAAGAAAAGGTCATCAGACCGAAGCAAACCTTTTAAAATAAGTTTATTTTTTTGGTCTAATAAGACCCGTGGGTTAAAGGCCTTACATATGTCGCAAAATTCTTTTAAATAAGCATGTAGCATAGCCCCCCAGATAGTTTAGGTATATATTGCCTTCTGCAAAGAGTTATTCATTGCAGTTATAAGTATCCATCTGTATGTTTTAAAATGTATAACGTATGTGGGGTGCTACACCCCCACCTCCCCCACACACCCTCTAACTATATATACTAACTCCAGGTTCACACTACAGTGGAGAAAAGGGCATATATGGTTTACTTTAATGTATCAGTGTTATGAGTTTCAATCAAATGAGTTTTCAGTGCTTTGAACTTTTGATGTTCTGGTCTCAGTCAAATGAATTTCAGTCATATGAAATTTTGATCATGTGTAGTAGACCAGATTCTAGATATGTTTTCAGCAAAACAATTATGCAAGGAGCAATCAGAAGAAATACTCTCATCAAACTCAGTTGACTGAGAAGAAAAAAAACTGAAATTGTTACCTCACAATCATTTCCCTGTTCATCACCCTCTTCATAAAACAAAGAATTTATGTTCCTTTTACCAGAGAACCTAGAATGAGAAGGGTCAAAAGCCTGAATTCAGCCTTTAGCTAAACATAAAATATTATTCCTGTGTAAAGTAACAGTAGAAGATAACTGTTTAACTAATACCTCCTTGGAAGCAGACTGACTCCTGCCACAAACATCATCCTGGGGAACAGGCATTCCAGTCAGGCCAAGCAGAGAAGCATTCCATGCTCCTTCATCAGAGACCAACAAAATGGTTCCCCCATGCCAGCTAAAGACACTCCAACAGACACAGAGGATATCTGTAACCCCCAGTTCATGCTTGCTGATGGGACTAAACCACAGGAAAGCAAGGACGTTGATGAGCTGTCTTAGGATCCAGAAATGGAGACAGCAGATTCATCCATCTGTGGCTGAGGTAATCTGGTAGTCTGCTGAAGGTACAAAGGCTATCTGGAAAATTTCTTCCTTTTGTGGCTTGAAGAAAGAACCGAGTAACGAGTTAGTTATTGCATGGTAAAGCTGAGAATGAAACTTGAAGTCTGGGTACAACTGACAGTAGTAGTTAGTAAAATGCAACTGTGGGTATGCATATTTCAGGCTTGTTATGACCTCATCAACACAGCACAAGCAGAGTGTTACATTAAAAGAAAAACTGGAACCACAACCTTCCAACTGACTGAAAAGTCATGTGACAGTCTAAGAAAACAAATTGCTAGCATAACATAAACAATTTCAGTTAAAAATATTGTTTAGTCATTAAGTTGTGGTGTTTTGTTTTTCCAAAAACTTATCTACTCAGCAATGGACAAATTCTAGCAGACTATTGATCCTCAAAAGTTCATAAGAGGAGTGTACTTCAGTGACAGGACAGCTCTGAAAGGCTTGGCACCAAAACCATTGATTTTCTAAAGTTCTGCTCAAGCTGTCAATGGTCTGGGTATGTGGAAGGTGCCCTGAAGCTCTGCAAGCTGACCAGCTGTTGCATCATATGCAGGATATAACCCATATAAATATGGTTATTCCAGCAGTGATCAAAAGATAAACATCAACTGTTGCATCTGCCAAAAGGGACTTCCAGTATTACTTTTGAGGAGTCTGTTGGGATCTTTAAGAAGACTCAGGATAACAGAGGAAAGGATGGAAAAACATACAGGAACATTCCTGTCCATGGGAACAAAAGGATGTCTGTTCTTCAGACCTTTATACAAAGAGTCCTGGAGCAGAGCTTTTTTAACTGTCTGCTGTGAACGGAGGTAAAAAAGGTCTACTTGAGTTTCTCACTTATGGATAATCACCTGGAAGACCCCCAAATTTAACTTCCACTTGAAGGGGTCTGTTCTAGTCCTGCTCAGCTTGTTTGCCACAAACTTTTGCTCTGTAGGAATGCAAATAGCCTTGAAGGATAGATTGAGCTGCAAGGTAAGTTTCCAGGCTAGCACTGCTAATCTGCAAAGGGGGTAAAAAATTTGATTCCCACTGCTTTTCTATATAGCACATAACTGTGGTGTTGTCTGCGATGACTAACAAAGGTCCTAGAAATGGTTCAGGGTTTTAAGCACACTTATCAAAGTCATCATTTCCTTGATATCTGTGTGTTTCTTTTTGTCCTGAAAATTCAAAATACCCTGTACTTTTACCCCTTTGGAAACAGTCCCCAGTGCAAAGTCTGAAGCATCCATAGCTATAGACTGCATAGGAGTTAAATGGGATGAGAAACCTGGATTGTGGCATACATGATGAGTCAGCTATAAGTAAAGTTTTCTCTTGACAAAATTCAGCACCGGAATTTTAAGAGAGATGCTACTTTTGAAGAGTGACATGATGGTTAAGGTGTTTACCTCATAGACACAATGTACAGGGCTTTATTTTTACCTTTGAGATAGGAAATTTGGCTAGACTTAAAATGTCCCACAAAGGCAGATAGCCTAGTACTAACCTACAAACATGTTGAGTTCATACTGACTTGAGGAACTACTGAATTTTTCTCATTCATAATCTGGCCAGAGAGATCACCAAGAATTATACAAGCCATGAATCCTAATATCCTAAGATAATCCCATACAGTTGTGAGATTTTGGAGGGGGAAACAATTGTAATTATTCCTTGCAAAAGTATACTTTGTCCTTATAAAGGAAGACTATCAAGAGAGATGCACCTAGGAGTCAACCTAGAAATGTTGTACTCTGAAAAGGACTGAGAGAGGATTTTCCTAGGTTTAGTTGAAAACCTAAGATGTAAAGCAGATTCTTCACACAAAGAAGGGATTTCTTGACAACCTAGAAAAGAGTCTGCAAAGATAAGGCAGTCACCTAAATAAGTTAAAATGTGAATGCCTTGACACCTATAATAGACTACTACTATTGAAGCTACAAACTTTATAAACTCTGTGGACAACTCAAAAAGTAAATCAGACAACTAATAATGTGAACCAGACATAGAAAATCTTAAAAAACACCTGACATTTCTGTGAATTGGGTAACATGTAGGCATCTTCCAAGTCTAGAGTAACCAGAAAAATGGTGGAAAGAATGAGAGGTAACAGAGACTATGAGAAAGAGCATTATGCATTTTGGTATCTTGATGCATAGATTTAGAAAGGAGAAGTCCAACACATGTCTCCAAGTTCCTTCTTCCTTGAGTACCTGAAATATCCTTAAACTCCTCCTACTTTTTGTTCCACTGAAACAGATTCTGCTACTCTCTGAGAAACAATCTCATCTAGAAAAGGAGAAAACAGTGATGTCTAATAGGATGGGACAGTATTCCTTTGAAGGGGGGAAAGGAGTCACACTGCCATCTGTACCCTTTTGTAGATTATTCCTAGAACCCAAGAGTCTTTAGTAACCTGGTGTCAAAAACAGATATAAATATTTAGGTTTTTGAGAAAGTATTACAGGACTTCCAGAGTGGGAAACTGCAGGAGGTTGAAGGAGAACGTTGTCATCTTTTTTTGTATTACCACTTGGGTTTCAGCAGCCCTTTCTTTTCAGAACTGCCTGCCACTGCTTTTCAAATGATTGCTTACCTGTCTTTTGTTGAGGCTGGTTAAAAGACTTCCTGTAAAAGGGGCCTAATCTATTAAAGAAATTCCTGTTATATTTTGGGATAGGGGACTGAAACATCGGTTTACACCTTGTATTAATTTTCCCCTCTTATCAGATTTCTTTAAAACTTCAGCAGAAGAATATCCAAGCAAACATCTTTGCCCAGAGGTGCAGTCAAAATTTCCATTTTAACATTGTCGGGTAGATCTTGAATGCTCAACCAAGCAAATCTCTGCATAACAAGCCCAGTGGCTGCAACACTGGAAACAGCATCAACAGCATCATAGGAACATCTAACAGAATGTTTTGTAACTTGTGACACTGCGTCAAAGTAGAGAGATTAGAGATGCTTTCAGCAATTAATATTTTATGTTCTCAAAAGAAGACAAAAGGAACTTTGACATTTGGACTTGACAGTTACCTGTTTGAAGGTTGAGTCTATTAATTACTCTACAATCTGTATCTGAAGGAATGAGTTTGGAAGCCATAAGATGCTTTGCAGAATCGGATTGTGAGTAGGACTAACAGAAGGACTGACAAATAGGATTGCTAAAGAGAAATTTACGAGACTGAAAGACTTTGTATAAATTATCAGCTTTCCTTGAGCTGGAATCTGGCTATATGGAGAGATGCTGACCATACTAAAGACATTTTCCAATGTTCTTAAAACTAAAGGAATAACCACTGGCTGTAGTTGGCCAAGTCTCAGAAATTTGCTTTTTCTTCTCACTTAAGTAACTCTTGCCAACTGTGCTAAAAAAGATAATCCCTCCATTGGAGATTCAAAATATATAGTTTTTTTTGTCTTGGCTTCCCAGTTATTCCCAGTTTTCAGGAGTAAAAACCTGGGAGGCATAATTTAAACCCACTTCCTATACATTAGACTCTGAATCAGAATCTAAATGTGAGGGGAATCTTTTTCTTTTAGTTTATGGAAAAGACATTGTCTGAAGAGACCGGAATACTTTAAATAAGCCATTGGCAAAAGAAAATCACTCTTCTTTTGGTTACTTTAAAATCTCCAAATTAATCTGCAGTGCAAAAAAGGTAGTAACCCCAGGCAGCACTGCTGGAGGCTGCTCAGTGTAGGTAGTCTTCACCTGGATGTAAAAGGTTCAGAGCCATTCCTCAAAAGAAAGTTGTTTTCCTTCAAATATAGCATTAGCTGTTAGGGTGGTTGGGTTCTTCTTGAGGCTGTTCTCCAGCCCTCCCTCTACTGTCGCAATAAAAAAAAAACAACCCGTTTCCCACAGTACATCCCAAATCAATGAAGTTACTATAAACGTGAACACTACTCATTCTCATCAAGCTCACTACTTGCAACCACATCATTAGAAAACCTCTCATTAAGTTTTAACTACATTAATGTATCATCTTCCATCCTAATCAACTAACTTAAAATTAAACTGTCGTTCTTCCTTCTTGTGTATTGTCCTAAACTTAGCATTCCTGCCATTATAATACTTACTACCATGGTACTCTCACTTTTCCTCTTAATACTCTGTCTCACAAACAATATAGCTCATAGACTATCACCATAAACCAACACGTTCTAAAAAATCACCACAATATTTTGAATTAAAATTACAATCACCACTGCATATATCTTGAATATGCTTCACTACCTTCATTCTAGCATGAACATTCTTCTCGCAACAAATCAATGAATATCTTAAGCAAAATTGCAATTATTATTGAATATAAACATCGTGAATACATTTCACCAACTTTCTGTTATAATACACATTCTTAAAATGAAACCAACCAACAATAAGAAAGTACATTTGTGTAAGAACTTAACATAACAGCAGATGTTCAAATAGGTTACTGTTACATCAAACTGTTATGTTGCTAACTCATGAAACATATTGCCAAAGATGCATTATGCCCAGCAAATCTACAAAAGCTTAGACAATTTCCTCTCATGCTGTACATTTGACCCAAGATGAATGTACAAGACTGTGCTGGTATTTAAGGGATATTATACATAAATAACAGCAAAACAGAGTGTATGTATGGGTTCTACATCAGCCTAGGATTAGAAGGTAGAATTGGTGTGAGAGTGCATATACTGTAACAGTGTTGTATTTGAACATCTACTGTTAGATTAAGGCCTTACACAACTGTACTATAATTTATTTATTTATTTATTTTACATTTGTTTACCGGGGAGGTCTGACTGGACAGAGCTGTTCAGCTGAGGCCTGGGGAAAAATGCTCCAGAACAATTGCTAACATACTATACATAAGATATTTTTACACACACACAGTTGTAAAATATAGCAGATAATAACATATGATTGCATAGGATAGTTAAATAAGCACAGTGGTTTACACATACAATTAAAAGTATAGCAGGTAGTAACATGATTGTTGTTCCTACAGTATGTTTAGTACAGATAATCTTGAAGATGTACTGAAGATAAGACAAGAAAGGAAAAACTAAAAATACTGGCCAGTTTGTCAAATGAGGAGAATAAAGACAAGTTCATATGAGGTTCATTGACATTTTATACTGGCCAGTTTGTCAAATGAGGAGAATAAAGACAAGTTCATATGAGGTTCATTGACATTTTAAGGGAAAGCTTTACAACTTAGTCTGGGGGAGAGTTAGTGGGTAAAGACAGGACACAGTAGGGAGTACGCAGCAGTGAGTTGGGTAAGTAACGTGTGATAACATATTTATTTATTTTATTTATTTCAGTTTGATGACCGGTGAAGTCCAATGGGACAAGAAGAGACCATTTTCGGTGGAGGCCTGGGTAGAACAGCTCCATTGACTTATTGCATACATGTACAACTTAGTATAAACATAATTGTCATGTTAAGAATATTTACATATACAATTTAGTGTAAACATAATTTCCTGGTTAAGAATACATACATATACAACTGAGTATAAACATAATCGTCAGGTTAAGAATACAGCATTTTACATACAAGCATAGTACAGCATAATTTGGTATACTAATAACACAAAGCAGTATGATGTGAATGTCAGGTTGAGAATTCAGCACAGTGATGGAGGGTAGATTTCAATCTTGAGAGTGGATAAAAGTGAAAGGAAAGAGGCTGAGAAATGTAATATATCTATACAGTTACTTTCATGATAACTGAGACAATCTGAAAAAATCATTATCTAAACAGCATTAGTTCCATGAAGACTGAGGCAATTTGAGAAGGTTTTCCCAAGTGCAGAAGAAGGTTGTCTAAAATTGTATAGTGGGGAGAAATAGTGGGAATAGATAAGTGACAGGAGTGCGCGAGAAAGTGGGAATGGGAAAGAGAGAGAGTATAAAGGGGAAGTTAGATAGGAGCGTGACATTGGCATGCCCATTTTGAAGACAGTTGTGAGAACAAGAGAGATTTGATGTTGGTATGGTTAGAAGTATTTCAAAGGGGGGGTTCCATAGTTTGGCTATGGAGCAGGAGAGCAGAAGTTGGCCAGGGGGTCTAGTGGGTTTGTAGAGTTGAAGGAGGTTTTGTTTTTCTGATCTGAGAAAGCGGTTAGGTACGTAGGGGGTTAAGGCAGTAGCGAGAGAAGGGCAGCTGGATGCTTTGAAGATGATCTTGTGGGCAGTGGTAAGCTGAAGGAATTTTAGGTAATTGGATACTTCAAGGCATTGCAAGGTATGGAGGGAGAGGCAGTGGTGTGTTGAGTTTTTAGAACTGGTTGCAAATTTGCTTATCTTATGGTAGCAGCATTCATGTTTGAATTGTAGACCAAGTTGTAGATTGCTTAATAGAGGAGAGCCATACATAAGTGAGGGGAGAAGGAAGGAAGAGGCTAGGATTTGTCTGGTGGAAGGGCTCAGGTAGCAGTTGTGTCTGAACAGGAGTCCTAGTTTTTGGTGGATTTTTTTAATGGTGGCTTGGATATGGGTATCAAATTTTAGATTTTCATCAATTTTGATGCCGAGTTGTTTGGTGTTGGAGACAATTTCGAAGGGGATGTTATTGTGGCTGATTATGGAGAATGAGTTTTTGTTGATAGTGGAGTTTCTAGAGGGAGTAAAGATCATCAGTTTAATTTTATTGGTGTTTAAGGCCAAGTTATTGCTTTGCCTCCAGGCTTCTCTTTTAGTGAAAGCTGATTGGGTTTTTAATAGTAGGTCAGAGGGTGAGTAGACTGAGAAGATGATTGTTGAGTCATCTGCATACTGTATTAGTGAGGACTCAGGGATGGCGTGGTGGAAGTCGTTGATAAATATATTGAAGAGAAGAGGACCTAGAACATAACCCTGTGGCACATCGGTGGGTGTAGGTAGGAAGGGAGAAGTTGAGGATTTCCACTGTACAGCTTGTTGACTATCGGAAAGGTAGCTAGAGAACCAGGCTATAGAGGAGGGAGAGAGCTGGAGAGAGTAGAGTTGGGATAGGAGCAAGGGGTGGGAGACAGTGTCAAAAGCTTTTGATAGATCTAGAAACACTGTGGATATGAGTTTGCCTGAGTCAAAGGCTAGGCTAATGGTTTCAAGAAATGAAAAGAGTAGTCATGGTACTGTGACCATGGCGGAAGCCATGTTGAGTGGAGGTGAGGAGATTGGTTTGAATATGATATGGCATCAGTTGTGAATAGATAGCTTTTTCTAGTATTTTAGAAAGTGGGGAAAGGATGCCAATATGCCTGAAATTGGAGGTGTCTGTCTTATTGCCTCCCTTATGGAGAGGAATGATGTAGGCATGGCACCAGATCGATGGGACATAAGATTCCTGAATGGATCTGTTTATTAAGATAGAAATGGGAAGAGCTATGCTGTCAGCTGATAGTTTGAGGAAGGTTGATGGTAGGTTATCAGGAGCGTTGCGGCAATATTTTAGTTTAAGGAGAAGTATTTTTATTGTGATTATGGGAATGGGTTTTAGGCTGAAAGGGAAGGAAGGAGGTATGTGATTGGGGAGATGCAGGGTAGGTGTGGTTGGGATTTTTTTTTGGGGGGGGGGCAGTTTAGCAATACAGTCCATGAAGAAGGAATTGAATTGGGTGGGTGTTTCAAGGTTGGTAAGTGTGGGGTTGGGACAGGCGTTGTCTTAGTTTCTTGGGTGGAGAAGAGAGGAGATTGAGTTCCAAAAAGTTTTGGGGTTTGTTGCTTGTTCGGATTGCAGTTCGGTGTAGTATGTTTTGAGATCTTTAGTTATTAGTTTTTTTTACGGAGTTTCGGAGTTGTTTGAATTCTAGGAAGGAGTTAGGTGTTTTATTTCTCTGATATAGCTTTCATTTTTATCTCTTTAATGCATTATTATTTTGGTATCTTTTGAGAGCCAGAGGGAGGGGTTGAACTTGACATGTTTGGTTCTGAGGGGAGCATGGAGGTTTAGCAGGCTTAGGAAGGACTCATTGAAGTAGCCTATGGCACTGTCGAGGGGTAGGGTTCTTACAGGAGTCCAGTCAGTAGGCTTTAGACATTCTGTAAAGGTTTGAGGGTTTAAACAGGAGAGATTACGGGTTTGAATGCAGTGGTGTTACTTTTGAAGAGGAGAGGGGAGACGGTCGTCGAAAGCTAGCAGGTGGTTGCTGAGAGGGTCAGGAAGGATTCTGGCATTTGAGATAAGATTGGGATGGGATGTTAATATCCAGTCAATGATGGTACCGGAGGTTCCATCTTTGTTTGGTTTGGTTGGAGAGTTTATTAGTTGGCAGAAGTTGTATAGGTTGATTCTTTGAGATGGGGTTTGAGAACAGACAGAATCCCAGTTAATGTTCACATCTCCGAGGATGTAGGTTTCATTTTTGATGGTAGAGGAAAACCAGGACAGGATATCTTCTACGGTTTGGATATTGTTGCCTGGGGGAATACAGAGGGCTCCTATGTATATGGATTTGTGATTGTTTTATTTTTAGTAGGCCTATTGTTATTTCAGCACTGGCAAAGGTGGAGACGTGATTAGTGTAAAGGGTAATGGTATGGGAGGAAGAGTAGATAATGGCTACTCCTCCACCTTTCTTAAGTAGTCTGTCATTGTGAATTATTTGGTAGTCTGGTGGAAGTATTTTATTGTCCTTTGTATGAGGTTTAAGCCAGGTCTCTTAGATGACTGCTATGTCTGGACAGTTGTGGGAGAGCCAGGCATGGAGGTTTGAGATTTTATTTTGAAGGCTTTGGGCATTGAATGTGGTGAGGCATACGGCTTTAGGTATTTGGGGCTGTATGGGAGGGGATGTGGTGTACTGTGTGTTGGTAGTGGGTCCTGGGTTGGGGTGGATGTCTCTGGAGAATGAGAGGGAGATTTGGTGGAGGATGTGTGTGAGGTATGTCAGTGTGAAAGGTGACTTTGAGTGGTGGAGGTGAGAGCGTTTACTGACATTAGGTTGGAGGTGTGTGTGGTGAGAGGATGAGGTTGGTAGAAATTTGGGTTTGAATAGAAGGAATGTGTTGGTGGAGAAAATTGCATGGTTAATGGGAGTGAAGGGTGGTGTGTGAGTAAGTTGGTAGGTGAAAGTGGGATGTGTGGGTGAGGTAAGGTGGTGGTTAGGCAGTTGTGTAAGAAATGTAAGACAGGTCAGAGACGTTAGTAGAAGAGAGAGGATAAGAAAATTTGATGAGGAAGGGGGCACTGTTTGTAGTGGGCATGGATTTAGAGGGTAAAGTTGTGTATTGGGATGGGGTGAGGTGTGATAGGTTGATTGTGGGAGGAGTTGGGGATAGATAAACGTACAGGTAGTGGGGGTGGGTGGGAATTGGTGGCAGGGCAGGGGAGTGGAGTGAGCCTGTAGGGCGAACGGAGTGGGTAGAGCCCCAGAGAGGTGAGATAAAACCTATCAGTGAGTATCTCGTGGCACTTAAGATAGTAGTTGCATCTGGAATGCTTGAGAGGGTGAATTACATATGGTTGGAAGGTACAGCCTGCAGTCTGTTAAAGTTTTGAGCAGCAGTTTAAAGTAACATCTCAGTGGCTCGACCTTTGGACTGTTTCTATAGGGAGAGGTGCTGCCTGGTACCTTTTGGAAAAAGTACAAGGGTGTGTTCAGGTTGGAGCGGTTGGCTATTGGGAGGGGAGTAAATTGATCTTTGCTGCCTACAATTGCAGAAAAGCTGATAGAACAGGCAGAGTAGCAGAGGGAAGAAACAAGGTGTTCCTGTGAGTCTGCATGCTGTCAGGGAGCATCTCTAACAGAGGTAAGACTTAGGCTATATGCAATACATACACAAAAAGCATTGGAGCTTACATGCTTTTGTGCTGGCAGATTACAGTAGACTTACTGGGAGAATTATATAAAAAAAAAAAACGTAGATCCTCAGTCCTTGGCAGTGGTTTGGATGATTTTCTGAGAGTAGGACTTGCAGAAATAAGACCAGGCGGGCTGGAATAGAAGAATAGGGATTGGTTAATATCTGTTTTCTGGTATAGTTATATACTATTAGCAGAGGCTAGATGGAAGTGGGGAGGAGGAATGTAAGGGTGGTGTGTATGGGGTGAGGGTGGTGTGTATGGGGTGAGAGTGGTGTGTGAAAGAAGGTGAGATAATGGAAACAGAGGTGGTAGTGGGTGAGAGGGAGTGTGTGAGTGTGGGATGTAGGTATGCAGTACAATATTACATCCACACTGTGTTCAAAGAAGTGACTTAAAGTAGTACGAGCCAGTGATCCATGACAATGCAAGTTTGACACACATTTTCAGAATTTTGCACCCATGATCTTGGTAGCTCTTTACCTTCTAATTTCCTTATTTACACTTGGAATCAGTGTAAATAAACTATCGCCTGGTTATATGGGGACTGACCGAGGGATAATTCATCTTTAGAAATTACTACAGCACTCAACCTTCCTCATTACGTAGAGGATAACAGTTTTTTTGTACTTAGGTTCGTAGGTTGGTACTAGGCTATCGGCCTTAGGGCCTACACAAGCCTAGCCATAAGAGTTCCCTGGCTATAACTTCCCATACTATTTATTTCCCTGGACCCCTGTCTAGCAGGGCGACCGACTTGATCCCCGGGGTGAATTTCCTTTCTCCCATCCAATCATCAAGGTTCCTTTTGAAGAGGGCCAAAGAGGTGCTCTGCTTGACATGTAAGGGCAGTCTATTCTAGAGTCTAGGGAGTCTCTGGGTCAGGAACCTGTCCCTCCAACATGTTTTGTTTATTGTGGATATTGCAGATAAGGTACACATACTAAACCTAGAGTACTTGATAATAGTTTTCACTCTTACTCACAAACACTGGCTAATCTACAATGTATGTACTGTACCTGTGTACTATGTATGTATTCTACCCATGTTCCAAATTTCAGCTGTACACCACAAATCTATTAATTACCTTTATTTTTAAATTAATATTTTTTTGTTTCTTCTCCCCACTGTAACTGTTGATGTGCCGTATACCACTGTAAAAACATGTCTTTTGTAATTTGTGTGTATACTGATCATGTCTAAATAAATGTACCTGTAATTTTTCTTTGTGGAGCTTTTATCCCCAGGCCTCTGCTGAAAAAGGGCCTTTTCGGCTCAGTCAGACACCCCCAGTTAACAAATGTAAAATAAATAAAAATAAATAAATTGTGATGACAAGGTTTAGATCCCTGGAGTGTGTGGCTCTGAGGGATTGGGATTTCTTTAAGTGTAGCATGTCCAGCAGCTCTGGGTTTGACATGGCCTTGTATGTTAAGCAGAGATCACCTTGGAGTAGACGATATGTGACAGAGTATAGCTGGAGTTTTTAAAGGTGGTCAGCATAGGGCATCTGCTTTAGGCCTGTGAGTCTTTTAGTGAAGTATTTCTGCTCGCTTTCCAGTTGTTGCAGATGTCTTGAGAGGTACATACCAAATGGGGCGTTGTATTCTATAATGGGTATAATGAGGGATGAGTACAGTGAGACAATGCCTTCTTTTTTTCTGGATGAAAAGCACTTAGTGATGAGGTGCGCCACATAGAAGGATTTCCTGACTATTGTGGCAATGTGGTTATTGAAGGTGAGACCACTCTCCACCTGTGTCCCTAAGTCGATTATCACACTTTCAGTGTTTAGTGTACTGCCACCTATGTGGTAATTCACGGGTACATGTTTTTTTTTCCCAACGGGGATAACTATACATTTCTTGGCATTGAGCTTGAGCCCATGGCTTTGGCACCAAGCATCTGTTTTTGTAAGGCCCTTTTGTAGAGTATCCACATAATTTGGGGATTCAATAATGGCTCCCAGTTTGCAGTCATCTACAAACTTTGTTAGCCAGAGTCTCTTAGTGTTGGCCTGTACTTCAGAGAACTAGATGCCAAACAAGAGAGGTCCCAGGACTGAACCCTGAGGTACTCCACTTGTCACTTGTCTGGAGCTGAATTTGGAGTCAGCTACTTTTACAGTGTGGGTTCTGTCAGTAAGCCAGTTGGCAACCCATCGAGTGACGTAGGGATTAATGCCCAGCTTAGTAAGTTTATCTATAATTCCAGAGTGGGGGCTGGTGTCAAGGGCCTTGGCGAGGCCCAGATAGGCTGCGTGGACTGCCTTACCCTCGTCCACGGCTCTGGAGACTGATTTGAAGAAGTCAATCAGGTTCAGGAGACAAGATCAGCCCTTCACGAACCCAAACTGGGTGGTGTCTATTGTTTGAAGGTTGCCAATGTCTTTGTTTATAAGTTCCATGATAATACGTTCTATGGCCTTGCAGATCAGTCTCGTCAGACTGATGGGGCGGTAGTTCACGGGATCCAAGATGGATCCCCCTTGTGCAGTGGGATGACTGTAGCTGTGCGCCACTCAGTGGACACGAAGCCTGAGGTGAGGGTATGATTAACCATGACAATTAGGCGAGGAGACAGTTCATTTTGTAGTTCATGTAGTACACAGCCCGGGATGTCATCTGGTCCCATGGATGCTATATTCTTAGCTTTGGAGAGTGCGTTTTTTTTTTTTACCTGTGTGGCCATTATTACCAGAATTTGGCAATCTTCCTGTATTGAGATTGGCCATTTAGGGGGTGAGAGGGGGGTGAAGTTGGCACTGAATCGATCTGCCAGGATATTGGCAATATCCTTGGGATCAGTATATTTAATGCCATTCTGTTGTAGCTCAGAGCAGATATGAGCATTGCCATTTAGATTCTTGACATAATTATAGAATGCCTTGTGGTTGTCTTTGGAATCTTTGGCAATTTTATTTTCGTAACCAGCTTTGGAGGATTTTATGAGGGATCTCAGCTTCTTACGGAGGCTGGTAAGGGAGTTTTGTTTGCATCCTGAGATTTTCCTCTTTTCTGCAACAGTTTCTTCCTTTTGTTGTAAAGTATATTTAGGGCAGGGGACCACCAGATTGGCTTCCTTTTTTTGGAGGAGAGCATCTTGGTTCAATTTGGGATGGCACAATTCATGCATGAGTGGATGTGCTTGTACAGTGCCTTAGTGTAGGACTCAGCAGTCGAACTTTCAATTCCCGTCTGCATGGGTGTCATGAATTTTGTAACTTCTGAGTTGAGTAGCATGAAGTTGGCTTTGGAGAAGTTTTTTATGGAGGTTTCCTTACTGGGGGGTGGGGCTGTGATGTGGATGTTAAGGGTGATTAGCTTATGGTCTGAAATGTCCAACGATGGGGTGACCATAGGTGTGGAGCATCAATTTCCCCTGTTGGTAATGACCAGGTCTAAGATATTGGAGCCCCTGATGGGACTATGGATTAGTTGATTCAGAGCATTGGAATTTATGTATTCCAAAAACCGTTGGGCAAAGGTGTTGGTACATGAGTAGTTTTCTCAGTTAATGGTAGGGTAGTTAAAATCACCCAGTATTAGGGTGTTCGGTTGTATATTAATATTTTCCAGTATGTTTAGAAAGGTGTAGTGAGAATCTTGGGGAATGGTGGGGGATCTGTAGCAAGCTGCTTAGAGGGAAACAGCTCTAACACTTACTTCCCTCACTTGTCTAGAGGAAAATATTGATTACCCAGGCATATCCAAGGGACTGCTCTCAGTGTTCTCTCCTGTCTACCTGATGAATCTGGCCATCTTGGGGCAATGTAGAAATTGCCTCATGTACAATGACAACCCTCTCCTCCTATCACCCAACATGATAACCTGTGAGAGGTGCATTTATCTAGCCAAACTGGCGGAAAAGCTCTCTCAAAACGAGATTGAATTTGTTAGTCAAGAGGAGAAGGCAAACACTTGCACCGCACTCATCACATAGTCCCACTAAACCTACACCACCAAACTCACACGTAGAAACACAAAAACATTCGTGGAGGCTCTCAATAATAATTTGCCCAAGCAAAAGAGACCTTCAAAGCAGAAATTCAAGCAATCTCCACCCCTCAAAACAACCCAAAAGACACATAACCCACAGACTCAGTGTGCCACTCAACCACAGCCCATAAGGCAAAACAATGTACCCAACACATTAGTCATAGGTGACTCTATAGTTAGGCACACTGATGTTCCACTCACCAGAAGAGACAAGGAGAAGGTTACTGTTAGCTACCTGTCTGGTGCCAGGATCTGCCACATAACCCACACACTCAGGTCACTCCACAACATTTACAAATATGACTCAGTCATTGTCCATGTGGGTGTGAATGACCTGAAACATACCTCCCTGGACTACAGGAAAAGAGACATGAAAGAGCTCTCCAATCTTGTAATCCATGCAAGTATGATCCTAGCCCTGAGTAGCATCCTACCTTTGCCCAGAATGATACCACAGTACAAGGACAAAATGATTGACTTCAACAATTGGCTAAACTTCTGGTGTCATTCTAAGGGGATCCAGTATCTGTCTGCCTGGGATGACATGGTCGACAGGCCTCGATGCTTTGCCAGAAATGGCTTTCACCTGTCGCCCCTCTGATTCTGGATACTGGCTACGGCTCTTGCCACCCCTATAGTGCCTTTTTTCGGCAAGACAAACCCACCACTGTAACAGGTACAGTCATGCAAAAACTAAGGGTAATGCTACTCAATGCTAGAAGCCTAAACCTCAAAATGCACTCACTACAGGCACTCCTTAAAATGGAGAACATCGATATCTGTGCAGTGACTGAAACCTGGCTCAAGGCTCCAGAGGGTACCCCTGCATTACCAGGCTATAACTCATACCATATCTTTTGGCCACGTAATGCATTCAAAATTATCCAAGTGCAACTAACTCTGGGCAAAACTGCAATCCAAATTGTAGCTTGCTATAGATCCCCCACCATGCCCCAGGATTCCCACTCCTCTTTTCTTGATATACTGGAAAATATTAGGGTTCAAACAAACACCCTAATAATGGGTGATTTCAACTACCCCCCCCCCCCCCCATTAACTGGGAAAACTACTCATGCACCAACTCCTTCGCTCAGCGCTTCCTAGAATTCATAAACTCCAGTGCCCTGGATCAACTTATCCACACCCCCACCAGGGGCAGCAATATCTAGACCTAGTCATTACCAACATGAGTGACTGGTGTTCCGCACCTGAAGTCAACTACTCATTGGTCTGATCTGACCATAAGCTAATCACCACAGATATCCAAATCCCACCTGCATTAAAGGAAACCACTGCAAAAAATTTCTCCAAAGCCAACTTCATCCTTCTTAAGACAGAAGTGGCAAACTTCACAACACCCATGCAGATGGATAATACAGTTATGACTGCCGAATCCTACACAAATGCACTCTATAAGAACTTACATGAATGCATGAATCGTGCTATCCCTAACAGAACCAAGATGCTATCCTCCAAAAAAAGGAGGCCAGTCTGATGGTCCCCTGCTATAAACAAACTCTATTAACAGAAGGAAGAAACTGTTGCAAAAGAGAGTAAAAACCCATCAGTGGAGGAGCTCCCTGGTCAGCCTCAGTAAGAAGCTGAGATCCCTCAAAAAATCTTCCAAAGCGGCTATGAAAACAAGATTGCCACAGATTCTAAGGACAACCACAAAGCATTCTATAGCTATGTCAAGAATCTCAATGGCAACACCCAGATCTGTTCTGAGTTACAGCACAATGGCATGAAAATTACAGAACCATCTGATATCGCCCATATCCTGGCTGATAGATTCAGTGCTAACTTTACCCCCCCTCACCCACTAAAGGGCCAATATCCATACCAGAAGAATGCAGTGCCCATGAAATCACAACGGATCAGGTAAAAACTGCACTCTCCAAAGCCAAGAACACAGCATCCATAGGACCGGACAACATCCCAGGCTGCGTACTACATGAACTTCAGAATGAACTGCCCCCCCACCTAAGCACCATCTTCACTCATAGCTTCATGTCAGTCTTTGTACCCACTGAATGGCGCACAGCAACAGTTATACCCCTCCACAAAGGGAAAGCCACCATGGACCCCGGGAACTATTGCCCTATTGGCTTGACAAGCCTGTCTGCAAGGCCATGGAACGCACTATCATGGAACTCATAAACAAAGACATTGGTATCCTCCAAACTCTAGACCTTACCCAGTTCTGGTTCATGAAAGGCAGATCATGACTCCTGAACCTGATTGACTTCTTTGAAATAGTCACCAAAGCCGTAGATGAGGGTAAGGCAGTTCACACAGCTTATCTTGACCTCACCAAGGCTTTCGACACACTCCCCCATTCTGGTATTACACTAAACTGGATATAAATCCATACATCAAAAGAGGGGTTGCCAACTGGCTCACTGACCGAACCCACACTGTAAAAGCTGCAGGCTCCAATTCTGACTTCAGACTAGTGACAATTGGAGTACCACAGGGTTCAGTCTTGGGTCATCTCCTGTTTAGTATTGACTTCTCTGAAGTACGGCCTAACACAGAGGGCCTCTGGCTGACAAAGTTCACAGATGACTGCAAACTGGATGCCATAGTAGAGTCCCCAAATAATGTAGACATCCTACAGAAGGGCCTCACTGAGACAGATGCCTGGTGTCAGAGCCATGGCCTCAAGCTCAATGCCAAAAAGTGCAATGTCATCCCCTTTGGTAAAAACTCTCTACCCATGAACTACCACATAGGTGGCAGTCCACTTAACACCAAAGGTGTGATAGGAGACCTTGGGACTCAGGTGCACAGTAGCATCTCCTTTGATAATCACATCACCACAGTAGTCAGAAAATCCTTCTATGTGGCACATCACAAAAGGGTTCTCATACAGGAAAAAAGAGGTCACTGTTCCCCTCTACTCAGCTCTCATTATACCCACTTATTCAGTACAATGCCCCTTTTGGAATGCATCTCACAAGACATCTGCAACAGCTGGAACTCAAACAGATGCCCTACACTGACCGTCTCAAAAAACTCCAGCTTTACTCCATAGCATATTGCCTACTCCGAGGTGATCTCTGCCTAACATACAAAGCTATGTCAAACCCAAAGCTGTTGGACATGCTACACCTAAAGAAATCCCAATCCCACTGAGATACACTCTCTAGAGACCTAAACCTTGTCACCACAATAAACAGAACATGCTGGAGGGATAGATTCCTGCCCCAGAGACTTCCCATATTCTGGAACAAGCTACCTATCTATGTCAAGCAGAGTTCCTCATTAGCACCCTTCAAGAAAAATCTTGATAAATGGATAGGAAATAGGAAATTCACCCCGGGGATAACTTCTGTGGCTCTGCTCAACAGGGGAACAGGAAAATAACTTTCTTGGGGGGCGAAAGCCAGGGAATCTCATTGGCTATGCTTATAGAGGCCGTTGGGCCAATAGCCTAGTACCTACCTATGAACCTTTAATGATATATCAGCATGTGTGCGCTTGGTGCCAAAACACATAATTATGGTCAGCAATAGCAGTTAGGTGCTTAAATACAGCAGATTACTGAGTTATATTTGCGCTTCTTTGGTGCACAGCTACGGGTGGCAATGTAACTACTTGGATAACTGCATAAGACTATGTACAAGGTTATGCAGTTTTAAGTCAATTAAAGTATAAAGGTTAATGAACTCTAATGTCTGGTTGTATGGGACTGACAAAAGGTAATTCACCTTTAATGCTATATCAGCGTGTGTGCACTTGGCGCCAAAGCATGCATTTATGGTCAACAATAGTAGTTCAGTGCTTGAATACAGTCAGATTACTGAGCTATATTTGCTCTTCTTAGGCACATAGCTACAGACGGCAATGTAACTACTTGGATAACTGCATAAAAAACAACCTGGACCTGGTAGGGCTTAGAAACCCTGAACAGTAAATAGCAGCAGCTTTTCAAAAAAAATGGCTACAGGACTGCAGAAGTTTAACAGTCACAAAAATTACGCTCTGCAGGCATGTAATTGAAATTCAAGGCAGGCAATGTACAACAATAGGATAAATGCAGCACAGAATATAGGATGTAGAAATATACATTAAAAAAAAAATTATGTCTTACCGGCATGCACACTATGAAGGGGCCTGAGGGAGTTGCGGTTGAACTGACAGGGTGGGATATGTATTTTTCTTTTAAAAATGGCACCGCTAAAGTTGGCTGGCCTATGTAGACACACAGGAGGGCAGGGGGGAAATTATCAGGGGTGGTGATAGGAGGTAAAGGTGAGTGGGGAAGGGCCTTGAAATGTGATGAGGGTCGAGGGGGATGAGCTCTACCACAGAGAGGTGAGCTAAAACCCATCAGTGAGTATCTCATGGCACTTAAGACAGTAGTTGTAGCTGGAATACTTGAGAGGGTAAATTACATATGGTTGGAAGGTACAGCCTGCAGTCTGTTAAAGTTTTGAGCAGCAGTTTAAAGTAACAACCCAGTGGCTTGATCTTTGGACTGTTTTGATAGGGAAAGGTGCTGCCTGGTACCTTTTGGAACGGGTACAAGGGTGTGTTCAGGTTGGAGCGGTTGGCTATTGGGAGGGGAGTAAATGGATGTCTGCTGCCTCCTATTGCAGAAAAACTGATAGAACAGGCAGAGTAACAGAGGGAAGAAACAAGGTGTTCCTGCGAGTGTGTACAGTATCAGGGAGCACTGTAACAGAAGTTGGACCTAGGCTATATGCTATACATATAAAAAAAGCATTGGAGCTTACATGCTTTTGTGCTGGCAGATTACAGCAGGCTTTCTGGGAGAATTATTAAAAAAAAAAACAACAGTAGATCTTTGGTTCTGAGCAGTGGTTTGGATGATTTTCTGAGAGTGGAACTTGCAGAAATAAGACTGTACGGGATGCTTTTGTCCTGGCAAATTACAGCAGACTTTCTGGGAGAATTACAAAAAAAAACAATAGAGCCTTGGTCCTGGGCAGTGATTTGGATGATTTTTCAAATCCAAATATGATATAAAGTACATCAGTGGGAGTTTTAAAGAAGAGGCTGGATAGTGGGTAGGGGAAATGTTCATCATTAGATCACTGTTGCTGTAATTCTAACCAGTAGCATAATTAGTATTGTTGTCTTAAAATACGTGTCTATTGTTCTTAGAAACTTCTTCTATTTTACACAGCTCATAAACAAGGGGATTGTGTCTAGATCTAGGGATGTCATTGCCCCCTTTACTCAGCCCTCTAGGCCAGAAACTGAATATAATGCTTCCTTTGGCATGTATCTGTCCAGACACATGCAACAAATGGAAGACCCACAGAAATACCTTACTAATGGGGGCGGAGCCTAGAAGGCCAACTGAGAGCAGTGAATTTTGAAAGCTCCATAAACTAGTATAATAATGTAGGAAAATTTTATTAATTTCAAGTTTAAAATGTCAGAAATCTATAGATAAACTACTAAACTACATAAATCTCAATTTTGGTGGAAATGTACAAAAATGTTGGTAGTTTTCCGTTAAACCCCTACCACGCATCAGGCCTTATTCCTAACAAGTATGGTTATGTTGTTGTTTCGACTGACCTGTTCCCTCTTCTACCTGCTTTTTTTTTTACGTTTTACTTGATCGGGTTGTTACATTTTTGGCCTTTAAATTATTCTTGGAGCCAATGATTACTACACTCTTCAAAATAAGAAACCGCTTCTCTTTCTGACCCAGAGCTATGATTTGCAAACAGTGTTTCTATGATGTTTATTGGTCGGCGATTGAGATCTGCTCTCATATGAGGTTTCACTTCTGAACAACATGCATTATCCAGAAGGATCATCACCAATCAGGCTTACCTCTTTCACAGATAAAAACTCCAGTAGTGGGAAAACTAAATGCCAGTCTAATAAGTAGGTGATCTTTGTTGTGAGATCATACTCCGCCATTGTATAATGGAAAAATAAAGCTTTCTGTCACTGGAAGCCCATAAAGCATGAAAACTAACGTCATTTGCAGCGCTGAAAAACTATTAAAGTATGCACTAACAATGGTGCTATGTGAAAGTAGCTTCATTTGGTATTAAACTATTGAAATTGTATTTCACTAACAAACGTTTTGTTGGGAGCTAAAGATATTATGAGGAACAGACCAAAAATATGAAGTAAAAGCCTGGCCATTCTGTGAAAATCTGGACGATTGAGAGGTTATGTGTGTGGGAAAATTTTTAGGGCATAACACTCAACACCCAAGGTCAGAGAAAAATCCAGAAACAAACTGAGACACTTGTCTAACATTAGTAGTAAAACTTGAGAAGCTGACAGAATAAGAAATAAGGCGAGACGTGTGGTAGGGGTTTAATGGAAAAGTACCAAAATGTTCCTGTCAAATAACTTGGAAATATATTGAGGCATCGAATATGAACAACTCAAGGAATTCTCACCCAGATGCTGCTTTGAAAAAAGAACTGCAGTTGATGATAATCTACCTTACAGGAACTATCTTTAAAGATGGATGGCTTTAAAAATGAATTAGAAAACCTCAAATTAAATTCTCAAAAACAAACTGATACTCTTAAGAAACTATTACAGCAACACCATACAAAAATAACAAATATAGAGACTTCTCTAAATGACATTGAAGGGAGACTCAAAGAGGAAGAATTCCAAAAAGAATTTCTGCTTAAACAGAATACATGCCTGCTTAACAAAATAGATAACTGAGAAAATAGGGAAAGGAAAGGAGAAACAACATAAGGATCTTTGGTCTGCCTGAAAACACTAAAGGTGAAGACATTTTCATTCTTTACAATCTGGATTCATGAATTTTTAGACTTGAAAGAGGGACTTTCATTTGGAATTGAAAGGGTGCATAGAGCACTGAGGAAACCTGCTTCTAACTCAACAAATACGCCACCTAGATCCATAGTTAATAAAATTTCTTTCATTTCTGGACAAGAAACTAATATTAGAATCTGCTTAGAGAAAATCATCCTTAAAATACAATCAAAGCCTGATAAGGTTTGACAATGATTTTTCTTCCAGAATACTAGAATAAAGGAAAAAAGTCTGGCCAATAATAAAACTGTTGAAACAAAACAACATTAAAGCCCAGCTGGCCTTCCCAGCCAAAATAAAAATACTTTTTGCCAATGAGATGAGAACCTTTAATGCCTTAGAAGAAGCTACTATATTCATCAAAAACAACAACATAGTGTCTAACCCAGAAGAAATGGAATCAATTGCCCCTACTGTTAAAAGAATAAAAGAAATAAATCCTTGGACTGATGCTGAAAGAAGAAACAAAAAAAATGATTCCAAGATAGCTGTCCCATCAACTGATATGGTACATCACTTGTCATCTGTCTTTATTTAAAATAGGAGGGTTTCTTAAACAACTAAGAAACAGTAATGATTTATTCAGAATGTTCAAAGAGTCCAAGAAGTCTTCACAAACAAAGGTAGGTCAAGATAGGTTACTATTTACATTGTATATAAGCCAAATTTACATTGTATATAAGCCAAACAAAGCAACATATAATACAAACATAGAAGTTTATATTCCCCTACTTGAAATAAATGCTTATCTTTTCATTGATTTTACTTATAATAATTTAAGTAATTAATTAACTAATTCAACAAGGTACCATTCATCAGAGTTCAGACTCAGATGTAACAAATTAACATCATATATAATAGCAGTAACAGTAGAGTGTTTTGAAAAAGAAATGCTGTCATGGAGACTAATGCCTTCTTCAGTTAAATTATGATTTAGAAATGTCATGTATATCCTGGTTAAATAATAGTAGCAAGCTCTTAGTACAAGTGTCATCATTATTCTGTCTAAATATGATTAATATCAATTATGGCAGATATCACAGCTACTAGTGCTGTTTGATCAATCCTGATATGGTGTGCATGGATGCAGCTGTGTCTGGCAGCTAGTACAAATGTCATTATTATTCTGTCTAAACATAGTTAATATCAATTATGGCAGGTATCATAGCTTCAAGTGCTGTTTGATTAAGCCTGACATGGTGTGTGTGGATGCAGCTGTGTCTGGCAGCTGTTGTATGTTGCCGTTTTCATCCCTGGGAAGCTGTGGGTTGCAGCTTATGATCAAGGTTTACTGATGCTTGTGTATTAGGAAGAGACATTTGGTGTTTTAGTTTGTATCCAGGGGAAGGGGGCGGATAAAACTGTGATTTGGGATATTTTGGAAGAGAATAGTTTTATACATCTGTTGAGTGAGAGGTGGGAAGGCTGGAAGAATGTGTTATCTCTTGTTGTGGCAGCTTGTTGGGAGACTTTTTTTTATCTGTTTGCTCTCCGTTCTTTTCCTAGCTGCTGCCTTGCAGAAAGGGAGGGAATTTAGGCTTGAAGTTGTAGTGAAGTGAAGCTTTGCTTCAGGTGCATCGCAAGCCTCTGTTATGCAGTACACAGACACACTAACAGAAACAGAAACAGACACTCCCAGACTGCTATGGTATTGGAGACAGAGTGACAATAATGCTTAAAGACTCCGAGGAGCCTCCAAGATGATTCTCGGCAATGAAGTTTTTGGTTTTAAAAAAAGAAAAAATATATATATATATATATATATATATATATATATATATATATATATATATAATAAAATGGCTGTTTTAAACCACATGTACACATATTGATGGTCTCCCAACACTTTGTTCAGCTCATTAAGTTGATTCTTGATAAAAAAATATATAAATAATAAGCGCAGTTGTATATTTAAATTGTATTTTGGTCCAAACACATTAAGGACTTACATAAGAGTGGAAGTCTGAGTTATTGAGAAAGACTAAGAGCAGTTGGTCTTGTTCACTATCCTTTGCAGTGGTCTGGGAGGTGAGCTTACTCGGACATGTTGGGCATATTGGGATAGCTGATTCTAGGGGTGTTTGGAGTTGCCGGGAAGTGCTAGAGAGTCATCAGATTTCCTTCGTGCAAGTATCTGTGGGAATGGAAAGTGTGTTGAGTGGTTCACTGGCAGAGTGGCCACTGCATGGAATAGGCTGGTAAAATGGAACAGGACAAATATTGGTTTGGATATTTTAAGAACAGCCTGGAAACACACAACATGAACTAGTGAATGGTATTCCTGCAAACTGGATGGGCACTGTTGCCCGTGCTTGAAGTACTGATATGTGTGTATGTAAGGATGGAAATATATTTATAATAAATAAGAAACTAAAAGGGTCTCATAATATAAAGTCTATGGACTGTATAAACATGCTTGGAAGGAGCTAATAATAAGAATAAGCATTACAGCTTGTGGTGTCTCAAATAACTAAGCAACAGCCAAAAAAAAAAAAAAACACACAAACAATAGTCATGTAATGTATGATTTTAGTAAATCTAGACATAAAATGCATAATCGTCATATAAGATGAAGCAGTCTGCTGAATTTAGATATTAAAGACAGGTTTTAATAACATGGGCTTGTGTATAATAGCACTACTGTCTTAACTTGTCATAAATGACATACACTACATTGAACATCAAGAATGATGATTTTCTTATATAAATAAATACGCATAACAATTCATGTAATTGCTTTAACTTGAATTGTAGTTTTTGTAAATCATGACCATATATAATACTTAAGCGGATACCAAGGTAACTAATGCTTTATACATGACATTAAACTGACAAAGTTGCTCAAGAAAAACAATAGAAGCCTGGACTTGAAATGCCACAGAATGTAACAATCATATTCTGAACAAATAGTATTAAATTGACAATAGACAGTCAGTTTAATAACATGGGCTTGTGTATAACACTACTGTTTTAACTTGTTATAAATGACATACACTATATTGAACATCAAGGGGAAGCATTATGATTTTCTTATACAAGTAAATATGCATAACAAGTCATGTAATTGCTTTAACTTGAATTTTGGTTTTGTAACCCATCTTTACTATACATAATACTTAAGCTTAAGCAATGTTTTATACATGACATCAAACTGACAAAGTTGTTCAAGGGGTAACAACAGAAACCTGAACTAGGAATGTCACAGACTGTAACAATCACATTCTGAACAAATAGTATTAAATTGACAATAATCACTCAGTTTAACTGTTACTGATTATACAAAATAGAATGTTGCCATTTAAATCTAAAAACTTTCAGTATATGCCATAAAATGGCAATTTATAAATATGGAAAGGGAATTTGTAATAAATAATCACAATAAGTGATTTTTTTTTGTTTTAACCTATAATTTCACTCATTTTATAATAAGAAATGACAGATATAAAAATCCTTACGTGTAGGAAATGGGAAGAGGGATGCACTGATAATTAAAATGCACTAACTTCCATCAATGTTCACATAAATCAAACTTGATGCTTTAAGTAAGTTAAAAACAAAGTGATTACTTAAATGCTGGCAAACAATGAAATATAACTTCTGATATATCCAGTAACATACATTGTATTATAAACATTAGGTATAAATATTATTACCATCTATTTATATTAAGTAATAAGTTTTGAAAGACTTCATCAATAAGGGTAAATATGTTAAATAACTGTATGCTATAATCTTTTACTGAGGTTTTATATATGATACATCCTAGTTTACTATGATTGAATTGCTTGTCATCTATCTTTCATGTAAATATTAATTGCTTATACAATAAACAGACATTTATATTGTATTAGAATTCTGTCTAATCTACAATAGTACCATATCTGTTCAAGATAATATAAATATTGCTTATTCATATTGCAAATATTCTCCATATAATAATTCAATTTACGGAGCTCAGATGTTCTGGATTGGCAAGGTATGAGTGATAATCTGATGGACTTAGGTTTATCCATCAGATTAGGAATGATTTTCATTCCATGGCTAGTGCGGATCTTAGTTTTGTTAACATTTATTAATTTAAATTTGTTATTTCACAAAATCATTTTTAGTATGTCTGACCAAAACATTACTTTATTGGTAAATACTCAAAGTATAAAACTGATAATTTCCTTTAAAAGCTCAAACATATACTTTATACTTATCAGAAGAAAATGTTTAATAGTCACAATAAAACACAAAATACATAGTCTAAATGCCCTAAAATGGATTCAACTTTATCATCTTTAAATACCAAATGGCTTAAACAATCCTAGCAAGAGATCAAATCTAGAGAAATATTTAAAACTGAACAAAGCACAAATTGTCTTCCTTCAAGAAACTCATTTCAAAACAAATGACAATTACAAATGGAATTTTAAGGAATATATTATATTGGCGCAATCCACTTATAAGACAAATACAAAAGGGATAACAATTTTATGGAAACAAATATGATTAACTCAGAAATCATTTATAAGTATGAAGACAAAGAAGGCCTTATGTCATTAGTAATAGTTAAATATAATAACAGAATATGGACCCTAGCCAATCTATACTGGTTCCTAGGCAATGGAACAGAAACTGTTAAAAAGCACTTGGATTTAATTTCCAGCAATTATAAAGGCAACTTAATATTAGGAGGAGATTTTAACTGCATATTTGATATTTCTGAAACTACAAATAAAAGACTTCTGCATACATCTGCTGTAGCTAAAGCTTTAAACAAGTTGGTAGAATCATTTCATCTTGTAGATACTTTCAAATTTAAAGAAGATAAATCTTTGTTGTTTTCCGATCAAGATCACAGATTTGGTACCCAAACTAGAATAGATAAAATATTTGTTGCCCATGACTTACACTCTAAAATCATTAATTTCTCAAATCACTCCCTGCCCCTTTTCAGACCACAATTCATTGATACTAAAACTTCAAAATGGGTACAAACCATTAATCTTTAACTCCAGAATTCCAGCACACATAACTAAAATTAAAGAGTTCAAACCCTGGGTATTATCTGAATTACAGTTCTTCTTAGATATTAATTATACCACAGATATAAATAAAATAATGACATGGGACTCATTAAAAGCTTACATATATGGTAAAACCTTAACTTAGCATAAAAAATCAGAGAATGGGATTTGAATTATTAGATCTACAATCTAAACTTTTGTCAGCAAAAGATAAAAAAATCAAAATCATTTGGAGATGAAAAAGAAAGTAGAAGTATTAAACCATGAATGCAATAAAATTCTAACACATAAAACGAGTTTGGCTTTAGAAAAAACTAAAAATGAATACCTTGGCCACTACTCCCAAATATCTACAGGATTTATCCACAAGAATCAAAATACAATCAAAAGCTGATAACATTACAAGTATCTTCTATGAAAAGAAAGGGAAAATGTCTTGGATATAAGTGACATTCTTGATGCCTATAGAAATCACTATATGAAACATTTCCAAAAAGAAAATATACATATCAATCAATTAAATGTAGATGAAAATGTTCTAATATAAAAAAATACCAGAAAAATTAAAATTAGATCTGTAAGCACCCATATCCTACAAAGAAATTACAGATACAATAAAAGAGGATAAAAATAATAAAGCTCCATGTATAGATGGCATAATTATGGAAATATATAAACTTTTTCCTTCAAAGATTCTATCCCTCCTCCATGTCTTGGATATAAGTGACAGTCTTGATGCCTATAGAAATCACTATATGAAACATTTCCAAAAAGAAAATATACATATCAATCAATTAAATGTAGATGAAAATGTTCTAATATAAAAAAAATACCAGAAAAATTAAAACTAGATCTGTAAGCACCCATATCCTACAAAGAAATTACAGATACAATAAAAGAGGATAAAAATAATAAAGCTCCATGTATAGATGGCATAATTATGGAAATATATAAACTTTTTCCTTCAAAGATTCTATCCCTCCTCCATAAAACTCTGTTAGAAATTCAGTCACAAGCTTTAATATCACCCTCTTGGAAATATTCCTTAATCACACCAATCCTAAAGGAAAACAAATCCCCAAACCTCTGTACCTCATATAGACAGACCTATATCATTATTAAATAATGAATATAAGATATTTATGACAATATTAACTAACAGAATGAAAATACCACTATCCAAAACAATAAATAATGATCAAACTGGATTTATATATCATAGTCGCACAAATGACGATATTAAAAGGATACTTTCTCATAGGTTCATAGATGAGTACTAGGCTAACTGCCCTTGCGAGCCATTTTAAGCCTAGCCAAATATCCCTTGTGAGACTCAAACCCGGCACCTTGCATTTGTAAGGCAAACACCTTAACCATTAGGCCACCCTCCCAACCCTCTTATAGATTATGTTAATAAAGAAAATAAAGAAACACTCATAATTGACTTAGATATAGAGAAAGCATTTGATTCCCTAAATTGGCACTATTTATTCAAAATCATAATGCTATTTTAATTTCCTGCATCCTTTGTTCATCTCCTAAAGAATATATACAAATAATTTAGCATAGGTCAAGTTAGGTCCTTTTACCTCTGAATCTATACATATAACAAAAGGCACTAGACAAGGATTCCCATGTCCCCGATTCTATTTGGTCTGGCTACTGAAATATTGGAAGATTCAATTCGTAACAGTATAAAATCGAAGGAATAGATGTTCATGAACAATTCAATTCTAAAATAATGCTATTTGCTGATGACATATCACTAACATTATCTAATACAAAAGAGACATTAGAAGAATTGTATATATTAATTGACAAATTTCACATGACTTTAGGACTCCATTTCAATAAATCAAAATCAAAATTTTTATTTTTAAATAAAAAAGGAACTGCAGACTAAGGGGGATCACATCATAGGGAAACAAGAATCTGCCTTAAAATATCTAGGAATTGAGTTATGCAAGGATAATGATGAATTATTTTCAAAAAACTACAATAATATCATCAACACAATTAAAATCTCTGTGGAAAAATGGAAGAAAATAATATTAACATTTGAAAATAGACAACAGTTAATAAAAATGGTTTTACTGCCCAACATCCTATATATAGCTTTGGCAATACAACTGTTACCAGAAAGGAATATACTTAAAGAAATAAATTCATGCCTAATAAAATTTTTATGGTTTCCCAAAAGAAACCGAATAGCTTTAATACATCATATCAGACCATGGAAACAGGGAGATTTAAACTTTCCTGATATAGAAACATATATAAAAGCATCAATATCTAAAACAATCTCAGATTGGATAAATCCAAATTTTCTGCAAATTGGAAAGAATTACTTTAACAGATAAAAACAATTTGCTGTGGCACATATGTATTAGTATGCGGTATAACATAACTAAACCCACTAAAATTCGTATGATTAATTACTACATTGACATATTTAAGAAAATTATTAATGCAAATATAGATTTTAAAAATCTGGTTGGGTCTTTTAACACCATTTTTAGTCACAAAGAACTTTCCACATAAAATGTATAGAGAAAATATTAATTCCTGGTAACAGAAAGGATTTGTTTGTTGGGTCCAATGCATCAAAGAACTAAATGTTTTAGATATGCAAGTAATAAAAACAACATACATAATTCCACAACAGGGCTGGCTAACTTTACAGAGCATTCTGTCATATTCACAAGATTTAAGTAGAATAATTAATAAGTCTTCATTTAAAGAAATATTTAATTTATGAAATACATATATGAAATACATATATGAATTCATATATAATGACTTTGACATGGGAAACAGTATTTCAAAATTTTACAAAAATATTGATAAACTATAAAACAACTCCTAAAACCTCATACTGGAAATACATAACAAAAGGACGCTCGATACAGTTAACTGAAGATATTAAAACAAATATCTTATTATCAATAAAATATACATCCTTTACATAATACTGAAAAGTTTTTAATCGGAAGTGCTTGCACAGGGCATTCTTAACCCCAGACAGAATCAGTAAAATTAGTTCTTCCATAAAAGGAATATGTTGGAGATGTGAGCAAGTACACAATGCAGATTGGAACCACATTTTCTTTGATTGTGTTAAAATTAAGCCATTTTGGAATGGTATTAATAACATTCTACAAGCTTTATTTAATGAATCATTTTATTTAACTAAAGCTCTTGTATTATTAAACGTGAACGAAGGTCCTCATTTGAATAGGTCAAACATGTATCTAGTATGGACTATACTTGCAATTTCAAGGAAGTGTTTAACAAGAAGATGGAATACAAACACAATACCAACTTTGGAAGACTTCTACAGCCTACTGAAGACCATAGCATTACTGGAAATTAAAATTAAGAACTAAGAATTTTTCCAAAGCCATTTATCAGCAGCCCTTGGAGAAAAGTCTTATCGTTGATTGACACTATACAATAATTGATCAGACACTCTGATAATGGATTGGAAATACTTATAAAGTAACTATATACATTAAGATCTGTTATAGTGTCAGGCTAATGTAAATAGTGTACATAGTTATTTAAAATGTTATGTATAAATACTATCGAATTCATTCAAATATATTTGAAAAATCAAAAACATTTTTTGAAAAAAAAAAAAGAAATACTTTACTAAAAGGATACAAGGCCTGAACAACATGTCTTACACTGACCGATTCAAAACCCTGTCACTCAGTACTCGGTAGCCTACAGACTGTTAACAGGTTACCTGTGTCTAGTATACAAAGCATCATCTGACCCATTACTGATGGATTTACTGCATATCAGTAAGTCAAGTCGCATTAGAAATACTCAGTCTAGGGATCTAAACCTCTTCTGCAACATGAACAGAACAGTTTGAAAGGACAGATATTTTGCAGAGGATACTGTTGCTCATAGGTTCATAGGAAGTTAATAGGTTAATGGCCCTAGGGGCCATTACAAGTCTAGCCATCCAATTCTATAGGTTGCACTTAAATAGGGTCATTGAGGAGCTCTGCTTCACATGAAGTTGGAGGTTATTCCAGAGGACCAGCAATCTCTAGTAGACATATCTGTCTCTCCCATAAGTTCTAGTAATGTCACAGGCTAGGCTGAGATCCCCATAGCAAGTGACTCTCATCCCATTTGACTTGTAGATATTCAGCATTTCCAGTAGGGCTGGGTTAGAGACTGCTCTGTAGGCCAGGCACAGGTCACCTCTTAGCAGCCTGTATGACACAAAGTACAGTGATAGGGCTTTCAGTCTTTCCATGTAGGTCACGTCTTGGAGGCCCTGAATTCTCTTGGTTAGAAATCTCTATGGTCTCTTCAACTGCTGAGGGTGTCTGGTGAGGTATATACAAAAGGGGGCATTGTACGCAATCAGTGATCTGATAAGGATCGAGTAGAGTGGAGTTATAACCTCCCTGGTCTTGGATGTGATGCCCTTATTCATGAGATGTGCAGTGTAGAAGGCTTTTCTCACCACTGTGGAAAGATAGTGATCAAAATTTAGATTGCTATCAACCTGTGTTCCCAAGTCTTGCACCACTATGTTTAAGCTTAAAAGGGTGCTATCTATATTGTAAATAGCAGGGGCTACTTTTTTGCCAAAGGGAATAATGAGGCATTTTTATGAATTTAGTTTCAATCCATGGCCCTGGCACCAATCTGTTTGTGTCAGTCCCTTTTGTAATTTGTTGATATCATTGGGAGACTCTATGAAAGTGCCCAGTTTATAGTAGTCTGCAAACCTTATCAACCACAAGACATCTGCTTTTGACTGGACTTCAGAAAAATAGATCGTAAACAGTACAGGGCTCAGTACAGATCCTTGTGGTGCAGCACTGCTAACTGGTCTACTGGTGGAAGTGGAATCCTCAACTTTAGCAGTATACATTCTATCTGTGAGCCAATTTGATACTTATGTGAGCAGTTTTGCAGTGATGAATACATTAATATCTACCTGGGAGAGTTTCTCAATGATCCCTGGGGGGGAATTGTGTCAATCATCCAGGGCTTTGGTGACTTTCTCAAAGAAGTTCACCAGATTTAATAAGCAAGATCTACTGTTGATGAAACAAAACTGAGTTGGGTCAAGAGTTTGCAGGTTGCCTGTGCCCTAGTTCAGAAGGTCCATGATGCTTCTTTCCATGGCCTTGCAGATAAGGCTTGTTAGGCTAATGGGTCTATAGTTCCCAGGGTTGGTTGATGGACCCCCTTTGTGCAAGGGGATTACTGCTGCTGTTCTCCACTCCACCAGCACAAAACCAGTATTTAGGCTGTGGTTAAAGAGCCAGCTAAATGGTTCCACTAGGTCTTGTTTTAGATTGTTTAGTATGCAGCCTGGGGTGTTATCTGGTCCCATGGTGGACATATTTTTGGCCTTGGAGAGCACTTGAATTAAATGTTCTTTGGAGATAATCAGTAGAGGACAGCTATCGGGAATGCTATGGGATATAGCTGGTGGGGACAGGAGGATAAAGTTGTCATCTGTCAGCTAGCAGGTTAGCAATTTCTTTGGGTTCAGTGTGAGTTGTCCCATCCTCTATTAGTCTTGCACACAGCTGGGTATTCCCTTTGAGGATGCAGACATAGCTAAATAATGCCTTATGATTGTCTTTAGCAAGGGATGCCAGTCTAGTCTTGTAACTAGCTTTAGAGAACTTTACAAGGTTTATGGTTTGCTTGTTTAGGCTGTGTAGGGCAATCTTCCTTTGCTGAGTATGTTCCTTCTTGTTCATAGATAATAGTTTATTTTGTTTGCTATATAACTTATTTATACTTGCAGTCCACCAGGGTGGCTTGTTTCTATGAGAGGACCTTTTTTTATTCCTGTCAGGTACTGACTTAACTTGGGAGGGCAGCACACTGGGGGCTGTGCAGTAAAAAGTTGGTGAGTATTAGGTCTAGGACATTTGACCCCTTGTGGGAGTGCAAACTAGCTGTTCCAATGCATTTGAGCTAACAAAGTCCAGGAACCTCAGTGCAATCATATTTGCTCTCCTGTAAGTCTCCCAGTCGATGGATGGGTAGTTGAAGTTTTCCATGATCAAGGTGTTTGGCTGTATACTGAGAGTTTCAAGCAAGTCCTTGTAGGCAGTGTGTTTCTCCTGGTTCATGGTGGGCAACCTGTAGCTAGCTATGACGTGGTAGGGTATTTTACCTATAGTTATTCAGACCTGGAGTAGCTCAAGACACTAAAGAGGGAGAAAAGGACCTGTACCGATTGGCTAGACAGAGGGACAGAGCTGGGAAAGATGTGCAGCAGGTAAGGGTGATAAAGGATAGCGAGGGAAACGTACTCACAAGTGAGGAGAGTGTGTTGAGTAGATGGAAAGAGTACTTTGAAGGACTGATGAATGAAGAAAATGAGAGAGAGAGAGAGAAGGTTGGATGATGTGGGGATAGTGAATCAGGAAGTGAAACAGATTAGCAAGGAGGAAGTAAGGACAGCTATGAAGAGGATGAAGAATGGAAAGGCCATTAGCCCAGATGACATACCAATGGAAGCATGGAGGTACTTAGGAGAAATGGCAGTGGAATTTTTAACTAGATTGTTTAATGAAATTTTGGAAAGTCAGAGGATGCCTGAGGAGTGGAGAAAAAGTGTTTTGGTAGCTATCTTTAAGAATAAGAGGTGATGTGCAGAGCTGCAGTAACTACAGAGGGATAAAATTGATCAGTCACAGCTTGAAGTTATGGGAAAGAGTAGTGGAAGCTAGGTTAAGAAGGGAGGTAATGATTATCAGCACAGTATGGTTTCATGCCAGAAAAAGAGCACTACAGATGCACTACAGATGCAGTGTGTGCTCTGAGAGTGTTGTTGGAGAAATACAGAGAAGGTCAGAAGGAGTTGCATTGTGTCTTTGTGGACTTAGAGAACGCATATGACAGGGTGCCTAGAGAGGAGTTGTGATATTGTATGAGGAAGTCGGGAGTGGCAGAGAAGTATGTAAGAGTGGTACAGAATATGTACGAGGGTAGTGTGACATTGGTGAGGACTGCGGTGGGAGTGACAGATACGTTTAAGGTGGAGGTGGGATTACATCAAGGATCAGTTCTGAGCCCTTTCTTATTTGCAGTGGTGATGGACAGGTTGACAGATGAGATCAGACAGGAGGCCCCGTGGACTATGATGTTTGCAGATGACATTGTGATATGTAGTGAGAGTAGGGACCAGGTTGAGGAGACCCTGGAGAGGTGGAGATATGCTTTAGAGAGGAGAGGAATGAAGGTCAGCAGGGCTAAAACAGAATATATGTGTGTAAATGAGAGGGAAGGTAGAGGAATGGTGAGGATGCAGGGAGTGGAGTTGGTAAAGGTGGATGAGTCTAAGTACTTGGGATCAACAGTTCTGAGTAACGGTGAAAGTGAAAGAGAGGTGAAGAAGAGAGTACAGGCAGGGTGGAATGGGTGGAGAAGAGTGTCAGGAGTGATTTGTGACAGACAGGTACAGTAAGAGTGAAAGGGAAGGTCTACAAGAGGGTAGTGAGACCAGCTATGTTATATGGGTTTGAGACGGTGGCATTGACAAAAAGGCAGGAGTCAGAGCTGGATGTGGCAGAGTTAAAGATGTTAAGATTTGCACTGGGTGTGACTAGGATGGACTGGATTAGGAATCAGTATATTAGAGGGTCAGCTTAGGTTGGACAGTTTGGAGACCAAGCAAGAGAGGCAAGGTTGCATTGGTTTGGACATGTGCTGAGGAGGCATGCTGGGTATATTGGGAAAAGGATGCTAAGCATGGAGCTGCCAGGTAAGAGGAAAAGAGGAAGGCCTAAGATAAGGTTTATGGATGTGGTGAAAGATGACAGGCAGGTGGTTGGTGGGAAAGAGCATGATGCAGAGGACAGGAAGAAATGGAAACAGATGATCCACTGTGGTGACCCCTAACAGGAACAGCCGAAAGAAGATGATGAGTAGCTCAAGACAATCATACTGTTTCACCAGTCGCGAGATGTATTTGGATTTAATCAAAATAGACACACCTCCACCTTTGGTTCTTTCACTTTTGTTTTGGGGTCTGAACATGTGGAAGACATTGTAGCCCTCCATGGCTGGTATACTCACTGTGGCCTTGAACCAAGCCCCAGTGACAGCACAGATGTCAGCACCTTCCAAGGTGAGAAGTGCTTCCAGGGAGTGCAGCTTACTCTTTAGGTTCCTAGCATTAAGCAGCATTACCTTGAGTTTGTCTTTAGAATATTTTTTTTACAGTGGAAGTTTTGTTGTTTTGACATAGCCTAAAAACGTCTCTATCAGGAGGGGTAAGCATCTTCGCTAATATCCTAAAGTCTTGAGGAGACAGATGAAGGCCATCTCTGGCAAAGCATTGAGACCTGTCAACCATGTCTTCCCAGGCCAACAGATTCTGGATCCCCTTGGAGTGACACCACAGTTAAGCCAATTATTCAAGTCAATCATTTTTTGTCTGTACTGTGGTATTATCCTAGGTGAAGGTAGAACGCTGCTTAGGGCTAGGGACATACCTGCCTGGTACACATAATCTGAAAGTTCTATCATGTTGTTGTTGTGTCTTTCAGCTTTTCCCGGTTAGGAGTCGCCACAGCGGAACTCCGGTCCGCTAATGATTTGCAGGAGATTTTTATGTGTCGAGTTGCCAGCCCTGACGCACAACCTTCAATGAAGGTACGCCCATTCCCGCATGTCTCCACACAGAAGATGCTCTAGATGAGAATCGAACAGGACAACGTCTTACTGTGAGGCAACAATGCTTTATCATGTCTCTTCGTATAGTCCTAAAAGGTATGTCTCAAATTCATTCACTCCAACATGTACTATAACAGTAATTGCTGCTGAGTGACTTGAGTGCTTGTGTGACTTGATAGATCCTGGCACCTGAAAGGCAGCTGACCATGACCTCTTTGTCCAGCCTGGTGAGATGAATGTCTGTGTATCTTACTATTGAATTGCCTATGACCAGGATATTTGATTTTGAAGTGTTTTGCCTTAGGGGCTTAATTGCTGGGACACTGATATGCATGCTGTTATATGTACTGGTGAATTCTGTTTGTGTACCAGTATCTGAGGGTTGCTTGCCCGTTGGAGGTTTCTGGCCTTTTGGCAGGCTCTTGGTTCATAGGTGTGTACTAGGCTAATGGCCCTGGGGCCTTTACAAGCCTAGTCATAAGATTACCCTGGCATAGTGTCACACGATCTTAGATCCCAGTGCCTTTGGCGAGTAGAGCCACTGGAGTTATCCCTGGGGTGAATTTTCTGTTTCCCATCCACTCATCAAGATTTCTCTTGAAGAGGGTCAGCGAGATGCTCTGCTTGACATGTATGGGAAGTCTATTCTATAGAATGGGCAGTCTCTGGGTTATGAACCTCTTCCTCCAGCATGTTCTGTTAATTGTGGTAATGAGATTGAGGTCTCTGGAGCATGTGGTGTGGAGGGACTGAGGTTTCTTTAGATGCAGGATTTCTAAGAGCTGGGTCAGACATGGCTTTGTAAGTCAAGCAGAGATTGCCTCTAAGTAGGCGATATGAGACATGAGAATAGTTGGTGTTTTTTTACTTTGTCCATATAAGACAAGTGTTTAAGGCCTAGGATTCTCTTTGTGAGGTACTTTTGTGGCCTCTCCAGTTGTTGCAGGTGTCTAGTGAGGTACATGCCAAATGGGCATTCTACTCTATGATTGGCCTAATGAGGGAAGATTAGAGGGAGACAATGACTTCATTCTTCCTGGATGCAAAACCCTTAGTAATGAGATGTGCCACACAGAAGGACTTTTTGACCACAGTGGCAATGTGGTGATCAAAAGAGAGGTTGCTGTCAACCTTTGTTCCCAGATCTCTTATAACACTTTCTGTGTTCAGTGGACTACCATCAATGTGGTAATTCATGGGAACTGGGTTTTTCTCAAAGGGGATGCTGACACATTTATTTGGCATTGAGCTTAAGGCCATGGTTTTGACACCAGTCGTTGGTCTCAGTAAGGCCATTCTGTAGGATGTCAACATCACTTGGGAAGTTAATAATAGCTTCCAACTTGCAATCGCCTGCGAACTTTGTCAGCCAGAGACCCTTTGTGTTGGCCTGGACTTCAGAGAAGTAGATACCAAACAGGAGAGGACCCAGGACCGAACCCTGTGGGACTCCACTCGTGACTAGTCGGCAGTCTGACTTGGAGTCAGCTACTTTCACACTGTGGATTCTATCTGTGAGCCAGTTTGCAACCCACCTAGTGATATAGGGATTGATGCCTAGCTTAGTGAGTTTTTCTATGGTTCCTGAGTGGGGAATGGTATCAAAAGCCTTGGCCAGATCAAGGTAGGCTGTATGAACCACCTTGCCTTCATCCATAGCTCTGGTGACTGACACAAAGAAGTCAAACAAGTTGAGCAGGCATGATCTACTCTTCACAAAACCAAACTGTGTGGGATCCAGAGTTTGGAGATTCCCTATATCCTGGTTTATTAGGTCCATGATGATGCGTTCCATACTTCTGCATATTAGGCTAGTCAGGCTAATGGGGCGATAGTCTCCTTTGTGGAGAGGGATGACTGTAGCAGTGTGCCATTTGGTAGGGACAAAGACTGAGGTGAGGCTGTGATTGAACAGGGCACACAGGTGAGGTGCCAGTTCACTCTGCAGTTCATGTAGAACACAGCCAGGGATATTGTCAGGTCCCATAGAAGCTGTATTCTTGGCCTTGGACAGTGCTGTTTTAACCTGTGCAGCAGTAATACTGAGTGCATGGCAACCGGATACTAGTTTTCAATCTTACTCACTAACACTGGCTAATCTACAATGTATGTACTGTACCTGTGTACTATGTATGTATTCTACCTATGTTCCAAACTTCAGCTGTACACCACAAATCTATTAATTACCTTTATTTTTAAAATTAATATTTTTTGTTTGTTCTCTCCACTGTAACTGTTTATGTGCCGCCTACCACTGTAAAAACATGTCTCCTGTAATTTGTGTGTATACTGATCATGTCTAAATAACTAAATGTGTCTGTAATTCTTCTTTGTGGAGCTTTTCTCCCCGGGCCTCTGCTGAAAAAGGGCCTTTTTGGCTCAGACACCCCCGTTAACAAATGTAAAATAATAAATTATAATAAATAACCTACTGGTATTGTGATTGGTCCTTGGGGGGGGGGGGTAAAGTTGGCACTGAATCTGTCGGCCAGTATACTGGCAATATCTGTTGGCTTGGTATAAGAGGTACCATTGTGCAGTAGCTCAGTACAGATCTGGGTATTGACATGGAGATTCTTTACATAACTATAAAAGGCCTTGTGGTTATGTTTACTATCTGCTGCAATTCTGTTTTCATAGCTAGCTTTAAGGATTTGATGAAGGATCTCAACTTTTTGTTGAGGCTGATAAGGGAGTTTTTCCAGTCATGGGACTTCACCTTATTCTGCATCAGTTTCCTCCTTCTGTTGCAGATTGTTTATGGCAGGGGACCACCAGATTGGCTTCCTTTTTTTTAGAGGAGAGCGTCTTTGTTCTATTGTGAGATCCATGCATTTGTGCATGTGTTCGTACAGTGCATTGGGGTATGATTCAACGATCATACAACTATTCTCCATTTGCATGGGTGCTGTGAAGTTAGCCACTTCTGTTTTTAGGAGCGCAAAGTTAGCTTTGGAGAAGTTATTCATGGTGGTTACCTTTGTGGGGGTGGGTGGGAAGGATGTGGATCTCTAAGGTGATTAGTTTGTGGTCGGATCTAACAAGGGAGGAGTTGACTATAGGAGTAGAGCAATGGTCGCCCATGTTAGTAATGACCAGGTCAGGGATGTTGCTACCTCTCATGGAGGTAAGAACGAGCTGGTCCAGGGCATTGGAATTAATGAACTCCAGGAAATGTTGGGCAAGTGTATTGGTACATGAGTAGTTTTCCCCATTAGTGGAGGGGTAGTTGAAGTCACCTAAGTGTGTGCTAGGGTGGACCCTAATACTCTCCAGGGTGCTTAGGAACGTGGAGTGTGAGCCTTGGGACATGGTTGGGGACCTATAGCAGGCTATGACCTGAATTGTTGTCTTACCCAATGTTAGCTGCACCTAAAGTATCTCTGATGCGTTAAGTTGGACTACCAGTCTGGAGGTGTGCAAATCCTTTATGAAAATGGAAACACTACTGCCTTTGGAGGTTCAGTCCAAGTTCTGGGGCCGAAAGGTGTGGATTGAGTTATAGCCTGGTAGTCTAGGGTTGCTTACTGCTGCCTTGAACCAGGTTTCTGTTACAGCACAAATGTCGATGTTCTCCATTTTAAAAAGTGCTTTGAGCGAGTGCATTTTTGAGATTTAGACTTCTAGGGTTGAGCAGCATGACCCTCAGATTGCATTTGTTTGTTTCTAATGTAAAATCACGTTTGGGGATATGTAAACATCAGTAATAAGGCATGCAGTGAAGTAAAGTGCCTGATACATAAACAAGCATGTCCGCATAGCCTGCAAGTTCACCACCGCACCACAAGCAGGAAAAGTTCCTCACCCCTAAAGATCAAATGGGTTCAGGATCAGCTGAAACAAGTTCAATGACTGGGGGTAAGGATCAAAAGGAACTAAAGAAAAAAAAAAAGCAGTTGTCAAGCTACCTGCAAACTGTGTGCATTGCAAGTTTAAGCCCTGCTCTTCCTGGAGAAAACAAGAAAAAATTACCTATCTTTGTAAACTCTCAAGTCCAGTTCAAGAAGACTCTTTGCTGGAGGTGCACATTCAAAAGTATAAAAAACATTTCTCTCCACTAATTTCTGCTGCCTCAAAGAAAACAAAAAGACTGATGGAAGAGTAGAGGCACAACTGTAAAACCCCCTTTAGAATGAAATGTGTCTTTGCCCTGACAGATGCACATTGCAAAAGACCATATACGGCTCTTCACTTACAAGGGTTTGAAGCTCTGACAGCCTCTAAGGAGAGGTAACTGAAGACAAGGAAAATTATTGAAGCCACTAATTAAAATACTGCAGAGCTAGCAAGCTCTAATTTGGGAGATGTTCAAAATCCTATTCAGGAGAGGATTTCTTCAAAGGACAGCAGAGATCAAACACTCATTTATGAGCATTTTGACCAGAAAGTTTTGAGTCACAATCTTGCCCTCCTTATGGACAAACTGCAACAGACACCTGCAAAATGATTATGGAATAACCGAGGCTCAGATAATAACAGATATGCGAGATAATTCAAAAATCACATAGAGGATGACTGATCAAAATGGTAAGTACTATCATGTATCTCAAAGTGGCAATAGTTTCCACATCTAGAAATAGGCCTTCTTGGCACTCTCAATAATCTCTTGAGATTCTGAACAAGCAAATCAATTGTGACCAGGGGAACAGCATCAGAAGTCAAGCCCTAAGGAAAAGCCACATATTGCTCCAACCAAGGGGGAACATCCTGCATTACAGGAGATTGTCATAAAACCATGAATTTCTTGACTGCCAACAAGAATAAGGTTTGATCTTTATTCCCTAAACATTTCAATGAAGTGTGGAATCAGAGAAATGAAGAGAATGCATACAGCAACTTTCAGTGCCACATGAGAAAACTACATCCACTCCTACCTCTCTCTGTCTGAAAAAAACATGCAGAAGAGAGGGAGGCTATATCCTGCCCACTGACAAAAGGTCAAGCTCCAGAATGCACCACTTGAGCACTAAGTCTGCCATCTTCACCCTTGTGCAGAAGAATGTGGATCCAGCCTTGTACAAGCTAGGGATTGCTGGAGGAAGATTCAATGTGTGCTTTCCTATTTGTAGATTAGCTTAAGTGTGTTTAATTTCTCTTGTATTTAAGCCTCACATTTGTGCGAGTTTGTGCTTAATTCACCAGAGCTGCTCTACACTCGGCATCCTTTGCCAGAGGTCAATAGTGTTTCTGCTTAAATCCTCTATATATGTTGGTTTATGTGTCTTGACTTATCTTGGGAAAAGAAGAGGTGTGTGCTGAGAACCTTTCTGATGTCTTGTTTATTATGTGAGGGAACTGATTTGAGTTTCATGGTATAGTGACATATCTCGCATACTGTTTGTTTGCTTTAGGAGCAGGTAGTTGTCAGTATACATGAGGCAATTGCTACCTTACCTCGGGATGCCCATGTCAATCAGGCTGGCTGGAGAAATGTTGGGAAACCAATTGCCATAGCAGTAGTTAATTCCTAGTTTATGGTAGGGCAAAAGATCAGCTATTACTCTGGGATTAATAAGGGAACTTAAATCAATATAAACTCAGTGAAGAAAGTGGGGCAACACTACTCAGTGCTTAGCCGAGTTGCCTACAGTGCAGCAGTGTGCAACCGTGTTGCCTGGCATGCAGCAGGGAAGCTTAAGAGGATTTCACTGAATGGTGTTTAAGGAAAAAAATATATTCTAGGTGTTTGTGTCTATACAAGGAACCACTAACTCTCATTGTGTGGTGAGCAGCTCTGTGCAAATGCAGTGCTTAAATACAAGTGAATTTAAACAGTTCTAACACAATCTACCAAGCCCCTCACAAAGCCTTTACTCCAACAATCTCCAACTCAGATGGGTCCTGAGCTACACACATCTGCCACAAGGGTGCAGGGAGTCCCCCTTAATGTAAGATGGCTGGTTTTAGTGCTCAAGTAATGCCAAACAGTATAGATTCAGCAACTCTGAATCTAGCCTATGCTATTTAAAACAGAATAAGTAAATATACAAGGTGCAAAATGAATCAGTCACAGCAGCAAAAAACAGTAAAAATAAAGCAATAGTACAATGAAATACAGTATGCAAGCACAAAAAACAGACTTAAATTCTACTTATTTGTTGGAATTTCTTAGATGCACTTCAGATCTCTGGATAAGAATGCCAAACTCTAAGCAGGTCTGGTAAACTGAGCACAAACCCATGCGAACACGGCACTTGAATACAAGCAAATTTAAACTGTTCTAATACAATCTATCAAAAGGAAAGCCCCTCACAGAGCCTTTATTCCAGCAATCTTCAACTCAGATGGGTCCTGAGTTACACACATCTGCCACAAGGATGCAGGGAGGCCCTCTTAATGTAAGATGGTTGGTTTTAGTGCTCAGGTGACGCCAGTCTAGATTTAGCAAGTCTGAATCTAGGCTATGCTATTTAAGGCAAAAGAAGCAAATATACAGAGTACAGAATGAATTAATCACAGCAGCAAAAAGACAGTAAAAGTGAAGCAACTGTTCAATGAAACACAGTATGCAAGTACAAAAAAAAACAGGCTTAAATTCTACTTATTTGTTGAAAATTTCAGTGGATGCTGTGGCACAGATTTCCTATCCACATAAAACATTCCTGTCCATTTTCAAGTGCAATTTAAATATATGGATTGGAAACAGTAAATGTACCCCAGGGCTGCCCCCTGTACTACTAATGGACAGACACAGCTCCTACAAGCTTTATCCCATGTATGGATCCCCACAAATTATTTATGATATGATCCCATTTATTCTTATTAGGGGTGATATATAATTTTGGCCATTGGATGGGTAAGTCCAATCTACAACCAAATGGGATGGGTTATTTCAAGCAGAAAAAGGGATACTGGATAGGGTTAAAATAACCCTCAAGGGCATCTTACCTAATACTCACCTATGAATCTATGATGCTGGCAAACCCTGTTCTGGCTCTTGAAAAAGCATCTATTTTATAATGTTTGGTAAAGATCTACAATCTACAACCATAAAAAAGTCTCAAGAATAAGATACCGCTCTGGTAGAATGTAATTTTATTTTACCTTGGAATGGTTTACCATAGAAACAAAAGCAAAAAGAAATGGCTTCAGAAATCCATCTACATATGGAAATACATCTTTTTCTTCTTCAAAAGAAACAATTGACTTTCTAATATTTTCAGTGTTACCCAGATAGAATTTTAGTTGCCTTTGAACATCCAACAAATGAAGGATTACACCCACCTTACCATGCCTTACTTTGAGGATTGGGAAACTGCGGGAAGATGGCTAGATTGATTCAGGGACATTTCAGTAAACACTTTAAAATAAAGGAAGAGTTAGTCCTGATGTCATACTATCTCTATGAAAGACCAGAAAAAGGAAAACTAGATATGAGCTTGTAACTCAGACTTGTTTTATAATTACAGAATTTGATAGATGCAGAGGAAACAAGTTCAGTGAATGGAAGAATTAATTTTTCAAGAATATAATTCAGGTTCCAAGGGAGAGGAATGGATTTTCCAGAAGGCAAGATATGTAGAATGCCTTTTAGGAACTGTTTGATCTCATGACAAGAAAAAGAAGGATCAACTGCTAAAGCAGGATGAAAAGGTTGACATTTGCACCTCAACAGTGATGTATGTGAGATCTGAGTTGAGAAGCTCACACATATATTTGAGGATGAAAGGGATTCCTGATTGACAAGGATCTTGCCCTCTGTTAAGGCACCATAAAGAAAATCTCTTCAACTTAGAAAAATAAGGCTTCCTTATTGCATGTTTTCTAGCCTCTTTTGTAATGTGTAGAACATCCTCAGGGTAAAGTTGCTTAAAAGGAATTAGAAATCTATCATCCAGACTGTGAAGTTCAGTGTCTTTAGGTCTGGATGAATTAGAGAGCCCTTTTGTCAGGTGAGCAATTCCATACTGTGAAGTAACTTGTGGTGATTGCCCCTGGCTAAATAAAAAGTGAGAACCAGTGCTGCCTTGGCCAAAAAGTAGGTCACTAATAGGATTTCCAGATGGTGTTTCTGAATCTTCAGAAGGATCATTTTAATGACTAGAAAGGGAGAAAAAGTATACAGGAATTTCTCTTTCCATAGAAAAAAAATGCATTTATTTCCAGGCTTCCTTGCATGGAGAGCTCTAATGAAAAAAATCTGGTCAGTGTTCAAGGTTGAGGCAATAAAATCTATCTAAAGAGTTTACCAGTGATAGACAATATGAAGGAAGACCTCTGTGTTTAACATCTGATCATGAAGGTCCACCTTGGATCTACTTATGGAGTCTGCCATTGAATTCATTTCCGAAGGGATGAAAACACCTTGGAGAAAAGATTGTGATAAATAGCAATATTCCAAGGTATCATTGCAAGTTTGCAAAGATGGTAAGAGCCTGTTCACTCCATACGGTATTGATTACTGGGCCTGCTCTTGTTGGGCATCTGCTTCTCGGAAGTCGAGGCCAGTGTTCAAGGCTTTTGGCTCACCAAGTTCACAGATGACTGTAAAATTGGAGCAATTAGAAATTACCCCCAAAACACCAATATCTTGCAAGAGTTTTAACACAGACAAATGCCATGGCCTAAAATTTAATACCTAAAACACATTACAATTCCCTTTGAAAAACTATCAACCCAATTTAATTACTCCATTGAGAAAACACCCCTATGAGTCGATCCAGTAGTAAGGGATCTGGAAACATATGTAAACAGCAATCCATACTTTGACCAACACATAGCCAAGACAGTAAAAAATCATTCTATGTCACAGGATCATAGGAATTTACTAGGCTATTTGCCCTGAGGCCTTACAAGCCTAGCCAAGAATTTATCCCATGTTCCAACAAGTCAGCACCCTATGCTACTGTTCAGCAGGGACACAGGTGGAATTCCAGGGGTGTATTTTTGTTCCCCATCCAGTTATCCAGGTTGCACTTAAAAAATGGTTAATGAGGTACCCTGCTTGATGTGGAGAGGGAGTCTATTCCACAAAAGGGGGAGTCTCTTGGACACAAATCTATCCCGCCAGCAAGTCCTATTGATGTCACAGACCAGGTTGAGGTCACACGTGCAGGTTACTTGAGTGGAGCTTGACTTGCAGATATGCAGCAGTGCCATCAAGGCAGGGTCTGAGATTGCTTTTTATGCCAGACAGAGGTCACCTCTGAGGAGTCTGAAGGAGACTGAGTAGAGGGACAGGGCCTTTAGCCTACCTGTTTAGGGTAGATGTTTGAGTCTCTGGATTCTCTTGGTGAGGAACCTCTGTGATTTCTTCAGCTGCTGCATGTGCTTTGTGAGGTACATGCTGAAATGGACATTGTACTGAGTAATGGGCTTTATAAGGGAAGAATACAGAGATGTTATGACCATCTTGTCCTTGAATGAGATACCCTTACTAATGAAGTGGGCCATGTAGAAAGCTTTCTCTACAATGGAGGCAATATGGTACGGAAAGCTTTCTACATGACCCACCTCATTAGTAATGGCCCACCTCATCACCCATCTTATACGTAAGGGTATGGCATCTAGGTCCAAGGAAGTTATAGTACCACTCAAATCAGCCATTATCAGATCTGTCATTAAATAAAAAGCCCGTTTTGTCATTTGCAACAGCTGAAACACCCACAAAGATTTCTCACCAGGAGATTTCAGGGCATGAATACTGTATTCAGTCTCCTACAGGCTGCACAGAGGGGATCTTTTTTTCTGGCTTACATGGCTTCTTCAAAAACAATCATCATTAGAAACACCATTTCCAGGGATCTCAACTTTGCTTGTGACATAAACAGAATGTGATGGAGAGACAGATATGTGCCCCAAAGGATCCCTACATTATGGAATAGACTCCCCGTCCATGTAAAACAGAGTTCATCTCTGACCCTATTCAAATGAACCCTTGACAACTGGATGGGAAATTGTAAATATATCACTGACCTGGCCCCCATGTCCCTTACTGACAGAGGCCATCAATAATAAAAGTATTATTCTAAATAACACCCCACCTACAAATCCTTAGTTAACTCACTACTAACATGGCTCCCAGTATAGACGGGCATGCAACTCATGAACCAAATGGTTTAGGGTGTGCAGCTAGGTTTGTAAGAGCCTTTGTGGTTGTTAGCCTAGTAACACCCTATAGACCTATGAACTAGTGAGAGAGAAGACACCTTGCTGGATGTTTTCAAAAGATGTCTTTGAAACACCAGATACTGAGTGGGTTGTAGACTGGATTTGTTAAAGTTTAGAGTGAACCCTGGTTGAGAAAGAGGTTGATTGTGAACTGTGAATCATGAGGAATCTTTTGAACTGAAGTGGCTTGAATGAGGAATTCATCCAAATATACATAGATGCGGATAACTTGGAGTCTGCAGAATGGTACAACAGGGGTAAACACTTTGTGAAAACTCTTGGTACCATGAAAAGCCCCACAGGCAAATCATTAAATTGAAAGAAATATCCAAAAATAATGAATCTCACTTCTTTATCAGTCTGGCTGGATAGGGATATGTCGATAGTCATCCTTCAAATCCAAGAAAACCCAGAGACCTTGTGAAAGGATCACAGGGAAAATATTCTGGAGTGCAAGCATCTTAAATTTTCAAATGTTTAAGTAAATGTTTAGACTGGATAAGTCCAAAATTAGTATCCAAGTTCCTTCCTTTCTTAGGACAAGGAACTTTTTGGAAACAGACCTGTTGAATTCAAAATGAAACTGGGTGGAGAATTCCAGTGAAGTCAATACCCATTCTTTAGGATATCAAAAACCAAGACTCAGATATTATTGTTCTCCAGAGCGGAAGGCAGCAAGAAAGTCTCCCTGAGAAATCAGGAGGAAGAAGGCCAAAGTGGGGAAAAGAGGAAGGAAGGAAGGTTGTCAGAATTGTAGCCTTTGTCTGAGAAGGATCATTTGGACTCTCTGAAATCAGATTTAGGTTTATCTTGCCATTTTTCTTAGAAGATGTTTTACCTCTTTGCTGAGAAGGCTTTTTGTGGAAAAACAGACCTGACTTGGAGGGGTAGTTCCTTTAGAACTTAGGGATGAGGGAAAGAAAAAACTGCTTAAACCCTTGTATTATAGGTTCATAGTTCATAGGTTCATAGGTGTTTACTAGGCTAATGACCTTTTTAAGCCTAGCAATGCATCCCAAATCTCTGACATGTTCTGATACCCTTGATAAGTGTAAGCATGGGCCAGGGAGATGAACCATTTACAGGTTACCTGTGCTCATTAGAGACATAGGTGCCAAACCAGGGATGAATTTCTGGTTTCCCATCCAATTGTTCAAGTTGCACTTAGAATTGGATTAGGGAGGAACTCTGCTTCACATGGATGGGAATCCTGTTCCATAGATGGGGTAGTCTCTGGGATACATACCTATCTCTCCAGCAGGTTCTATTTATAACACAGTCAAGGTTTAAGTCTTTAAAATTGGTAATTCTGGTGCTGTTTGTTTTGTGGATATGCAGGAGGTCCACCAGAGTGGGTTCTGACAATGACCTGTACGCCAGGCATAGATCTCCCCTCAAAAGCCTGTAGGAGACAAAATACAGGGATAGGGCCCTGAGGCGGTCTGCATAGGAGATATTACTTGCACCCTGTATTGTTTTAGTGAGGAACCTCTGTGGCTGTTCCAATTGTTAGATATGTCTGGTAAGCTACAATCCAAAGGGGGCACTGTACTCAGTGGTAGGTCTGATGAATGCTGAATACAGTGGAACAATGAATTCCTTGAAACAGATGCCATACCTTTGTTTATAAGTTGCACAACACAGAAAGATTTCCTCACCACTGTAGACATGTGATGGTCAAAGGCTAGATTACTACCTATGTGTGTCCCTAAGTCCCTGACTACTGGGTCAGCTCTAAGGGGTGTGTTGCCAATATGATAGTTAACAGGGATGGATGACTTCCCAAAGGATACTATTATGCATTTCTTGGCATTTAGTTTTAGTCCACGGCTCTGACACCAGTTGTTTGTCTGTGTCAGACCCTCCTGGAGAACATTTGTGTCAGTGTGAGATTCAATGACAGCTCTTAGTTTGCAATCATGTGCAAATTTAGTCAGCCAGAGACCACTGACATTGGTCTTGACTTCTGAGAAGTAAATGCCAAAAAGGAGTAGTCCAAGGACTGATCTCTGAGGGACTCCACTTGTGACTGGCCTCTTTGTAGAGGTGGACTCCCCAGTTCTAACTTCCTGGGTCCTGTCTGTTCCTGGGTCCTGTCTGTGAGCCAGTTGGCTATCCACCGGGTGACATAGGGGTTTGTACCTAACCTCTTGAGTTTGTCAACAATGCCTAAGTGGGATATTGTGTCAAATGCCTTGGACAGGTCAAGGTAGGCAAGTGTGAACAATTTTGCCCTCAACCATTGCTTTGTTGACCTTCTCAAAGAAGTCCACCAAGCTGAGTAGGCATGATCTGCACTTGATGAAACCAACCTGGGTTGGGTCCAGTGTCTGGAGATTTACTACATCTCTGTTGATCGTCTCCATGATAATTCTTTCCATGGCTTTACATATAAGACTAGTGAGACTTATGGGTCTGTAGTTTACAGGATCTGTAGATGGCCCACCTTTGTGCAGAGGGATGACTGTTGCCTTTCTCCATTCATGAGGCACAAAGCCTCTTTGAAGGCTACAGTTAAATAGTAATTTCAGAGGTCCTGATAGATCATGTTTCATGCTGTTTAGAAGGCATCCTGGGATACTGTCTGGGTCCATTGATGCAGTGTTCTTGGTCTTAGAGAGAGTATTAAGGACCTGTTCCCTAGTGATAGTACGGGGAGTTATATTCGATGATATTTCCTGAGGGAGGGCTGAGGGGGAGGGAGGGGTAAAGCTAAAGCTGAATTTATCGGCCAGTATATTTGCTGTATGTTCTGGCTCAGTATAGGTGGCTCCATTTACAATGAGCTCTGTCTTTGAGGTTGTGGACATAGCTAAAGAATGCTTTGTCTTTGGCCTGGGAGGCCAAACTTACCTTAGATTTGGTGGGTCTATATTACGTGATCGAATGCTTAGGTGAGCGAACACCTAAACATCGACCACATAATATCAAACCCCACAACAGCGAATGCCACCAGGAAAAGGAACTGTCTCTCAAAAAAAAAAAAAAAAAAGTTTCTAGCCAAACTAAGTGGGCACATCCCCCTAACTAAATATACCAACTCCAAGATCGCTCTACAGTGGAGAAAATGGCAAAACACAGCGAACGGCCAAGGGAAATCTTTCCCTGCGTTAATTTGGCAGTTTGCTGTTTTTTGCCTTCAATGTTATGTAGTTGATGTTTAGGTGTTCGCTCAACTAAGCATTTGACCATGTAATATAGACCCAAGTTTGGCTTTGGTAGACTTTAATTGTCCTCCGAGTTGTTTGTTTAGTTTGATGAGAGTTTTTTTATCTTGCTGGGTGCTGCACCTCCTAATTTTTGCCAAGATTTTCTTCCTCCTGTTATACAGCCTACTGATTTTGTGATTCCACCAGGGCTCGTCCCTTTGCTCTAATTTTTTGAATATTTCAGTAAATTAGCATCCAAATAACTTGTCCTTATTCAAAGGAGCATCCAAAGTTTCACTTTAACATTTTCAGGTACAGTACAGTAACTTCTCCTGAAGGACAGCAAGATAAGGGGCCATGTGCATAGAGCAGGCATATAGTCCATCCCAAGCAGCAAATGCTACTATTAGCAGGAATTAGCACATGCATGGATATATACATACTTTAAAAGGCTGGCATAACAAGGCATGAGGCAGCTGCCATGGAGATTGAGGACAATGCTAAAAATGATGGCTAACTAAATAATGGTGTTCATTGATCAGTTCAAGTCTAGATAGAAAGGATGGGTCAACCAAGTCATAGAAGTTCTGACAATCAACAGGCAGTGATGAATAAAAATAAATAAATAAAATACTCCTAGCTATTTCCCTGTACACTATGAGCAGAGATGCCTCTGATAGCAGGTAACTGACACCAGGACTTCTGGAAAGTAAGCATCCTTTATTAGGGAAAAAGTCAGTTCTTGTTTGGGTGTCTGTACAGCCCACATCCCAGCACCCTCCCAGGTTGGGAGGGTGGCCTAATGGTTAAGGTGTTCGCCTTACAAACACAAGGTGCAGGGTTTGATTCTCACAAGGGATAATTGGCTAGGCTTAAAATGGCTCACAAGGGCAGTTAGCTTAGTACAAACCTATGAACCTATGAACCCAGGCACCTCCATCAGGACTGCTAGAAAATAATTCTGAAAAGGTAGGTAGTACTTCCAACAGCTTTTGAATCTAAAACCACTGGAATGGCAAAATCTGATTGAGCTGTCTTGGGACTGATGTCCTGTGAGGTGACATTTCTTTAGTTCTAAGCAGATATTCCTGTATATATCCAGTCTTGTGCTTATCACCAAGTAGAAAAAAAATCAAGGCCTATGTCTCACTCCTTTTCCCTTAAAATAATGTAACCAGATATGGACAACAGTTAAACTGAGCAAGCTTCATCTTTGGAAGTGGGTAGGCAAACAGCGGTTCAAGTGAGGGAGTGTTTTCATCGATAAAATAGGCCAAGGGGTACCTGGGGCCAGCAATATAACAGACTCAGCTGACTCCATAATCCTAATGTTTTAACTTTGTGTATTTCTAGATACCTCCTATGTCCTTTTTAAGTCTAATTTTCTCTCTCTAAAAATGACATACTGCAGGTAACTAAGATGGAGCAGAAGAAATATGCTAATTTTTTACATTCTTTAAACATACCAAGTCAAGTCTTGTTAATGAATAAAGCACAATGAACAAGGGATGTAATACTGTACTATTCCACAAAAAAAAAAAAAAAAAAAAAAGCACACAAGATGATATCTTTTGGGAGCTGTAATTGCCAAGGAGGATTTGCTAGTGATTTTCTAGGGGGAACAGCACTTTTTTCTTTCTTAACCAAAAAAGTACAGTTGTATAAGTAAACTTATCATAACAGTAGATGTTCAAATGATCACTGCTTCAGTAACCTTAGCTGTATGGATGTAACAGCTGTGTAGCTTCCAAAGCTTCAAGGGACCTTCCATGTGCTCAAACCATTAGGCAGCTTGACCTGAACTGCTTAAGGAAACACAGGTTTGAGTGCCAAACCCTTCAGAGCTTTTGTGCTAACAGAGAAGGAGGCTGAGTACTGAGAGTACATGGCTAGCAGTAAAAAATATATATATACATAAATACACACTCTGGCATAATTAAAAAATGGGACAGATGACAGGAGTGAGAGGATACTGTAGCGGTGATCATTCAAACATCTACATTACGGTAAGCTTACCTACACAACTGTACATTATTCATCATACTTATCATTGCTGCTGCAGCAGATTTAGCCAAATTATAGATTACCATAAATTACTACATTTGGGAGGTGAAAGGCTTCAGCAGCCCCAGGAAAATAGTCCTAGCAAAGCCTGATCTAAACCTAGAGAAGGAATCAAGCTTTTAGTGCTTTGTAAAAGTATGTACAGAGAACCAAGCTGCTGCTGCTAGAACACTTCTAGAATCACATTCTTTTCAAATAAGTCAAGTCTCTGGTAGAATAGGCCTTCATCTTGCCTGGAATAGTTTTGTTGTGGTCAGAATAACAAATTATAATAGACACAATTTGGAAATAGTCTGTTTTGACACAGGTTGTCTCTCCTTTTTAATTTCACAATAAATGAGCAACTGATCTGAAGATTTGAAAGATTTTGTTCTGCCAAGATAGCACCTGAGTTGTCTGTGGATATTTAAGATATGGAGTATCCTTTATCCCTCATTTTTAGGTTCAGGGAAGAAAACCGGGAGATGGATTGAAGTCTGGCTTACAGTAAACTTGGATACCACTTTAGGCATAAAAGAAGGATTAGTTCTCAAAGAAACCCTGGCTTTGTGGAAAATGTGATAGGGTTGACTCAAAGAGCCTGAAACTTAGATACTCTTCTTGCCGAGGTCAGGGCAATAAGTAAAACAACATTCTATGTTAAGAACCTTAAGCCAGCCAGATGAGCTGGTTCAAATGGAGCACGTGTTGGCTTTTCTAAAACAAAATTAAAATCCCAAGGAGAAGCCACCGGTATTCTTGGAAGTCTCTTATGCAAAGCCCCTTTCAAAAACATTTTGAGATGAGAATATATTAAAAGAGGGGTATCCATGAGCAGACATGCTGAAATGAACCTTGATGGAGGAGTAAGAAAGGCCAAAGTATAGTAACTCTCACAAATATTGTACAATTAGAGAAAGTGTTGCACTGAATGGTGTTGGGTATGTTGTTGGCACCAACTAGAAAGCCCTTTTCATTTGTTAATATATGATTTTCTACTAGCAGGATTTCCTGCCTATGTTAGCACCTGCTATGTGCCCTTAGTAAACAGATGCTTAAAGGAAATTAAGACCTTATCATCCAGGCAGTCAGTTGAAGTTGACTGAGTCGGGGTGAATCACACTCCCTTGTTCCTGTGTGAGTAGATCCATTCAGAGAGGAAGTTTGTGGTAATTGCCCCTAGCTATTTCTAAAAAAAGGGAGAACCACTGTTGCATGGGCCAGAAGGTAATCATCACAATGATCTTGAGGGATTCCTTCTAAATCTGAAGTACTCTGGGTATTAATGGAAAGGGTTGAAAAGCATGGTAAAGTACACAGTGACATCCCTGTCAAGGAACAGAAAAGGTATCTGTCTTCCAAGTCTTCTTGCATGGAGACCTTGAACAGAATTATGCCTGCTGATTTCTCAGAGAAGAGGCAAAAAAGTCTGCCTGAGGAACTCCCCACAGATGGGTCAACTCTTAGAAGTCCCCCTTATCTAATTTCTATTCATGAGGGTCTTTCGCTGTCCTGCTCAGCTTGTCTGCCACACAGTTTTGCTCTGACAGGATGTAGGATGCCTGTAGAGTAACATTGTGCTGTGAAGCTACATGTCAAACTAACATGGCTAGTCTGCAAAGGGGATAAGACCTGGTTCTTCCATCACGACTGTGGTATTGAATGTAATAACTTTAAGAGGTCCAGATGATTCTTAGAGTTGAGGAACCTGGTTAAGAGCAAGCATCTCTCCTTGGTTTCCTAAACACCTTGCACTTTTATCTCTCCTGAAACTGTTCCCCAAGTCTGAGGTGTCTGTGGTGACTGCCTGCTTTGGAGTGTGTGTGTGTGTGTGTGGGGGGGGGGGTTGGAGACCTGGATTTAAGGAATGTTGCTGTCTCCACTAAGTGATTTCTCATATGACCAATCCCAGAACTGAGTCCTCAAAAGATGAGTTTTGGTGCTAGGACCAAATAGACTTCAGACAACATTGTATCTCTCTCATGCGGAGTCTTGCCAGGGATATCATGAGAATCATAGATACTATGAGAGCGGAAATTCTGAGGTATTCCCTCACAGTGACCAAAGTCAGAGTGGAAAACCTTAAAAATATATACAGGTATAAATCTATTTTTTTATTGTGGAAGAAAAGCTATTTGAACTGAGGTGTCTAGCAGACACCCTAGAACACAATTCGTGTGTGATGGAGTCACAAAAGACTTTTGAATGTTCTCTTGGAATTCTAGCTTGTGTAAGCGATATTCACTCGAGTGAGAGATTCCTGATACTTTGAAAAAGACTGTGCAAAGATAAACTGATCACCTAAATATGGAAACATGTGGATACCCTGTAGCCCGCAATGAGCTACAACTGGAGCTGGATGCTTTGTAAACACTCTTGGTGCACTGGATAGTCCAGAGACAAAGATCTGATAATGTGAGATAGACATGCAAAAACCTTATGAAACTCCTGAAGTCTGGAAAATAAGGGAGTGATTTTAAGTGTCTTTTAGATCTAGTGTTACGAGCTAGCTTAAGTAAGGAAGAAGGATTAACAGGTTGTGAACTGACAGCATTTTGAACTTAGGCACAATCACAAAGTGGCTTAGGAAAGAAAGATCCAGAACTGGTCTCCAGGCATTTTCTTTCTTTAGCCCCAGAACAGCCATGAATAAAAACCTTTCCCACTGTGGGAAGAAGGAAATGGCTCTATCACTGTCTAAGACAACATGTGTTAAAGAATTGGGGGAATAGATAAGACTGATCTGGTCGATAAAAATTACCCCCTAGAAAGGAGGAAATTCTTCCAATTGTCATCTGTAACCTTGAAGAATAATCTTTAGTAACCTTGAAATGCTGCCATTGAAATAAGATTCTTAATGTGTTAATTGTATAAGATTATCTTGATGATTCTATGTACTCCTATCACTGTATAACAATATATGAATTTAAAATTTTCCATTCTGTGTATATATTGTAAGTATGTTAAATTAATAAAAAAATTTCTTTAAAAAAAAAAGAATAATCTTTAGAACCAATTTGTCTGAAACTACCTGTTGTCACAGAGAGAAATGGGATTTATTCTTTCTGGAAGGGAAATGAGATTGCCATGGTGGGTGGGAGTGGCGGGACAAGTTCTCTTACACAGTCATTCTGACTTGTTGGACTGCCTTTGGTTTTAGGGGGTTCCCATCTTCTTTTGGAACCTCCTTGCCATTTCTCAAACATTTGTTAACCAGCATTTTGTTGAGAGACTATTTATTTTGTTTCTTGCCAAAATTGGATAAGGGTTAGAAAATCCATCAGAAAATTTGGAAAAGGAGAGCTGAAAAAAGGTAGGGATTCCCTTTATCAACTTACCCCTCTTATCACACATTTTGATAACATTTTCAGCAGAGGGACCAAAAAGTAAATATCTCTGTGCAAAGGAGAATTTAAAATCTCATTTTTCACATCATCTGGGAAGTTCTGAGAGTACCACCAGGAAAACCTCCTCAAAACAGTACCAATTGCCATAGCCCTAGAATAAGTATTAACAGAGTCATACATACACTTTAAACAGTGAGTCATGATATATAATATGGAAGAAATTAAACAATTTAAGATTTTGCTCACAAGAAGAAACTGTAGACTACACATTCCTCATACTTCACAGTTAGACAGAATAAACTAACACATGCATATCAATTCAAGAATTTGAAAATCAAAATTGTAGAACTACATACTCCTCCCCCCAATACTTGTCAATTATTTCCCCATCCTTGTCAGTAACTGCAGGACTGGAATTAACTAAATCTTTAGCACCATCAAGATTCACTAAAGCTATAGCTGCTGGGTCAATTTTGGGATGAGTTTATAAAAATGTAAAAGACTGAGGAACATTACACAATCCTTCTGTTTTTTTAGGGGCAGCATACTGTCAAGAAAATTGCAGGCAGTGACACATATCCTCCAAAGCAGACAGCGCAGGAAGAATGGATGATGGTTCTGCTAATTCCATCTGTAACAGCTCAAACTATTTTTTGAGGGACTGGGAAACCTCAGTGTTCTCCCACTGAAATCAGTGGCACATTCTCTAAATAATCTCAGAGAAAGAGAACCCCCACAGGAATAATCAGATACTGTGCATACCTTGCATCTGTCCCTTTATCTTCCTGTGCAGATTCAGAATCTTGAATCTCTACAGGAATAGAGGCATCCCTCTTTCTTTCACCAGAAACCACATACAAGAAGGATAAATAGTTTAGCATGAAACCTGAGCCAAATCTACTTAACTACTCCTGTCCAAAGAAATTTAAGGAAGAGGAGTAAATACAGGTTTAGTTTTCTGTTTTTTGACAGGAAAAATAGGGTCGACAGTGGTGTTAATGGCAGCAACAGCAGTAGCAGCACTATCCCCAGGGATGGGCACAACATTCTGAATAAGCAGTGAAGCCTTCCCTATTCCCTATCCCAGGACTGACAAGAGTCACTTTCCCTTGCCCACTGAGGGGAACCCTAAAAGTCACAAAGGATGTGCGTAACCTCAGTCCATAGTGGCTGTAGGTGCTACACCACAGGGATGTGGAGAAAAACGGTAAAATATAAGTGGTCTGAGCAACCAGCATTGGCCACAGCAGAATCACCAACCTGCAGATGAGGTAAACTGCTAGCCTGCTATGGTGGCAAAGGCTGTTTGCTTATTTTTTTTCTTTTTGTGGCTGGAAGAAGGGCCAACCATTGGACTGGTAGTTTATTCCATGGTCAAGCTGAAAATATTGCCACTTTTTTAGGAAAAACAAGCGGCATAAGATGGTAAAAATTTTAAGTTGTTAAAAGTCCCGCCCTCCCACAAAAACACAGTAAAAAGCAGTTTGATAAACTCTGCCACCTAAAATAAACACAATTTCTCCACAGAAAAATATTTTTTCAACTACTTCAAACAAATTTTAAATAGACAGGAAAAAAACTACCATTTAAACGTACAGTTAAAGCTGGTGATAGTCTGTTAAAACAGAAATTCCTATATTAAAATAACTTTCCTGAGCAGGAAAGTATATTTAAGTAATACATTGGTGATGTGGAATGCATTTCCCAACAGGAACATAACTGTTCAGCAAAGGAACAGCATAAACAATCTATCAATTTTCTAAACCCACACAGGCGTGGTCTCTTCATCACATCAGAAAACTTATAGAGGGCTTGGCACTCAAATCTGTTTTTTAAGCAACTCAGCTTGAGCAGCCTAATCGCTGGAGTGCATAGAAGGTTCCCTGAAGTTTTGGAAGCTGTTTGGCTGGTATATCACTGGCAGGATATAATCCATATAGCTAAGGCTACTGCAGCAGTGATCAATATGATGAACATCTGTACTCACCACTGGTGTTCATCAAGGCTTGATACTTACATCCATTTTATTCTCCATCTAAATTAATGATATGCACACTATAATCCCAAACTCCACACTAATTGTGTATGCTGATTTTTCAGCCATAATCTACTCAGGAAAATCCCTTACCCAGCTACAGCAAACTACATAATGATGTTATGGCTGTTAGAGCAATGGCTACTGCTAAATCCAAATAAAAAAAAAAATACTTATATTTGCTCGCAGCAACACCTCAATTACCTTAAAAATAATACCTTAATAGAATAAGTTCAGAAAGCCAACCAACTTGGAGTCATCATACACCACAAACTTGCCTTTGAGAAGCCCACTCACTACATGAAAACTGCCACTAATTAAAACAGTTGTGGTCTCAAACTGAAAGCAAAGAAATTAATCATCATTCCATTCGGCACAAACAATGTCCCTTCACACTATCAAATCAACAACGATACCCTAAGTACCCACAAAGTGGTAAGGGACCGGTGATCACAAGATGACTGCAGCCTTAATTTCGACCACCATGTATCTACTGTAGTAAGGAAGGTTTTCTACATAGCACACTTGATTAATAAAGGCATTGCCTTGAGAGCAAAAGAGGTTATAACTCCTCTATACTCGGTACTAATCTGGCTCATAATTGAGTATGATGTCTCGTTCAGCATGTACCGTACAAAGTACCTGCAGCAACTGGATAGACCTCAAAGGTTTCTAACAAAGAAGATCAAGGGGCTCCATCATATGCCTTACACAGACTGACTAAAGTCCCTGTCACTATATTCTGTTTTGTATAGACTTCTTAGGGGAGACTTATGCCAGGACTACAGAGCAATCCAAGACCCAAACCTAACGAATGTGCTGCATATCAGTAAATTAAAGAGAACTAGGGCTACCCATTCCAGGGACCTAAATATGGCCTGTGACTTAAATAGGACATGCTGGAGGGACAGATTTATCTCTCAGTGACCACCCCACCTTTGGAACAGGTTACCAATTCATGTGAAACAGATCTCTATGACACTGTTCAAGAGGAACCTGAACGAGTGGATTAGGCACCATAAATTCTTACTGGGGATAGTGCCCACAACTCTCCTGAATATTGGCAGTCTTCACTAAATGTAATATTGGGTTTGACTAGTATTTTCATGGTATTACATTGGGATGAAACAGCTAGGCTTAAAATGACCACCAGGTTGTCAGCCTAGTAATCTCCTATGATCCTATGTATAAATTTAAAGAATATTTAACTGAAAAAATCTCTCAAATATATATAGCACAAACACTTTTATTACCCATTTTATTGTACTTATCTTCATTAGTTACCAATGTACTGAAAACACATTTCCATAAATTGGAACAAAGCTACAACAAAGTTACCAAGTCTGAATATAAAACTCCAAATAAATCCCACGACTGTACAGACTTCTGAATCAAGTTTAACTTGTACATAAAACTCTCTATCAACGAAATAAGTACCAGTCGCTATATTCCTTAAAATATGTTCCAGCTAGGAACTTGGGATCTCAAACACAACACCTTCCAGAAGTAGACAAATCTAATAATCACCATGGTGATTTACTTTATTTGCATCCATAACTAAAATATCCAGCATCAGAAATGAGGCAAACCTGCATACTTTATTGGATAAATTGTTCCTGTACATGAAATACTTCCTTTCCTCATATCCCCCAGTACTAACTCCGCATGTACCCCATTTTTTTCTTCTTCATCTTGTGTATTCATTTTTTTTTCTCACTCCTCTTCATATCTCTGTACCACTGAATATTGAATGTCAACTGGTGGTACAGCATGTCACTCTTCTTACGTACATTACGAAGACTTTGAGGCTTGGGTGTTTGTTTTAGTATGATGAATGGCAGGAACATTAAACTCAAACAAACTAACTAATTGACTGACTACATACTTGCAGGCTCACACTCTGGCTGCTCACACAAAATGGCACTCCAGCTTACACTTGCTCAGTACTTACATGCATGTGCTGACTCACTGGAAAGCTTCTTAAAGGTATATCACACACACTGATCTACATCCTCCCACTTTACTGAGCTATCTCATATAAATAATGACATTTCAATAGGCATGCAATTTATATGGACACTAAGAAAGAAAAACATTCATGTCCAGGTCGCCGTGAATCTGGAACAAGGTTTCAAGATGCGACCTGATCTTGTGACATAAAAATTTAGGACTGGGTTAAGCAACAGAGACAGTCAGTGGGGAATGTTCTGCTTGAGGAGCTTCAAGGATTTCTCAGGAATGGGGATTGCTGGCAGAATGTTTGCTGGAACAGGAATACTGGACAAGTCACTCTGAGAGCTAGAGTCTTTCTCACATGCAAGATGCTGTAACACTGGTTTGGACACTGGTAACAAATGCTTCTGATTTCATCTGAAGTCTACTACTTGTGATTCCATAATGTACGATCTTGGCACTTGACACAAACTTTTCACAACTCCAATGTCACTATCTCCCCTTTTTTCAATGCACTGGGCAGTTTGCTGGTTTTATCAAAGTAAGATTTCTGGGACAAACACTTTTTCAACAGTTAGGCTTTTACTGCTTTGATGTTCTCAGCACATGGAACCAACAAATTACTGCTGATTGGTAGTGTGGTCCTGGTTTGTCTCAACATAAGTCTCTGGGCAGGTGAACCAAGATGATTATCACCAAGAATGTTTCTGACACTTAACAAGTTGAGGAAGAACATTCGTACTGTCACATCTGGATTTCTCTAACAGCTATTTTGCACTTTGAACTGCACATTCAGCCAAGTCGTTTGACTGAGACCATTAAGGACTACTCATAATATGAACAAAATCTCACTCTTCTGCAAATCTCTTGAACTGCTGACTAGTAAACTGTGCACCATTGTCAGAAGTAATTTTGTGCGGACTACCATAGACAGAAAAATGTTGCTTCAACTTAGAAATGACAGTATGGAAATTAGGATGGGAAGTAGGTCAATATCGAATGAATTTGAATAACAGTCTACCAACACCAAGTAATGTTGACCATTCCACTCAAAGATATCTGTAGCTACTGTCGACTAAGGTAGTTCAGGAATCTGGCTTGATTGAAGTGGTTCTTTCTGTTGATGCGGCTTTGTATTATTACATACCGAACAAGATGAAAGTACTTTCTCAATATCTCTTGACATAGAAGGCCAAAATGCTAGAGATTTCATCGAATCAGTTCCTGGGTGGCCACAATGCAAAATCTTAATGTACTCTTGTTGCAAGGACTTTGGAACAATCACTTTAGGACTTTTCATTGTCTTAAAAAATCTTATCTCTCTGTGGAAAACAAGGTTGCACTTCCACTGGTAAACAAGATTGCTTTGAAGGCCATCCTCGACTGATAAAGAAGTTTAGATTCTGGAGAACTGGATCTGAAGGCCTGTTTAATGCTTTGTTCAGATCTCTTGGATCAATACAAATTCTGATATCATCTGAGCTTTTCTTATGAGCTACTGCCATGGAGGATACCCATTGGTAGGTTCTTCCACTGGACAAATTACTCCTACCTGCAACATTTTGTCTAACTCGGCTTTGACTCTGCTCTGCATAGCTACTGGAACTTTCCATGCTGGTCTGACAACTGGACTCATCTCTGGGTCTAACTTCATAGAGTACACAACTGGTAGTTTGCCTAGTTTGTCTGCAAAAATATCAGCATACACAGAAAAAATAGTTTGGGAACATTTTGAGATGTTGTCATGCAGGCTTACATGGTGAACTTCTTTATTACATGAAAGCAGTCCCATTTTCAAATGGTCTGTGAGGCTTAATAATGACTACATGTGTCTCTTGACTATGAAAAATTGCAAGTCATAGCTGTTCCCAGCAGAGTAACATGAAAGCACTACTGAGCCTTTGGTTTGAATCTCTTCACCACCATAAGCAACAAGCTTTGCATACTTTGTCAAATCAAGTTGTTCTGCAGCTTTTACTCTAGCAAATGTTTCTTGTTGACATAACATTGGTCTTTGAGGCAGTATCTACTTTGAGCTCTTCAGAACTCCCATTAATCCAAAAAGTAGCAAAGATCTCATTTTTTGCCCACAAATCCACTGCACTGACTGTTTCACCAAGCACAGATACACCATCAACATAAAAAATAGGGTCGGAGCTTTCTAATTAATCAACTTCTCTCATGGAATGCCTTCTGCCTTCTTTTTATAAAATAATGTGCCTTATTTGATTTACAAAATCTTTTGAAATGATTCCACTTGTTGCAAGAATGACACTGCTGACCAAAAGCTAAGAACTTTTCTCTTTGGGTTTGTGATTACCACCACGATTGCTACAGTTAACTATGAAGATGGGTGGGGCATATGTTTTGACTTTGCTAACTCACCTTTGTGCTTTGCTGAGCATGCTCTGGAATTTTCTGGAAAGACTCTGGGTTTCCCAGGGACTGTTACAGAACCTGCAGTAGCTTCCATGTGCTTGGGCTCGTTTCTTTTAACGATGCACTGCATACTATTAACATTAGCTTTGTCACTGTGCCTTCTAAAGTAATTATCATTTGTAAGCATATTTGAGTACTTTCCTTTAAGCTCGTATATCTGACAAATACCAATGGCCTTATTTAACATCAAATCACTGTCTTGAAGTAAAATCTTTCTCACTGTCATTATTAATACCACACACAAGCCTGTCTTATCAGCTCATCTCTCAAATCACCAGTCTGCACATTTGAGCCTTATTTCTCAAGTCAATTACATATGCTGCAAAAGTCTCACCAGGCCTTTGATCCACTGCATAAAATAAGTGACTTTCCATTGTAATATTAATTTCAAGGTTAACCATTTCTCTAAATTTACATTTTAAGCATTCAGGGTCTTCCCTTCTTTCAGCTGGTACCACTATATGGCGGTCTTCCCTCTCCCCTGCAAACACACCAGGTGCATTTAAAAATAAATGCTCTCTTTCAATGGCCTCTGGACTCGCTAAATAAAGCAGAATAAATGCCTCTGACAGAAAAAGCAGCCTGTATGAAAATATCATATTCCTGGTCAAACACTCTCCAATTTTCTGCAATATTGTTATCAAACACAAGCAGAGTGGGTTTCCAAAATCCTTCTGCCATGCCCACAGATTATATTAAAAACACAATGTAAAATGGCCATTGTTATTATGTTGGAACATTCACACATACTAGGTACTTGTAATAACATTAAAATGCACAATAAGATCTTAGAAATACTGTACTCTGAGAAATATGCTTTGAAATAACTGTCATTGCAAAATATGCTTTGAAATGACTGCACTTTGTGAAATAATTGCACTGTAATACTGCACACACTTGCAAACACGTTGCACAATGGATACTTTGAATAGCTTTAGTTAATATGAAAAAGTAGCACAGAGAAAAATATGGTTGTTTCCCTTTTTTGTACATTTTATGCAAATCAGTTATTGTTTCAAACATTTTCATTATTATTTTGAATATTTTATCAGTATGTCACAGTTTCAGACATTTAATTTTATAAGTAATTCATTTTGAGCATTCTGAGTGCTTTGTTTTATATGCATAGCAAAAGAAATAATTTAAGCAAGATTTAGTATCTAGAATTTGTTTCTGACCTGTTTTGCAAGTCGTTTGAGCAGTTAGGATGATCCACTTCTATATATTTCTCCAACTTTAACCAGTCGCCTCATGGCTGTAACTCTGGATCCCATTCCAACACCATATTGCTCTTCATATGTGCATTAAAAAGATGTTGAGGTTTGGGTGTTCGTCTAAGTAGTTTATTGTATCCAAATACATCAGAATGAATGGCAGGAACATTAAACTTAAACAAACTATCTAACTGACTGACTACATACTTGCAAGCTCACACTCTGGCTGCTCAGTCAAAATGGCACTCTTGCTTACATGAGCTCATTACTTACATGCCAGTGCTGACTCACTGGAAAACTAATCTACACTGCACACATTCATTCTAAATGTACTTGTCAAAACAGGTTATCTGGGTACTGCTCTTCCATATTATAGTTGTTAATTTACATGTATTTCATTGTATTATATTCAGATTTTTTTCCTTGGAGCTGTTTCCCTGGGCCTCTGTTGAAAATGGGCTTTTGCTCAGCAGTTGATCCTGACTACCTGACTAACAAGTGCCAAATGAATAAATAAATATCAGGGGGAAAAAAAGGAAGGATCCCGAACAGAGTACTTAGCAATGTACCTGGAACAAGTTAACATGCTGACAAACCACAATTTTAACAGAGTCTTGCTTCATGGACTGGCGATAAAGTTCTGAGGATTTTTGAGCTTATACATCCCTCAAGTACCAGCATGTAGTCTCATGCATGGGTCTTAGGTCAGATAAGAGGAAGGTACCTAAGCTTTTGCAGACTGACCGGACATATGTCCTTAGCAGGATTCATCCCATCAGTTATCATTACTGCAACAGTGATCAAATGTTGAACAGCTAAACTTTAATATGTGACACGTTATTTCAAATCATCATTTAGCACTCACCTGGCCAGAATTCTGAAATTAAAAAAATAGTGGAAAAATGTTAATTATTCAGAAAAAATATGATCATAGTTTTCTTGTCACAACCAAAGTCAGTACTGCTAATCCAAATTAATATAATTACTGCCTTTTCACTTTGCCTAAGTCAAGAAGATAATCATCCACTATAGCCAACATTAATTCCAAAGAATATGCAACAAAATTACTGTTGAGACATACTACCCATAAGTTTATAGGTTCACAGATGCTTATTTGGCTATTGATATGTGAAGATCTTAAGAAGCCTAGTCTTGCATTCTCATGGCAATTATTAGTTCTTGTATTTTGCAATATGAATCTCCAAAGATAGGCTGAACAAGTATATGTTGGGGTAATTACATGTTTCCCCTATCAATGAGGGCCATTGATGCTAAATCAGGGAGTGAATTTGTGGCTACTCATCCAGCCATCCAAAATATTTTTGAAGAGAGTAAGAGAAGTACTTTGCTTTTATGCAGAGGAGAAGTCACTTCCATAGGAGTGGCATTCTCTGTGATACATACACAGTCCTCAGGCATGTTCTGTTAGTCTTGCAAAAGAGGTTGAGGTGCCTTGAATGAGAGTATCTGATACCATTCTACTTCCAAATATGTAACTGGTCTGACAGAACGGGATCTGTTGAGGATCTATACATGAGGCGGAGGTTGCCCCACAGTATCCTGTTATGATACTAAGAGGAGAGATGAGACTTTGAGTTGGTCTGTGTAGTTTTTATGATTGATGCCCTTGATTTTTTTTTTTTAGTGAGGAAGTATCAAGGTCATTCCACCTTCCAGCTCCTTGATAGATTTTGGTCTGAGAGTGGGTACTGGCAAGGCATTAATATCACAAGACTTAATTGCCTTACACTTCCTATAATCATATGATCAGAGTAAAGAGAATACTTTGTTTTGCACTAAAGTAAGTATTCTGTTTCGTCTGAAGTAGAACAACCTGGCTCTTAATATATTCAGCTATTGTTTGCATGACCACTCTCATGCAAAAGCAGACATTTTATTCCTTACAAATATTCATACTTTTGCAAAGGAGTTCTGTGCCATTTAATTTGAGCAGCTTTATCTTTGTTCTTACTTTTCATGGTGTGGTAACATGTATGTTTTATATTTTACTTGGGAAACATTTTACAGTATTTTCAGGTCTGTAATACTCGCATTTATTTTGCAAACTACCCACAATTATCAGATACCTAATGGCTAATGCCACCTTTTCCCTTGTTGCTTTTCACCCTACTGTTTGATCTTCTCCAAGCTGTCATTCACACCTCATCTCATGTAATACTAGCAAACACCGCTCTGTAGAACACATCTGTCTCTCCTATCCCCACTTCCTATACTCTCCGCTTTCTCTTATAACAATGCTTTTCTCTATTCTCTAACAATATGGAATGGAAACTGCTCATTATCACCACTGTCTAACTAAAAAATGTATTGTACTAGATACGTCCTGCTGTAATTAAATCACTGAGTTGTTTGTTTTTCCACATGAATATGGAACACCCATTCTCTGTATTATGCTAAGAAGTTGTAATATGTTTGCAATATGTTGTAATTTATGCCTGTAATTGGAGCTTTTCTCCCTGGTTCTCCGCTGAAAATGGGTTGTTCTTGACCCAGCTGGACTATCCCGGTAATCAAATGTCAAACAAATAAAATACAAAAGTTTCTATAATTAACTTGCAATAATATAAAAATGTCTACCAGCAGCTAGATTTAAAACTGCTGCACCTTTTATGGAAAGCCTCCCTTACGATGAAAACATGTAATAGAAATCCAGGGAGTTTGCATACTTGAACATGAAGTGCAGAAGTATCCTTACCATATTCTTCAGAATAAGAAAAAAGTTGATAGTATAATATATACTGAAAGACACTATATGAGGCAGGATGGCACAGACGAAGAAATTAGGACATTTGCAGAGAAAGTCAAAGAGAACAGATTACAGTGGTTTGGGCACATATGCAGAAAAGCAGAAGTCAAGTTGGTGAAGAAGATCTGGGACAGAAAGCAAGAAGGCAAGAGAAAATGAGGGCATCTATCAAAAAATGGATTGATTGTGTGAAATTAGATCTGCGACAGTCAGGTATGACTGGCGAAGAAGGTAGGAGAGTGGCATTGAATCGAGAGAGACTGTGACCGTATACATGACACCCCAACCCCATGTAGAAACATTATGAATTGCTAGTGTTTATATTAAATTTATGCTTCATTCCATTCTTATTATGGAGAAGATATTTCAGTTACTTTATATAAAATAATATTTTATTATTTTCTCACCAATGACCCTGTCTATTTGTAATAATGAACAGGTTGATTGCAATTCCTAGTTTTACCACAAGAGGGAACCAATGCTATGTAGAATATACTGAGTAACAATGATTTTAAAACCCGAGGTGGTGCTGCTGCGGTAGCGTTGTCACCTCACAGTAAGACGCTGTCCGGTTCGATTCTCAGCTAGAGCGTGGAGACATGTGTGAATGGGCGTACCTTCGTTGAAGGTTGTGCGTCAGGGCTGGTAACTCGGCATGTAAAAATCAACTACCAATCATTAGCGGACCGGAGTTCTGCTGTGGCGACCCCTAACCGGGAAAAGCCGAAACACACAACTTACAATGATTTTAAACATTTTAACATGGTTTTACATATTTATTTATAGATTAATAAAAGTTTTAACATGTATTTTTATAAATTTATAATGAATTGTTTATAATTATAACGTGTCACATTAATTTTATTAAATTTAATACTAGGTTTATGTACTGAATTTGTATTTTCAATGGAAAGGAGAAAATGTGTTGCTGGCTAATGAAGTTCCACCCACTAAGCATTCAAATTAATTAAAATATGTTTGTCATTGACTGTTTTCAAACAGAAAGGTTATAAATAGAAAGATATTGGCAGTTAGACCCACATCTGAAGAAGTGTATAAACAAAAGCGTATTTGTGCAGCGTTTATGTTTGTGTGCATTAAACGGATTTATCGCTCGTTCCTGAGGCTTTATTGTTTCATTATCTATCTTGAGCTGCTGTTTTTTCTTGGTTTGGTCTGCCCAGCTGGTGCTTTGTTTATTTATATACTGAAAGACACTATATGAGGCAGGATGGGACACTATCTGAGGCAGGATGGCACAGACGAAGAAATTAGGATATTTACAGGGAAAGTCAAAGAGAACAAATTACAGTGGTTTGGGCACATATGCAGAAAAGTGGAAGTCAAGTTGGTGAAGAAGATCTGGGACAGAAAGCAAGAAGGCAAGAGGAAATGAGGGCATCTATCAAAGAATGGATGGATTGTGTGAAAGAAGATCTGCGACAGTCAGGTATGACTGGTGAAGAAGGTAGGAGAGTGGCATCGAATCGAGAGAGACTGTGGCAGAATACATGACACCCCAACCCCATGTAGAAACTGGGATAATGACAATGATGATGAAAATGACATTAAAAGGCAAGTAAGACTAATAATGGAGTTATTTTACTCAATTTTGCATATTAATTACTTACTAACACCATTATAATGAAAACACTGGAACAAATAGCTGATGTGATCTTTTTTATTAGACCAACATAGTTTTCACAGTTACTTGATATTTCAGACTAACAGGAGTCCTTTGTTGGGAGTTAATACATTGCTGATGTTTGGTAGTATGAATTAAAGTCCATTTTGTCTAGAAGGGAAGAACAGAGTTTTCATTCTCACCAGCTAAAATTAAGACGGGATGGGTAACCATAAATTTACCAGGGGTTCCACCTATGTCCCTCTTAGACAGGGGTGATAGGTGCTAATCAGGGTAAAACTTGGCTAGGCTTGTAAAGGCCCTAGGGTCATCAGCCTAGTAACCTCCTATAATCATATGACTTTTGAAAAATATTAATGTGAGCTTAATCTCAGTAAGAAAAAAACATATTTTTTATTATTAAAGAAACATCTTCATTAAATTATCACTTATGCCATAGGTAATCATACATTTATATAAATGAAAACAAACCATACTGACATAATTTTATTGCAAACATTATGCATCACTTGTTATCTATCCATTCTCTGTCAGTCAAACATTACATAGCTCATTCAAATTCTACATTCTTTTAAACCTCATTCCTCGTCTGCATGTATTGTTCCCACAAATTCCATTTTTTTATGTAATTTAATACTACTATTTTGTAAAGATCCCATTTCCAGTTGTTTTAACTGTATTACTATATTCACTACTTCTAGTACAGTTGGTTTAGACTTTGATTTCCATTTCCTAGTAATTGCTTTTTTGGCAGCCACCATAATTAGACTCAACAAGGCCTTACTGTGTATAGGCAATTCCAATTCTGTATCATGGCTCAAAACGTCATCTCCCTGGTCACACCAACCTGCTCACCCAGTATTTATGACAGAATAGGCTGCAGGGAATTTTTAAAGTCTGCAAACTCATTACACTCCCAGAAAATATGTTCCCAGTTACCTCTTTCTTCCCCCATTACACCTCCAGCATTTGCTATATCTGAGGAAAAAAATGTTGGAGTCTACTTGCAGTATACAAATACGTATGTAAACACCCCCAAGCAAACATCCTAAATCTTCTAGACTTTGTTGCATATTTAAGGAGCATACATATATCCCACCACTGTTTCTTTGTGAATTGCTTATCCACTTTCTCTTCCCAATCTTTTCTAACCTCCTCTGATTGATTATACACTAGTCTGTATGACCTACCACTAAGCCATGACTCTCTATTAGGGTTTATATTACCTTATCAAAAGCTGATAAGAGCAAATGCTCTTTGATCGACCCCTAAATATCAAACGCACTAAATAGTGAAGACACAGAACAGTGATTTTTTTTTTCCCCTGGGGAAAAAAATCACTGTTCCGTGTCTTCGCTATTTAGTGCTTTCGATATTTAGGGGTCAATCAAATAGCATTCGCTCTTACCAGCTTTCAATAAGGTAATATTGACCAGATTATTATAGTTATCATGCAATGTTTTATATGCTCTACTAATTAATCCTTTTTTAACAGCAGCTTCTGTTCTAGATTCTAATAAAAACTCTACCAGTGCTGGTATTTCACTTAGGAGACCCCTATTTATTTCTTTTTGCCTATACTCTAATAATCTGTCCTTGATAGGGAAAGCAATCTGTAGCCTGCAGTCCAAATAAATTCTTGGTCTCTTCCCATTCTATTACCATTCCTCTCTAATTATTTGCTCCCAATACCATCATTCTTTTTTCAGTTTTTTTTTTCCAATAAATTCCAGCCTACTCTTGCTTATTGTCTGTATCCCTAATTGGAGTCATCCCAATTGGCAGAACCTCCCTTCTCCATTCCCGTGTTAGCTTAGTTGTTAAAATACTTTCTGCTACTTTATGAATATAGCAGTCGGTATGGCTATTGTTGTTCTCCTTAAGGATCTGCATCCAGAACTCCTAGTCTCTCCTTGTTTCTTGAGCTTCCCCTGTTTTGTCATCATCTCTTTTCACTTTGAATTATAGGTTTCTGAGTATGTTATGTATGGGAACCATAACGCTGTAGCTCTGAAATAACCCTTCAGAATGGGTAATCCCAGACAGCCTTGTTCTGTTGGAATAATCAACTTATCCCATTTGACTCTTGCCATCTTCCCCCCCAGATAAAATCCTTCAGCCCTTTATTAATGGCTATCCACAACTTCTCCTCTGGTTGATAAAAATATGCCTGACCTGTGTATAAAACTAAAAGGGACTAAAAACATTTGGACTGCTTGTATCTAGCTATCCATATCCATAAAACAGAGCTTCCAACTTTTCATTTTTTGTAGTATCTTTTGTTTAGATTTGTCCCACATATCTTTAGCTGCCATACCAAACTCCTTTTTAATCCATACTCCTAAGTACTTCATTTTATCATGTCCCCATAAATATTGATAATGTTGAACTAATTTGTGTGTGGGTACATAATTTACAGCTATTGCCTTTATTTCAGCTTCATTCATTTGTATTTAGAAAAAAATATGAAACTGTCTCAAAATGTTCTACAACACTGAAATGTCCTTTTCTGGTTTTATCAGGTATAAAATACTATCATCTGCAAATAGAGCCAGCTGTTCTTGACTACCATAGTAATGATATACTTGAATTTCTGAGTCCTTATTTCTTTGCCAATGGTTCTAAATATAATGCAAATAACAAAAGAGGACACCCTTGTCTGGTTCCTCTGCCCAAACAGAAATGATCAGAGTGGGACCCACCCACTTCAATTTCCACCTCTGATCCTTCATATATCCTCCTAATTAACCTTATAACTTTATCAGGGATTGCAAATGCTTCCATTGTTCTGCTCATAAACTCCAATCTTAGCTTTCTCTGTGTCAAGACCCATCAATAATAATGGTATTTTGTTATATTCTGCTTCCCTCTGTATCATCAATGTTATGTTAATGTTGTCAAATGTCTGCCTCCCCTGCAAAAAAACACATTGATCCATATCTATCAATTTTGGCTTTAGCTTTTTCATTATTTTAGCCACTATAAATACTTTGTAATCATTGTTTAAAATTGAAATTGACATGTATGAAGCTGGATCTAAAATCTTATAAGAATTTTATAAATAATAATCCAGACATAAAAGCATGGTTGTTTTTATTGTACCCAATTGCATATACAAAGTAGCATCAAACCTTTTGAAGCATAAGTGGTCTTTACCCTCTTTAGGTATTACAGCTACCACCACATTCTTCCAGAATTTTGGTGCTTCTCCTCCTCTTAAATTTCCCAGAGTCCACCAACTGATGCCAATATAGCAGTCCTTTCTTCTTAAGAGTCTTGACAACTTCTATTTGAGGCTACTTTGTGTATATGTGTGATGATACAAGGCCCGATTACAACCATATTTTCTCATGTATTAGCTTCCATTTGGATGTACAACTTGTATTTAACCATAATGATATAGTTTTATGGCAGATGACAGTGAATAAGCTTCAACATCTGGCAGACCTATTCCACCCATTTCCCATTCATCCAGGTAGTATTTTATAGTTATCCTAGGCTTATTAGAATGACATCAAGATGTTATAATTAGACTATTAAATTGTTTTAGATATGATTTAGATGGTTGAAGAGTGCATGCTTGCATAAAATATAAGATCTTTAAGAAAATAATCATTTTAATTATATAAAGCCTAGCTTCCATTGAAAAGATGAATTTATTCCATTTTTGTATAAGTTTTTTCAATATTGTTTAAGATATCTTTATAGTTTATTTCAGTTGTTGTATCTAATTCATTTGCTTTTGTAATTCCTAGGTATTTGATTGCATTATCAATGGGAATATACTTATGACGCTTCTTGCTTAAATCTTTCTTATTAGTATTTATGTGTAATATTTTTGTTTTGTTTTCATTAAATATGAGGCCTGAAATTTTCGGAAAATATCCCATAAGGTTTTTAAAGTGTTATTATTATCTTTAAAGTTAGTAAAATATCACCTGCAAAATGACGGATCTCCATTTCTAGACTGTTGTCTACTCATATTCCTTCAATATTTTTGTTCATTCATTTCATACTGTTTGCTAGTGATTCAATGACTAAGGCAAACAATAATGGAGATAGAGGGCTACCCTGTTTTGTACCCTTTGTGATTTCAATAGATTTAGATAAACAGGACCCTAGTTTTATATATGCCAATGATTTTTCATATAGTGATTTTATTAGTAAGATAAATTTTCTTGAGAAACCGTATTCTTCTAGAACTAACCACAAATAATCACAGTTTACTGAATCAAAGGCACTATTAATATCCAGACTAATTACATTCATTTTATTTTTGGAATGTTTACATAATCAGTTAATGTGTTTCTATCTTTTATGAAGCCAGTTTCTCCTTATATTAGTAATGGAAATAATTGTTTTATCCAACTGCATGTATTGTCATAAATATTTTATAATCTATATTAAGTAAAGATATCGGTCTATATGATGAACATTCACTAGGATCTTTGCTTTGTTTCAACATTGGTGATATTTATGTGTACTTCCAGGAGGGAGGGATTTCTTTTCCATATTTTACTGATGGAAAGACTTTCAATAACAATGCTAGGGCCTCATTTGTTAGTAATTTAAACATCTCTTGAGTGATATTGTCTATACCTGGAGCTTTAGTCAATTTTAGTTTATTTACTTGGGATTTAAGTTCTGTCATTGTTATTTGTTTATCTTTTTTATTTGCTCTTCTAATAACTTAATCTTAACATTTCTTGCAAAGAAGGTTTTTAGCATTGATTGCAATTCTATTTTTTTTTCATTTTGATTACTGATTTTGTGAAAATATATTTTGAATGCTTCTAGTATTCCTTCTAAATCTGATACTATCTTTTTAGTTGCTATATTATATTTCCTTTATTTGGTTTGCTCTTACCATTTTTAGTTCTATTTGCTATTCTTCTTTGATTTTTGGGGTTCAATGAATAGGAGCACAACCTAATCGTCTCTAAGTTAATCATTGTCTTATGATATAATGTCTCCATGTATTTTCTGTTCATATCATACAATTCATTTGTCAGGTTAGTGTTTCCTTTTTGGATATCGAGTTTTAATTTATCAGTCTTAAATTGTAAGTCTGTTAATTATTTGTTCCATTGCTTTTGTTAACTTTTATACCATATTCAAAAGTAACTGCATTATGGTCTGATAGTGGACAAGTAATTATTTTGACTTTATTTAACTTTGTATTTAAATCCCTTGCAATGTACGCTGTCTATTTTTGATTGTATACCATGCCTATAAGAATAATGTGTGAAAAATAGTTCTTTTGGTCTGCATATTAATTTACATCTACAATATTAAAAGAATCAATAAAGTCAGAGAGCACCTTTAATAATGTTGATTTCTTACGTGTGTCTTTCACATTTGTGTCAGTTTCCTTGGTAATACAGTTGAAATCCCCTGCTATGACTATATTGCCTTTAGTGTGTTGTACAATGTCTTCTAAATGTTGTTTGGCTACTTTAACTCCTAGCCCTGGTATCCAGTACATATTTACTATTGTATGCATCGTTTCATTAATAGATACTGTTACTAAGCAAAACATTCCTAAAGTGTCATTATATGAATTTATAATTTTAGGCATTAACATATTATTTCTCCATAATATTGCTATTTCTCTTATTTTCTGCTTATAAGAAGAACTTACTAACACTGTGTAATTCTTGGCATTGATTTTACTTATATCTTCCTGCATAAGATGCTTCTCCTGAAAAAAAACTATTTGTGCTTTGCATATCTTCAAATTTCTTTGAAGACTTCCCCTTTTACAGTTACTGTTTAAACCATTTACATTAATGGAAATACATTTTGCAGTTGGATTAATATCTCCTTTGTTTTTAACCATATTCTTGCAGGAGTGTATAGACATGTTTAAGTGAAGACAATGACTTGCTTTTTCTTATTGCAACAGTATAAATGTAGTCCATAGATGCACAATAAAAAACATTAAAAAATCGCACCTTAAAGCATTAATATACAAACAACCATTAGACCCTCCCATGGGAAAAAAACATCCAGTCCTTGAATAGTCTAGCCATTCTAGTGATCCAACTAAATCTTCTCAGAATCAGTTCTTAGTCCTACCATCTAACACTTTTTATGACAGAAATCAGCTTATTATATTTTGTATCTGTTTAGTATAACACACTTTCTTATAATATGCATAAGTTTGAATTTAAACACAGTCATGTAGTTATTTATTATAGCATATTACTAGATTATAAAACAACATAGTTATATTTAGACTTAAATTTCAGCTATTTAGTTTTGAAAACAGGATAATATAAAATAGTCATATAAAAAGAGCTATTATACAACGACGCCCCATTAATATACTAAAACGTGCATGCTGATTGGTCAGCGTGCATGTTGTAAATCAGAGTTATACTAATGGAAAAAGGTCTGGTCGCCTGGACTTTTTCCATTAGTATAACTCTTTTTTTAAAGCAACGGAGAATGCAAGATCTCCGTTGCTTTACACACAATGTCTCGCTATGTTAAACGAGTTTAACATAGCGTGACAGCTTTAAAAAAGTAAAGGAGATCTTCCTAACTTCATTGCTTTTTTTAAAGGTGTCTCGCTATGTTAAATGGGTTTAACATAGTGAGACAGCTTTAAAAAAAGCAAAGGAGATTCTACGTTGCTTTTTTTAAAGCTGTCTCGCTATATTAAACTCCTTTAACATAGCGAGACACTTTGTAAAAAGCAACGAAGATCTTGCTTTCTCCGTTGCTTTTTTCAAAATTGTCTCGCTATGTTAAATGGGTTTAACATAGCGAGACAGCTTTAAAAAAAGCAATGGAGAACTCCTTTAACATAGCAAAATAATTTGTAAATAGCAATGGAGATCTTGCTTTCTCCGTTTTTTTGCCCACAGCTCTGATGTACTGCGTAGGCGTATGCATGCGCAGTACATCAGAACTGCCGCAGAATACCAGACAGCTGTGAAAGGGCAGCAAGGAGGCATTATACAATGCCATTATTCAAGAAAAGTAATTTTTTTTTTCTTAAATTGTATGATAGCAATAACCTACTTCTGGGTGTGGGTAATGCTGGATTTACCCACGGTTGGCTTTGTTTGGCCACTCGGGCTTCGTCCTCGTGACCAAACCACACCAACCGTGGGTAAATCCAGCATTACCCAGACCCAGGCGTGGGTTATTGCTATAGTACTTGTTTTTCTATACACATTATATATATCACATATTGACAGCTATACAAGATTTTATGAAGAAAAAATCTTCATTTTAATGTGAAACCATTTATATTATAATAGCAATAATATATTAAAGAGTCATTATGTTTGCTTTACATCTTCTATATATATTTTATATCAGGCTTATGCTGCAGCATCTCCTGTTTTAATGCACAACCATTTTAAGCGTTGTATGTAAATCAGCTTTTACCTATGTTACACTTTGTTCATGGCATAGAATATCTACAATATTTTTCAACAGCATTATGAGTTTACTTCTATAAATCACATACCTTTATGATTTTATTACTTTAATATAAACATAAAACAATATAACAGATACTATCAATTTACTTTTTTGTCTTCAGTATCTCATGCTTCATAACCATATTTTCCAGCACTCACTATATGCTTTGTTATAACTGACACGAGTCACTACAGAAACAACTCTGTGTAGGATAAATATCTAATAACACCAACTAAAGCTATTAATAGTTTTATATATTCCTATAGAAGCAGCAAATAAACTGTACAGTTCAGCACAGAGAAACATATGGTACAGGTGCATGAAACATGCATTTCAATGAGATGTTACTAATATTTATATATATATATATATATATATATATATATATATATATATATATACAATATTCCAAAATGTATGTTTTACATAATATATTGCAGGCAGTGGCTCACAATCCTCTTCATGTTTTCCAATACGCATATAATGTTATAACTGAAAAGACAAGAGAAAGGTGTGACAATATAACTATCATTGTCATGTTATGCCAGTATTGTATGATATCATTTACTGATAATCAATTTTGATGCATGACAGAAGCTGACTTCTCAATACATTCAATGTTTTTTCTTAAGCCTCTGTTATACCATGAGAAGTGTTATCTCTCTTTGGGGCTGCTTAAATTCAGTGAGGTTGCTCAGCTTTCATACAGAGTGTGCTTCATATAAATATATTTTTAATTGAGAAGCTCTTTACGATATGTGTGATAATGTGGTTAAAAGAAAGCTACTGAATTTATTATAGCTAACTGTTGTTTGATAACTGCATGATACTGCAAACTAAGTATTCACAACACACAGCAATAAAGAGATAGCAACCTCATCCTTCACTATTCTAAAAGCTTACAATGACCAGCTGTTTATATATATATATATGTATATATATATATATATATATATATATATAAAACTATGATTAATCTTATTGTTTGTATGCACAGTACATATTAAATGTGAGGTATTAAATTTATCATTTTGTTAAAATGTAGAACTCAGTGGATTAAAACTTCTGCCTGCTTCGTTTATATTCTTTTAATCTACATACAACCTACTGATGTCAGAGAAAGATTTTACTATAATTGTCATAACATACACATTTGTTCATCTTTTTAATATAAGTACTACATTATAAACTTTTATGCTGCTACTATTTATAGTTTGTTTTTAATGTTCTTTGTCAGATAAACCTCTAAATTCCTAAAAAGGCTTTTTTATTTTATTTATATTCAATATTTTCCTGTATTCTTCACATTACTTTAAACTTATTACAATACTATTTATATGTTAAAATACTGTGCATGTCACTTTAAAAACCTTGAAGGCTTAAACAACTCACTTATACCTTTGACCCAAGTGCTTACATCATGCCTGGACTGTCTACTTTCAGTTTGAGCCATTCACATAATCACAGAGGATTCAAAGCCTTTCTAATGGGTTTAACTGGATATATCCTGTCGCTCGTCTAGTCAGGATAAAACAGACGAGTATTCGTGGGTCCTGTTCAAGCAGTTTTATTATGTAAAGACACATCAGGATTGAGGCTTAATAACTTTAACTTAGATAAACTTATAAACAAACTAGCTATCACACTCATACATGCTCACTCTCTGGCTGCACTCTCAAAATGGCACTGAAGCTAGCAATGCTTGCTATTTTTATGCATGTGGTAGCCTTGAAACCCGTCTTAAAGGTACAAAACAGACACACACAACTATTCTACATCTTCCCTCTTTGAGAAATGAGTCATGCATTATTGACAACATTATTTGACATGCAGTTTATATAAATAATTCTTTAACATGCAATTATACAAAACTAAATACATATAGACAATTATGTCCAGGTTGCTGTGTATTACACACCAGGTCTGGAAATACGACCAAATCATGTGACATACAAATTAGAATTAGATCTAGCAACTATGACTGTATCTGCTGAATGTTCAACTTTGGGGATATCAGGAACATCATCAGGAATGGAAGTAGAAGTTAAGACATGTTCTGCAACATGAACATTGTGTGGATTGCTCTGAGATCTAGAATCTTTATCACAGGAACAATGCTGCAATATTAATTCTGATACAGGAGGAAGATGTCTGTGGTTTCTCCTGTACTACGCACCTTCAGATTCTATGAAGTAGGATCTTGGATTGGCACATATACTTGTTACTTGACCAATCCAGTAGAAACGTTTTGCCATTCATATTCTCACTGTCTCTCCTTCTTTCAATGGACGAAGAAATCTGCTTGATTTATCATAGCTGAACTTCTGGAAAGAATGCTTTCTGTATTGCTGGGCTATGATCATTCTGTTGTTCTTTGCTTTAGGCATCAACAAACTGGAACGGGATAGGCAATGTTGTTCCGGTTTGCCTAGATAGAAGTCTCTGAGCAGGCGAGCCAAGTATATTGTCATGGGGTATGTTTCTGAGATTGAATAGCCATTGGTATTATCACGCTTTGACTTCTCTAGTAGTTGCTTTGCACTCTGTACTGCATGTTCAGCTAGTCCATTTGACTGGGTATTCTGGACTACTAGTAACACGTATGAAGTCCCATTCTTTTGCAAATTTCTGAAACAACTGACTGGTAAAGTGCGTACCATTGTCAGAAATAACTTTGTGTGGACTATGAAATGACATTTCAACTTGGTAATAGCAGTAGACGTTAGATTAGGTAAATCGATCTCAAACCAGTTTGAGTAAGAGTCTACCAACACTAAGTAATGCTGATTGTTCCACTTGTATATCAGTGGCTACTATTGATCAAGGTAGTTCAGGAACTTGACTTAGCTGAAGTGGTTCTTTTTGCAAATGTGGTTTAGTACTATTGCATACTCAACAAGAAGAAAGTACTTTGTCAATGTCTTTTGCTAGAGAAGGAAAATACTAGTCCTCTTGCCCTTCTTTTGGTAGATTTGGAACCTGGGTGACCACGGTGCAAAATCTGGATGTATTCATGTTGTAAGGACACAGTAACAACAATTTTAGGACCTTTAAAAATAATGCCATCTTCCATCAACATCTCATCCCTGTAAGGAAAATAAGTTTGCACTTCTGGTGGTACACTAGATTGCTTTGACAGCCATCCAACATTAATGTAGTGGTTGAGCTTTGGCAAAATTGGATCAGTCTTTGTATGATCTCTCAGCCTCTTGGTAGAAAAAATATGAATTTCCATGATATCAAAGTCAAAATTCTCTACATGAACATGTTTCTTTGTATTTCTAGTTGAGCTGGATAAGGTATCAGCCAGATAAAGAAGTTTGCCATTTGTATAGACCATTTTGAAGTTTTACTACTTCAATTTGAGGGTTATACTTCGTAATCTCACTGGAAATGTATGCATAGGCTTCTTTAAAATAGTTGACTAGAGGTTGGTGATCAGTTGAAAGTTGAATACCTCAACTATGGATATAATCGTGAAACTTTGAACATGCAAATACTATTGCCAAAAGTTCTTTCTCAGTTTGAGCAGAATACATTTCAGTTGTATAAGAGACATAGATGCATAGGCTACTGGTCTGCCTTCTTGAAGGATAACTGCACCAAGACCAAATTTTGAAAAATCACAGCAAAGAGAGTTGCAAGCTGTAGCAGTTCCTAGCCAAATAACATGAAAGCACTACCGAGCCTTTGGTCTGAATTTCTTCACCTCCATAAGCAAAAGTTTTGCACAACCCACCACATTTAGTTGTTCATCAGCTATCACCTTAGAAAAAGTGTCTGCTGATATAACAGTACACTTTGAACCATTGTCTACTTTGAGCTTGGTGGTTTTACCATTGATCTGGACAGTACAAAATACTTCATTCTTTGCCAATAAATTTACTGTATCGCCCTTTTCACCAATCACTGACACAACATCTATGTAGAAAGAGAATTGCAGCTGTCTATGTGATCAATTTTCTTTTTTAAATGACCTTTCTTTACAACTGTGAGGTTTACTTGATTTGCACATTTGAAAATGGTTTCATTTTTTTTTTTTTTTTTTTTTTTTTTTTTTTTAACACGTTTGGCATTGCTGACCAAATGCTAAGAATTTTTTCTCATTTGGACTCATGCTTGGCACCACAATTGTGAGAGTTGACAATAAAGCTTGATTTGGGTTTTGCTGATTCACCCTTGTACTGTACTGAGCATGTCCTTTTCTTAGAACTTGCTTGAAAACTACAGGTTTTACCTGCCACACTCGCAGGGGTTACAGCTGCTATGTGGTTAGGCCTGCTTCTACTAGCCACATGTTGCATGATGTCTACATTTGCCCTGGAGCCTGCTGAAACCATGCTCTTATCACTTGAAAGCATACTTGTGTGCCTTTCTGTAACTTCATGGATTTGACAAATCTCAGTAGCTTTGCTCAGCATTAAATCACTGTCACAAAGCAAGATCATCCTCACTGCAGCACTATTAGTACCACACACAAGTCTGTCCTTTATTAACTCATCTTTTAAGTCACCAGACCTACACGTTTCTCAGGTAAGTAATATAAGCTGCAGCACATCAGTTCCTTTACCATATCCTGGTTCTCCAACTACTTAGCTGACCGACAACAGGCAGTTCTATGGAAAGACCAATTGTCCCCCCTACTTCCAGTAGCCATAGATGTCCCTTGGTCCCTTGCTATTTTCACTATTCACTAACCAGATAGTCTCATCCTCACCTTCTGCCTCTATAGTGCAATACACAGATGACACCACCATTATATGTGCCGTCCCCACCCTGAAGGAACTAAAAACCATCACCCAAAATAACTTTGCCCTAGAAGAAGAATGGTTCACCAACATCAAACTTATACCCATCCCAAATAAAACCAAACGTATTCTCTTCAGTCCTGGAAGATCTCCTCCAGTAAACAGTGATTTTGACATAAAATCCAAAGATAATACACTAATCACCTCAACAATTCACACAAAGCTATTAGGCATAGAAATCGACAATAAACTAAAATATGACACACATATTGCCCAAACAATCAAGAAGGTCAACAAAAAGATCAGCCTCCTTTATAGGAACCAACAGTTTATGTCTAAAAACACCAAAGCCACTATTGCAAGAAGCCATCTCCTATCTACCCTCCTGTATGCCTCCCCTATCTTAACCAACCTTCATCATACTGAACTAACCAAGATGGAATCTTGCTACAACAAGATTGCCAAGTTTGCTACTGAAGCCAACCATAGGTCTCATCACTGCTTGGCTCTCAAGCAGCTGAACTGGCTTGAGTTTTCTCAACTCCTCCTTCTCAATCAACTCACTATTGCCCGCAAGCTATACTACCTTTCTGAAAAAAAACCTGCCCTTCAGCAACTTATTCACTCCTGCATCACCTCCAGAACCACTAATCAGAGCCACATAAATGTCACTAAACACAAAAATGAGGCTGGGAAATCTCACTGCCTGCTCTATAGCCAGAACTTGGAATAAAATCCCAAATCACATAACCTCTACAACCTCTACTTCCCAATTTAAAAAACATCTCAAAACTCATTACACAAAAAACTGGCTCTTCCCATGCCACCCCCCAGGTTAAGCCTTATCAGTGCACTGTTGCTGGGATCCCACTAAGAACAAAATGGTGGTTCACCACCCCTGCTGTACTATCCTATAGTTCTAAAAATAAAGCTCATTACTGCTAAGTATGTTCTACTGTAAATTCTCCCTGTATGTTAATTCACATGTGTTATATTATAAAATATGTGTCTGTGTATTATACTGTATTTGGAGCTTTTCTCCTCAGACCTCCTCTGAAAATGGACCTGTGTCCAGTCAGACTTTCCCAGTAAACAAATGTAAAATAAAAAAAATAAAATAAAAATAAATAAATAAATAAATAAAGTTTCTCCTGGCCTTTGATCAAATGCCTCTCTAATGTAACATTTGTGTGGGGGATACACATTTCCCTGAATTTGTGTTTCAAACACTGGGGTCTTCCCTTGATTCAGCCTGTACAACAATATGATGTTTTTCACCTTCTTCTCCATATACTGAATACTGAATACTCTCTTTCAGTGGCCTCTGACCCCGCTAGGTTTAGCAAAATGAATGCCCTGGTGGCTGCATCTTTGTCAAAATAAGCTTCTAGTGTAAAAATATCATAATCTTACTCAAATATTCTCCAGTTCTCTGTAATATTCTGATTAACTACAAGTGGTGATGGTTTTTGAAATCTGTCTGCCATGCCAACAAATTAGAATAAAACACAATGCGACCTAAGTCCACTTTTAACTGTACGAACATGCACACTTGCACATGTGCCTGAAATTTATGCCAGTATTTGTAACTATGCCCAATAGCACAACAAGCCACTGAATAATTGAACTTTGTGAAATAAGTCTCTCAGGCACAAGAATACTCTTGAAATTACTGTACTGTAAGAAATCACCTCTTATCATGTAAGAAACATTTCAGAATAATTGCACTGTGCGAATGAACTGGGCAAAAGAAGCTTAGAGTAAAAACATTTCAAAGTCATTGCACTTTGCGAATAAACAGTACACAGCACACTGAAACTTTCCCAAAATAGCTGTACTTTGCTAAATAACTCTTTACAGTGCAAGAAACACTCTGTAATGGTGGCACTTTGCAAATAGACACACTCAGCACAAGAAACTTTTTGCAATGGCTATATTTTGACTGCACTTTATGAAACAGTTGCACTTTGCAAACAAACTTTTTGGAATAAATGCACAGTGATGAGCACACACTGTAAGCACTTTTACACACTATGAGATACTTCTAATAACTCTAGTTATGCCCTGAATAGCTTCAATCAATGCAAAACAGTAGCTTATGTCAAACCACAGTAGTCTGCCAAAAAACATGCAGTCGCCTTGTTTATTTATGCTTAATGTGCCCTTTTTGCCCTTATTATATTAATTTTGCTTGTTTAATCTTTTTTTCATGCCCATTATACTTTTCTTGTGCTCGTTTTACTCTAAATATGCCTGTTTTATAACAAACATGCTCATTTTGCAATTCTAAGGTCATTCCTAACCCTTTATGTGCTTTTTTTGATAATCATTTATCAAATATCTTAATTTTAAACATTTTGTTTAGTTACTAAACTTTTCATGTCTCTCACTTGTTTAATAATGTGGTTTGTGCCCTTGTAATTCTCTGTTTTATCTTTTTTATAAAATAAATCATTCATGTACATTTTCATTACCTTTGGTTTGTTTCTGGCCCTTCTCTGTGCTCGGTTCACTTAGTTTTCCCTCCCTGTTAACTCTGCACCTCGTGGCTCTGAAAAGCAGTCTCGAATCCCGGTTCTCACACCATGTCACTCGTTCAGTCATAATAAAACAGATCATTCATGGGTTCTGTTCAGGCAGCTTTATTATGTACAAACACATCAGGACTGAGGCTTAATACCTTTAACTTGGATAAACTTATAAACAAACTAGCTATCACACTCATACATGCTCACTTTCTGGCTAGAAAATGCTTGCTATTTATATGCACGTGCTGTCCTTCAAACACTTATTAAAGGTACAACACACACACACACACGCACACACGCACATGCACACACACACACACACACACACACACACACACACACACACACACACACACACACAGACACACAGACACTTCTACATATTCTATTATGGGAATCAAAAAACAAGCCTCCCAGCTTGCGATCTCTGCAGGAAGCTGAAAATTAAGTAAGTGAAACTTTTAGAGCATTTTAAATGGGTCGCAAAGCATTTCAATGTTACTAACATTTTCCCATCCCTCAAGCAGGACCCAAGTGAGGTAAATAACTCTTTCTTAATCAAAACAGTACATTTAGTAATCAAAAACAACTAAGACGACTTTTAAAATTATCTTTTCATTTTCTTTTTTACTGTCAGCATTTAGCAGTTTCTAATATAGTTTAAATAAAACTATTCAGATATGAAACTAAAGGTCTTCAATGGAACTTTTGTTACTGAAATTATTCACACTAATTAACTTATAGTTCTGCTTGCTTTTACTTAATGATGCAGTGTTAAAGGTTTAGTCAATATTATTTTCTTGTAGCATGCTAACTGTAATTTCTTAACTGCATCATATTAAAGCATATAAAACAGTATAAAAAGCTGTGTTAAGTTTTTCTCCTTTTCCCTGTTCTTATTCAGAGAGAAATAAACTTCAGTCTTGAAACTGTCTATTGCTCAGTATTACTGATAAACAAACTTAATATACTGAATTTATCTTTTAAGTATTATTCAATGTTTGTGACATAACTATAAATAATTATAAAAGAATAAAATGTTTTACCTTGTCTTCTTTGAGGTCGATTCCTTTGATGAGAAGGCACCCTGCTTGCCTTATATTTCATGCTGTTTCATAGATTTGGCATTTTACTAAGTAATAAGTCCATTTAATCAGGAATTGTTTAACCTAACAGCATGAGTGTAAAAAAATGAAATTTGTCTTTGACTTGTCTCTTAGTTTTTTCCGTATCAGTTGTACTTTCACTTCTTTATGCTTGGCACTTTAGTGAAAAGCTACTCCAATCCATTTCTTCCACTTTATCCAAGGTGTCATTAGTTGATAAGATACAGCTGCTTCCAATATGTCAAAAGTTTTGGGACCTTCAGTAAAGAAGATTTTTATTCCTGCAGAAAACAAGTCTACTTTAAGCTGTCTTTTTTAGCTCCTTTATCAAAGGCAAACAGTTTTTTTCTTTTAGTTATTACTCCTACTGAATAGTCATCATCAAATTTAATTATGTTGTCCTTATACTTAACTGGTGAATTTGACAATGTCATTTTCAGGATAAGTTCTTTGTCCTGTGATGAAAAAAATCTGATTATTATTGACCTTGGGTTCTTCATTATTTCATTGGAGAATGAAGGAACTTTTAAAGATCTATGGACTCTTTCTATCCCATATAAAAGAGATTCTGGCAGTTTTAAGACATCTGGTAACCAAGAAGTAAGGAATTGACCATGTTATCTGATTCTGTCCTCTCTGGTAGCCCATAGATACAGAGGTTTCTTCTAGACCTATTCTCTAGGTTGTCTATTTTGTTTGGTAATGAAGTACTTTGTTTAGAGAGAAAGTCAAGTTAAAGTTCTTGTTCTGTAAGTCTACCTTCCACATCATTCAGTGACTCTTCCATATCAGCTACTTCAGACTTCTGTTGTATAATTATTTATTGTAGTTGTTCTATTTGCTGTGTACATTTTTCTTTAAAAGTGTTTAATTTATCGTCCATCTTGTCAAATTTCATAGAGAAGTCCTGCATAGTAGTTAATAAAGTCTGAAGTTCCTTTTTCATTGTCTGGTTCAGCGAGGTATTTTTGAGAAGCTCGTTTTAAGTAGAAGTGATGCTCTTTCTTCTTATATTTGACAGAAAATCAATGATTTAAGCCAAAATATTTCAGTGCAGACGTCCAGTGATATTAGCAGAAGTAACTCAGCAAAAATAATATGTCTACAAAATCCGTTTTTTGAAATTTTCTGTCAAATATCTTTTTGAAAGCAGAGCTAAGAAAATATGCTGTCAACCAGTCTGCATCTTGGCCACCTCCCACCCCCCACTGATCATCTTCTTTCGGCTGTTCCCATTAGGGGGTAGCCACAGCGGATCACCTGTTTCCATTTCTTCCTGTCCTCTGCATCTTGCTCGGTCACACCAACCACCTGCATGTCCTCTCTCACCACATCCATAAACCTTATCTTAGGCCTTCCTCTTTTATGGTAGCTTTATACTTAACGTCTTTTTCCCAATATACTCAGCATCCCTCCTCAGCACATGTCCAAATCAACATAATCTTGCCTCTCTGGCTTTGTTTCCAAACCTTCCAACCTGGGCTGACCCTCTAATATACTTATTCCTAATCCTGTCCACCCTCATCACACCCAGTGCAAATCTTAACATCTTTAACTCTGCCACATCCAGCTCAAACTCCTGCCTTTTTGTCAATGCCACTGTCTCCAACCCATATAACATAGCTGGTCTCACTACCCTCTTGGAGACATTCACTCTTACAGGTACTCATCTGTCACAAATCACTCCTGACACTCTTCTCCACCCACTCCATCCTGCCTGTACTCTCTTCTTCACCTCTCTTCCACACTCACCATTACTCTGAACTACTGACCCCAAGTATTTAAACTCATCCACCTTCGCCACCTCTACTCCTTGCATCCTCACCATTCTTCTATCCTCCCTCTCATTCACACATATATATTCTGTCTTAGTCCTGCTGACCTTCATTCCTCATCTCTCTATATCATATCTCCATCTCTCCAGGGTCTCCTCCACCTGATCCCTACTCTCACTACAGATCACAATGTCATCTGCAAATATCATAGTCCATGGGGCTCCTGTCTGATCTCGTCTGTCAACCTGTCCATCACCATTGCAAATAAGAAAGGGCTCAGAGCTGATCCTTGATGTAACCCCACCTCCACCTTAAACGCATCTGTCACTCCCACCGCAGACCTCAGCGCTGTCACACTACCCTTGTACATATCCTGTACCACTCTTACATACTTCTCTGACACTCCTGACTTCCTCATACAATACCACAACTCCTCTCTAGGCACCCTGTCATATGCTTTCTCTAAGTCTACAAAAACACAATGCAACTCCTTCTGACATTCTCTGTACTTCTCCATCAACCCTCTCAGAGAAAACATCGCATCTGTAGTGCTCTTTCCTGGCATGAAACCATACTGCTGTTCACTAATCATTGCGTCCCTTCTTAACCTAGCTTCCACTACTCTTTCCCATAACTTCATGCTGTGACTGATCAATTTAATCCCTCTGTAGTTACTACAGCTCTGCACATCACCCTTATTCTTAAAAATCGGTACCAAAACACTTTTTCTCCATTCCTCAGGCATCCTCTCACTTTCTAAGATTTCATTAAACAATCTGGTTAAAAACTCCACTGCCATTTCACCTAAACACCTCCATGTTTCCACAGGTATGTCATCTGGGCCAACAGCCTTTCCATTCGTCATTCTCTTCATAGCTATCCTTGCTTCCTCCTTGCTAATCCATTGTACTTCATGATTCACTATCCCTACATCATCCAACCTTCTCTCCCTCTCATTCTCTGCATTCATCAACCCCTCAAAGTACTCTTTCCATCTCCTCAACACACTCTCCTCACTTGTGAGTATGTTTCCCTCATTATCCTTTATCACCTTTACCTGCTGCACATCTTTCCTAGCTCGGTCCCTCTGTCTAGCCAATTGGTACAGGTCCTTTTCTCCCTCATTAGTGTCCAACCACTCATACAACTCTTCATATGCCTTATCCTTAGCCTTTGCCACCTCTCTCTTTGCCATGCACATCATCTCCTTATACTCCTGTCTACTTTCTTCATCTCTCTGACAATCCCACTTCTTCTTTGCCAACCTCTTTGCCTGTATACTCTTCTGTACTTCCTCATTCCACCATCATGTCTCCTTGTCGCCCTTCCTCTGTCCCGATGTGATACCAAGCACCTTTCTAGCCATCTCCCTTACTAGCTCTGCTGTAGTTACCCAGCTATTTGGTAACTCTTCACTGCCACCCAGTGCCTGTCTTAACTCATCCCTGAACTCCACCTCACAATTACCCTTTTTCAATTTCCACCATTTGATCCTTGGTGCTGCCCTCACACTCCTCCTCCTCTTCTTGATCACCAACGTCATCCTACAAACCACCATCCTATGCTGCCTAACTACACTTTCTCCGGTCACCACTTTACAGTCTCCAATCTCCTTCAAGCTGGCCCTCCTACTTAAGATATAATCCACCTGTGTGCATCTTCCCCCACTCTTGTATGTCACCCTATGCTCCTCCCTCTTGTTAAAATACGTATTCACCACAGCCATGTCCATCCTTTTCGCAAAATCCACTACCATCTGACCTTCTGCATTCCTTTGTTTAACACCATACCTACCCATCACTTCCTCATCCCCTCTGTTCCCTTCACCAACATGCCCATTGAAATCTGCTCCAATCACCACTCTCTCACCCTTGGGTACAGTCATCACCACTTCATCCAATTCACTCCAAAATTTTTCTCATCCATTGCACACCCAACTTGTGGAGCATATGCACTAACAACATTCATCATTCCCACCCTCCCCCACCCCCACTGATGCATATTATTGAGGTAATTCCTTATTTTCTGTTTAGCAATCTGCAACTGCTCCTCGTTCTGTGATATTCCCCCTATTCTGCAATACATTAACCTTGTAAGTCCCTCTAAATAATTCTTGTTACTCCTTAACCATATCTCCCTTTCTTTTATTTCCACCCTATTTTTAAACTCCACTTTAAATTTTATCCCACTCGCTAGCTATATTTTCAGAAGAAATTTCTGTGTTCTCTAATAACTCCTGAGTAATTTCCACTACCTATTCCTTATTTTTTTCTCTTTTCAACAGATAGGCAGGAAAGTGCCAGTGTCTCATTTAATTTCATTACCCTGCAATATTATTTTTATTATTGATGTGTGATCTGAAATAGTTTGTATGCATATCAAAATTTTCAATTAAATGTACATGTTCCTGTGAAATATATGTTATATCTAGTCTAGACCAGTTTTGTACTTTGGGAAGTAATATGTAAACTCATTCCAAACTTCCACTACTGAAGTCACATCTTACATGCCAAATATTTTCATAAATATCTGCAAAACTCTACCCTCCTTTGTTATATTTTCCCATCTGGGCCCTCCAGATACATCTTCACTGCTGCAAATCAAATTCCAGTCCCCACCTATAAGTAATATTCCCTGCTGAAAGGTGATTATTTCTCCCAGAATTTTCTTAAGCTCCATTATAGCAGTTTTAAATGAAGAAAAAAGCTTTTCAAATACAATGGATGAATCTTTAATGACAAACATAAACTTCACACAAAAAAAAGCTTCCACTATAAGAGCTTCCTCAAGTGTCACTTCCTGTTGCAGACATCACATCCTTAAATATATGTACTAAACATAACTAATAATCACATATATTTTAAAGTAATTTATAGTTGATTGTACATATATACCTTGATCTAGGAGTACAAACAGAGCTAAAAAAGCCATAAATATATCTAAAAAAAAGAGTGATAAACTATTAAAAAATTGTGTTACTTCCTGTTGCTTACATCAGACTAATAACTATACAACTAAATAATCAAATTTAATTATATGTGTATATTGAATACATTTTATTGTGTTTTTCAGTAGCATTATTTATGCTTTTTGGAGCTTGGTCCAGACTTTATCTACTTGAGCTCTCATTGACTTGTTCATTATAGCAGCTTTAGATGGAATATAAATACATGCCAGTGTAATCCTCCTCCCTTGCCACTAGCCCCTTAGTATTACAAATCTGCCATTATCATCTTTTTTATCCTTTTCTATCACTATTAGAGAACTCTTGCAATTAATATGAGTACTCCTGTTTTCCTTTGTCCCAGGTATTCCACTGAATAACTGTCCTGAAAACCTTTCTTTATCAAATTCACACGTTCAACTCTTTCCAAATGTGTCTCCTGTAGCATAGCTATTTGCACTCTACATTTTAATATAGATCACTACCTCTTTCTTTTTTGTATATATTTGTGAAACCATTTACATTTAAATATAAAACAGAACATGTAATTACGTTAAAAAGTTATTATTCACACCTTTAATTTGCAACAGCTTTTGTGTTACATGTATACGCTAATGTTTAGCAGGTTGATTTTTTTATACAGTTGCTTCTTGTCATATCCATTTGAGCCTATACCACATCTTACAAAACTTGTTGTTTTACTGAAAGCCCTTAGACAAAAAAAAAAAAAAAAAACAATACACCCCTAAAATCTATTAACTTAATACTAACACACAATAAGAACAAATGTCCCAGACTGACAGACACACTCCCAGACTTGGGTTAATCTAAAAGGAAAGTTATCCATGCCAAGACACATGGTACAGCCTGTCCTTCTACTAAGTGCTATTTGATTTTTTATTATCCTTATTACTCTCCCAGATTGGGAAAATACTTGAAAGCTTTCAGGAAACATTATCTCCTAGGCATTGAAAGAAATAAGTATTCATTTTTTATTGCTGTTTATCAGATTGCCTCCATGGAGACATGAGAACCAGATACAGCATTGCTTCTAAAAGCACTCAATTTCTAGACAATGTTCTTTTTATTTGCTTTCTCTTAAAACTTGGTACTGGATCAAGCCAAGGGTCTTAATCTAGTCATTCCCTATGCAAGAGTGAAAAAAGGCACATTGATTGTTCTTGTATCCTACTCTTTTGACCAGACTTTTCTACTTTTTTTTAAGTTGCAGTGCATACATTTCTTAAAACTAAACAATGAGAAAGAAAGAAAGAAGAAAGAAGGCAAAACAGTGTACTTTAGTATCCCCATTACACTCAAAATACTGAGAAAACTTTATTTTATAGCATGCAGATTATATCACGCTGTGAAGACTGCCAGCCCAGCCAGCTAGAATTTTGTAAATAATTCTATGTCATTTGTGAATAGTAATATGATGTGTATGCTTGTCTTACAAATGTAATAAAACTATATGTTCTGTACTGAGTTTCAAGAATGTAACCACAGTGTGCCCTGCTGGAAAAGAGCAGAAATATGTATAAACTACATGCCTATGCAAATGTGTTGATGGTAAAGGCTGGAACATACAGAGTTAACTTGAAAACCCTCAAGAAAATAAGCTGAAATTGTTTATGATTGTATTTCTCAGTTTCAGCAAGAAGACTGAATGTCTACAGCTACAGTTTCTTTCTATTGCCTTAAGACAGAAATAATTACTAGTTTTAAAATGTAAAAGTGCTAATTGTTTTATGACTTCTAGTTTCAGGCAAGCTTCTAAGAGATAAGTATTTTTCATAGAGACATGTTAAATTCTGTTGGTATGCACTTAGCCTGGGAACTAGAGACAGGTGTCAAATAGTGTTGTCATCTAGCTAACCCAGCAGTAATGTTTTTATTAATTTAAGAACTATCTCAGAAAGTCTGTGCATTTTGTATTTGTCTCTGGATCTAAAGACATCCAGCTTCAGTACTTCTCATCTGCATTTTCTTTGCTCTGTAAGTAAGATTTAGGTACAGTGATTTCTCTTAGAGATAGGAATATAGCAAGATTAGTCTAGATAGTTTCTGTATTTATGTGAGACTGTCCTGCAGTGTTGTTTTAAAATATTTCCTGTGATTCTGAACTCTGTTGTCACTGTATTGAGTACTGTCCTGTGCTTTTATTACTTCTTATTAAATATATTTAAACATTTTAATTGTGGCTGGTTTGTTAGAGAAATTTAAGCTCTTAGAGTACTTGCATATATAATTGGTAACACTGTACCGGCCACTCCTAAATAGCCTTCAAGTCTTGGACACACTTACCATTTGGATAATAGTAACATTGCACAGTAGAATTAGTCACCCTCTGGGAAGGGCCTTATAGTAGCTGATAAGAGTGGTTAATGGCAGCTCGTACTACCTTATAGTCTGGGCAGAAGGGGGCATAGCTAGTGAACCTGTGGCAGTCTTCCCCAGGAGTGTATTTTTGTATATAAATCTAATCTCAAAGTGCGTGCGCATGTGTGTGTGTATATGTCAGCTACTTGGGCAGGGACATGAAGCACTGGTTGGACAGAGAGGGTGCTGGAGGTTTTGGCTTGACCACTCGGCTGGGATCTTAACCCTATAGCTTTGCCAGTCGGGAGTCTTATTGGGGATCTGAAGAAAGAGGGACAAACCAGCCCCAGACTAACTGTGATCTCTGTGTGCTCTTAAGGGAAATTTTACTTTACTGTGTGTGTACTTCTCATCCTCCTAATGTGCACGTCCCTCACTGGTGTTTGTGGTGAGGACTGAAGCTCCTTGATTACTGGGCCAATGCAAGGGTGTCACACATGCATTATAAAACACTACTATTAAAAAGCAATTTTGTTTAACTTACAGTTAACTTTTTCCTTCCTCTTCCACCTCCTAAATGTTCTTCCAAACATTAATGGCATGAAGTAGGGCATATGTTTTAGAGTCCCCTACAAGTTTAATAAAGTAAAAAGAAGTCCAATATTTCCATGTTTTCTTGTTCTGTCATGTTTCACAAATATAACTAATGCTTTGTAATCCTACAATTGTCAATTTCCAAGTTGTTAGTTTTATTTCTATTGATCTCCATCTACCAAATCCAGTCTCTGCTTCATTTCCAACATATTCCCAGTTCTTCTAGTCAACTCTCATGCTTTTTCTCTTAAGCATTTTCCCTTGAAACATTGGAAAAGGTTTCATTGGCACAGTCTCTCTCTGTGATCTTTATTACCAGAAGAACAAGAGGCTGAATCTCCTTCCAATTCATAATCACTTTCTGTAGGACAAACTTTTGCATTTTCTTCTTAGCGTACTCTGCATCAAAAAAATTATTTTGTCCCTCCAGGAAAGATTATAATGAAAATAGCTGGGTATAGCAGCTTGAATCTCATGCCTGCTTCTTGATATTCCCTGATTGCTAGAAAAAAATTACTCCTCTTCTGCCAGGTGTACAGTGAGTAATCATGTTACACAAGCACTATACTGTCTCCCACTTGTACTGCTTTACCCTTCTGCGACAATTTTATCAGAATCAACTCCTACTGCTGGTAGGATTGCATCTTTACAATTAAAGGTCTAGGTTGCTTTTTCATGGCCAGGTTTAGAGTATACACACAATGTGCCCTTTCAATTAACAACTCCTGCTGTGGAATACCAGTTCAATTGTTTATTTGTGCTTTCATAAAATTAATACAGTCTGTTCGTTCCAGCTTCTCTGGTTCAGCAGAAAATCTCAGGTATGTGCTCTGTCCTCTAATTCTATTATTTTTTTTAAACATCTCTTTTTGAGCAGTCTCATACTTAGCCAGGCTTTTTTTTTCATTTCAACCTCCGATTTTTGCAGTTTTATCACCTCATCTACCTTTTTAAAGCTTCCTCCGTTTTTTTCAGCCTTTTGTTATTTGAGTTGTAATACTCCTTCAGTGTTTTGTTTATTTTAATCAGCTCTGAGTATATTTGACTTATTTTTTTCTGTAGGTTCCTGGAAGTCATGTCTTGTACCAAAGCTGGAGCATGCACTGCTTTTTGCTTTACAACTGCAAAATCTTTCCCAGACCATGTTTTTTCCTCACCTACTGTGAATGATTTTCTTTCAGGTTCTCTGAATTTCTTTTTTGCTGACATCCAGGCAGTGCACTTACCAGTCAGTTACTGAAATTTGACCAAAAATACAAGTTTACTGGCTCGGTCTTCTGAGTTTCTATTTTCACACTGGGAGAGCTGAAATTAAGCTGTTACTCAATGTGCAGCCATCTTGGAGGCATCAATATGAAAAAAACATCTTGGTATACAGTTCAGATGTTCAGAGCTCTGGCACATGAAATCCACAGTGATGAGTGTATGTGTGTGTGCATGTAGAGGAGTGTGTAATTGTAATTAACTTGAAAGAGTAGGTTATGAGCTGATGTAAAAGTCTAGGCTCTCTGAGAATGCTACATTATAACCTATGTCTATTACAATGAAAAGAAAACCACTCAGGTTCAAGTCGTCTAACCTAACAATTATTGGAAAATAAACCATAATAAAGAGCTGCTGAAAGATGATTTAAATCCAGCAAAGGAAAACAGCAATAATGTCTATAACACAGTGTGATGCTATGAGAAATACAGGGACTGCTAACAGAATAAGACATACCTTTCAACTGTATAGATTTTCACTGAATGTCCAGACTTTTGCCTCACATTTTCAGTCTATTTCTCATAAAATTATGGTTATCTGATAAATCATTGAGGACTGAAGTCAGAAAATATTGACAGACATTTGATTTTCAGACTTCATGTTCTTCAGAAAATGTATGTTAATGGAAAACCTGTTGTTCTATTAACTTTCTACGTTTGTAAGAGTAATATAAATTGTTCCTATTTTGGGTCCTTCGCCCCCCCCATTATGTATGGCTTTGTCCAGATTTCTTGGTCTAAGAGGTTGAGAGGTATGGAATAAGATACTACCTTGGACTGTACGGATGGTCAAAAGGAGTTGGAGGAACAATTTTAGAACATGAAACATTTTTTTCTGTAGATCTCAATGAGATTTTTCAGTATTACCAAAGGGCAATTTGTTTTTAGTTTTGGGTACAATGAAAATAGAATTACTACTTAAGAAATAATAGCTTTTGGTACAAGAAAAGTTTGTACCTTCTCTCATTCCATATGAAAACTCTCCTTCATATCTTCCACCATCTCCATATTGCATTACACCATATCCATGCTGTTCTCCACAGCTGAACTGTCCAGAGTATGTGTTCCCTGTTAGAGAGAAAACCATAAATTATATGCATTTAAAAATGAGACAGTTACAAAATATAGCAAATCCATCAATAAAGACAACTGAATTAAATACACATTTTGCAAAACACTTGTCTTTACCAAGCCAGATATGACATTAAAACAGATTTTGAGAGCAGATAAGCCCATCTGGTCTGACTGGATAGGCTGGAGATGATACTTAACCAGTATGACTTTTAATTTTTTTTTCTCACCTCTCATTGGAAATGCTTTATCTTGGTGTCATGCACTCTTGAATCAGATTAATCATTTTATAGCACTACTACCCTGCAGAAAGCATGACCATTTGAAATAAATGTCTAGGCCAAACACAGAAACTGAACAGGTGAAAAAACAGACGTGTGTGTGTGTGTGTGTGTGTGTGTGTCTATATACATAATACATATATATATATATATATATATATATATATATATATATATACACACACACACACACACACACACACACACACACACACACACACACACACACACATATAGGTTCATAGGTTCATAAGAGGATACTAGGCTATTGGCCCTAGGGCCTATATAAGCCTAGCCAAAAATATACCCTGGCTTTCGCCACCCAAGAAAATTATTTTCCTGTGCCCCTGTCGAGCAGAGCCACAGAAGTGATCCCCGAGGTGAATTTCCTATCTCCCATCCAATCATCAAGATTTTTCTTGAAGAGTGCTAATGAGGAGCTCTGTCTGACATAGATATGTAGTCTGTTCCAGAGTATGGGAAGTCTCTGGGACAGGAATCTATCCCTCCAGCATGTTCTGTTTATTGTGGTGACAAGGTTTAGGTCCCTAGAGCGTGTAGCTCAGAGGGATTGGGATTTCTTTAAGTGGAGCATGTCCAACAGCTCTGGGTTTGACATAGCTTTGTATGTTAGGCAGAGATCGCCTCGGAGTAGGCGATATGTGACAGAGTAAAGCTGGAGTTTTTTGAGACTGTCTGCATAGGGCATCTGTTTGAAGCCAGTAATCCTCTTTTTGAGGTATTTCTGTGGCCTTTACAGTTGTTGTGGATATCTTGTGAGGTACATACCAAAAGGAGCATTGTACTCTATAATGGGTCTAATGAGTGATGAGTAGAGGGGAACAATGACCTCTTTTTTTTCTGGATGAGAAACCTTTTGTGATGAGGTGAGCCATGTAGAAGGATTTCCTGACCACTGTGGTGATGTGATTATCAAAGGAGACTACTGTCCACCTGTGTTCCAAGGTCTCATCACATTTTCAGCATTAAGTAGACTACCAGCTATGTGGTAGTTCACGGGTACAGAGTTTTTACCAAAGGGGATGACAATACACTTTTTGGCATTGAGCTTCAGGCTATGGCTTTGACACCAGGCATCTGTCTCAGTGAAGCCCTTATGTAGTATGTCCATATCATTAGGAGCTTCGATTATGGCTCCTAGTTTGCAGTCATCTACAAACTTCGTTAGCTAAAGACCTTCAGTGTTAGCCTGTACTTCAGAGAAGTAGATACCAATCAGGAGAGGACCCAGGACTGAACCCTGTGGTACTCCACTTGTCACTGGTCTGAAGTCAGATTTGGAGTCTGCTACTTTCACAGTGTGGGTTCTGTCCGTAAGCCAGTTAGCAACCCATCTTGTGACATAGGGATTTATACCTAGTTTAGTGACCTTATCTATAATTCCAGAGTGGGGGATGGTGTCGAAAGCCTTGGCGAGATCTAGATAAGCTGTGTGAACCACCTTACCCTCATCTATGGCTTTGGTGACTGCTTCAAAGAAGTCAATAAGGTTTAGGAGACATGATCTGCCTTTTACAAATCCGAACTGGGTAGGGTCCAGAGTTTGGAGATTACCAATGTCTTTGTTTATGAGTTCCATGATGATACGTTCCATGGCCTTGCAGACCAGGCTCGTCAGGCTTATGGGGCGGTAGTTCCTGGGGTCCATCGTGGCTCCCTCTTTGAGTAGTGGGATAACCATCGTGGTGCGCCATTCAGTGGGCACAAAGCCTGAGGTGAGGCTATGACTGAACATGGTACTTAGGTAAGGTGCCAGTTCATTCTCTAGTTCATGTAGAATGCAGCCTGGGATATTGTCAGGTCCCATGGATGCTGTGTTTTTGGCTTTGGAGAGTGTGTTTTTTACCTGTGCAGCCGCGATTACAGGAACTTTGCATTCTTCCGGTATAGAGATGGGCCATCTAGGGGATGAGAGGGGGATAAATTTAGCACTGAGCCTATCTGTCAGGATGTTGGCAATATCAGTTGGTTCTGTATATTTAATGCCATTGTGCTGTAACTCAGAGCAGATCTGAGTGTTGCCATTGAGATTCTTGACACAGCTATAGAATGCTTTGTGGTTGTCTTTAGAGTCAGTGGCAATTTTGTTTTCGTAACTAGCTTTGGAGGATTTTATGAGGGATCTCAGCTTCTTACTGAGGTTGCCAGGGCATTCCTCCAGTCATGGAATTTTACTCTTTTTTGCAACAGTTTCTTTCTTCTGTTGTAGAGTTTGTTTATGGCAGAGGACCACCAGATCGTCTTCCTTTTTTTGGAGGATAGCATCTTGGTTCTATTAGGGATAGCATGATCCATGCACTCGTGTAAGTGCTTATAAAGTGCATTTGTGTAGGATTCAGCAGTCGTACCTCTATTGTCCATCTGCATGGGTGTCATGAAGTTTGCCACTTCTGTCTTAAGAAGTGTGAAGTTGGCTTTGGAGAAGTTTTTTACGGTGGTTTCCCTAACTGGGGGTGGGGGCGGGATGTGGATGTCTAGGGTGATTAGCTTGTGGTCAGATCTGACCAAAGAGGAATTGACCTCTGGTGTGGAACACCAGTTGCCCATGTTAGTAATGACCAGGTCTAGGATATCGCTGCCCCTGGTGGGGGTGTGAATAAGTTGATCCAAGGTGTTGGAATTTATGAATTCCAGAAAACGTTGAGCAAAAGAGTTGGTACAGGAGTAGTTTTCCCAGTTAATGGTGGGGTAGTTGAAATTGCCCATTATTAGGGTGTTAGGTTGTACCCTAATATTTTCCAGTGTATCAAGAAATGAGGCGTGGGAATCCTGGGGCATGGTGGGGAGGCCTGTAGCAAGCTACAATTTGGATTGCGGTCTTGTCCAGAGTTAGTTGCACTTGGATAATCTCGGATGCATTATGCTGTTCAACTAGCCTAGAGGTGTGGCTATCCTTAATGAATATGGACACGCCTCCACCTTTAATGCTTTGTTCCGGGTTAGGTGGCAAGGTGTGGTATGAATTATAGCCTGGTAATGCAGGGGTGCTCTCTGGAGCTTTGATCCAGGTCTCTGTCACTGCACAGATGTCGATGTTCTCCATTTTAAGAAGTGCCTCGAGTGAGTGCATTTTGAGGTTTAGACTTCTAGCATTGAGTAGCATTACCCTTAGATTTTGCTTGCTTGTACCTGTTATGGTGATGAATTTGTCATTTGAACCTTGCCTAAAAAAGACACTATAGGGGTGGCAAGAGCCTTAGCTAGTATCCGGAATCCCAAGGGCGACAGGTGCAAGCCATCTCTGGCAAAGCATCGTGGTCTGTCGATCATGTCATCCCAGGCAGACAAATACTGGTTCCCCTTAGAATGACACCAGAAGCTTAGCCAATTGTTGAAGTCAATCATTTTGTCCTTGTACTGTGACATCATTCTGGGTGATGGCAGGATGCTACTCAGGGCCAGGGTCATACCTGCCTGGGCTACAAGATCGGAGAGCTCCTCCATGTCTCTTTTCATGTAGTCCAGGGAGGTACGTTTCAGGTCATTCACACCAACATGGACAATCATAGTGTCATATTTGTACTTGTTGTGGAGTGACCTGAGTGCGTGCTTTATGTGGTGGATCCTGGCACCTTACAGGCAGCTGACAGTAACTTTCTCCTTTTTTAGCCTGGTGAGTGGAACATCAGTGTGCCTGACTATAGAGTCACCTATGACTAGAGTGTTGGGTACGTTCTTGTGCCTTATGGGCTGTAGTTGAGTGGCACACTGAGTTTGTGGGCTATGCATCATTTGGGTTGTTTTGGGGGGGTGGAGTTTGCTTGCGTTTCTGCTTTGGAGGTCCCTGATGCTTGGGCAGGTTTTTATTGAGAGCCTCCACGAATGTAGGTGTGTGTTTTGTGTTTCTATGTGTGTGTTTTGGTGGTGTAGGTTTTGAGTGACTATGTGATGAGTGTGGTGTGGTGCAAGTGTTTACCTTCTCCTCTTGACTGTCTAGTCCAGTCTTGGGTGAACAGAGCTTTGCTTCCAGTTTGGCAATATAAGTGCATCTCTCACAAGTTGTAATGTTGGGTGGTAGGAGGAGAGGGTTGTCTGTGTACATGAGGCAATTGCTGCATTGCCCCAAGATGCCCAGATTCATCAGGTAGACAGGAGAAATCACCGGGAGCTGACCCTTAGACATGCCTGGATAGGTGCTTATTTATTAAGTACTAAAACTGCTTTCCTCTAGACAAGTGAGGAAAGTTGAGTGCTGTAGTAATTTGCAAGTTATTTAGTGCTTACAATGAGTTCTGAGCAAGTGCTGAGTTCAAAGAAACAGATTTGAGTGCTGAAACTAGAAAACTGGCTAGTTCTAAGAAACAAAATTAAGCTAGAAGGCTTCCCTCCAAAACAGAAAGGCTTGGGGGCTCAGAAGCCTATAAACAGTCTAGACCACTTACAGGAAAGGCAGGAAACAAGCATAATTTTTTTTTCTTTACCAGATGCTCTCTTTGTACATAGTAGGAGTGCCCGAAATCAGAATTTAAATACTGTGGACCCAAACAGGCCACACATTGTTGGTGTAGGCCCTGAAATGGAATTTTGCGCCCACATTTGAGGCACCTTTTAACATTTGAAGCCTTTTCCATAGTTAGTATAATAACCAACAAAAAGTTAGGGAAGAGAGCAAGCTGAAGAAGTATGGCTAATAAATGGACTTGGTCCCTGAGAGAAGTGGGAGATAAACTATGATGACAGAAGCTCTGTCAAACATTTTTCTTAATCGTTCTAATGTATGGAAGAAAATGAAATAGGACAGCTGAAAAACAACGTATGAAAAATATTTCACTTATCTGTGAAAATAGCAGAGCATTAAAGAATCAGGGGTGGGAGATTTGCATAATGGTTAAGAGTTTTAGCTTGTAGTCACAAGGTACAGGGTTTGATTCTCATCTTTGAAAGGGAAATTGGCTAGGCATAAAATGGTCCACAAGGGCAACATGCCTAGTACTTACCTATGAACCTATGAACTGCGTCTGACTCTAAAGACATCTGAGGGAGCATTCCTCACATAGCATTTTGAGAGAAGGAGAGCTTGAGTACAGGAAAAGCTCTGATGAAAAAGTTGTTAGGTTGGATCCATTGTGAGGCAGGAAATCCAACCAGTGAAGATGAATGATAGGGGACAAAGTACAGTTGTGTAAGTAAACTTTCTATAACAGTATTTGTTTGAATGATCACTACTACAGTAGCCTAAGCAATAGGAGTTATAGCCTGTTAAGGATATGCACCTTCTACAAGCTCAAACCATTAGACAAACCATTTAGATGTTAAATTAAAGCTGAATCTAACCAAGGAACTAACTATACATGCTGTCAGGATAATGGCTAAATCACAGTATTCATAACAGTTAGTTTTTGTTTGAAGGCAACAGCAGTAGACTATTAAGCAATGCAATAATTTATCTTTCTTTATGTGTATCTTTGAATTGACTGTCAGAAAATGCCTTGGCATTGTAATTATATAGTTCTTTTGTGAAGAATATGTACTAAGTATGTTTATATTGTTATTGAATAATTTTACAGTGATAATGTACTGCAGTGTGAATCACTGCATTACAGTGGTTTATGTATTCTGTTTTTTCCTGCTGCCCCAAAGGGCCCAGGTCATGGCCAGAAAACCAGATCGGGTCTGATGATCAGACCACCTTCCTACCTATGAAATTAAAAATAAATAAATCAAGGCAATAACTTTTTTTTTCTTGGCTCCTCACAGCTGACTACTGGATGCCACCAAGGTCTCTCCTGGTCCATCAGGTCTACAGGACACTGTTTACCTCTCCTGCTAAAGTGCGAATGCAAGAATAGGTAAGTAACACAAACATGTCTGACCTATGCTAAAGGCAGAGGAGGAGAATGAAGCTCATTGTGCAGTGTCATATTGCTGCTCAGGAATGTTTTCTATTTTATTCTATAACTTCCATACATCCCCAAATGTACCTATTAGCATCTGGGAAAAGTTTTGTAATGTGTATTGTCCACCCTCCGCAGAAACTCAGCCAATGCACCCCACCAATCCCCCCCTTTAGGACAATGGCACCATTTGGATCCCCAGTCTCTGCTAGGCATCAGCTGCAAAGGTGCACCCAATTGCATGCCATCCCCGCAAGAATGGGCAGGTCCATTCTTCCTTGCCAATGCTTCAATCATCTGAGCCACTTATCAATCTTCAGTTGCCAGGGTCATAGTCAAGGCTTTACCCCTTTATGCTATGGAAACTGTTTTTTAAGGTTTGTTTTTCTCTATTCCAATTTTTAACAAATAAACACAGTTTGCTACTGCATTTCTGTAAAAATTAGGAAAAAATGACTATCAAGAACATTTGTCTCATTCCAACTGTTGTTTCTCATTTCACATCCAAGACCTTTCAACTTCAAATTTATCTGCATGCTTAAGCATTATGAACTGAACAAATTAAAAAAATTACAAAAAAACACCAACAGTGGTCTACAGCAAAGGCAAAATCCAAAGATAGTGCCAAAGTGTTGCTTTATTAAAAAACAAATCAAGACAAGCACTTTCGCATATAGCTTTATCAAGTCTTCACTAAACTAAAAACTAAGCCCTGTTAATATAGTGAGTCAGTTAACTATATAACAAGCTACATCACCAATTACTAACTAATTAATTTAGCATTGAGATAGAAATATAAAGTTGTATTAATATAACAAATATAAGCATATATATGTTGAAGTCCATGTTAAAACTGCTACCTAAAAATAAAACCAAAATAAATAAAGTAAAAATACATAATTTCATTTTTTCTTAAGAGGTCTGGCTCTTAATGTGGGCTGAATGGATATGTGCTCATTAAGGCCAGGAGCATACTGTGCTCAGAGTCTAAAAATCCATTTTAACTCTGCCTGATAAGTCCTATTCACCAAATCCCCTTGTCTAACACTCTCCTGTATAACTTCCAATACCAAAAATTTAAAGCCATGTTCCTCACCAAAGGTATTAACGTGCTTTGCTACGGCACTGTAATTCATGCCTCTACGTTGACAATAAAGGTGATCACGTATCCTTTCCCTTAGCCGCCTGTTGGTTTTACCTACATAAAAACACTGACATAACATACAGTGTGCAAGATAGATCAAATTTTTTGTATTACAGTCAGCTAATGGAACGTGTGTAAATGCCTTGCCATGTACTGGATGTTTATAAGAAGTCGACTCATTGATATATATATATATATATATATATATATATATATATATATATACACACATATATACAATAAGCACAATTGTTACATTTCTTAGTTCACCCATCCAACATTCCTTCATTTAAAGGGACCTGATATCTAGCATAACATAACTTTTGTCTTAGATTATTTTTTATTCCTATACCCAAACCTGGGTCTAGTACCTACAATAGAGCCAATCTCACAATCTGTACTAAAAATGGGCCAATGTTTTAATATAATATCCCTGATTCGTTGCTCATCACTGGAAAATGTTAACCTAAAAAAAGGGGAATGTGTTTTATGTGTGTCCTGAGTTCTGGTATTACTGTTACAAGAAAAATATGGTTTTCCTACAGTGTGTCTACAGCGTCTAACAGTCTGCTGTGTTTGCACTATCTCTTGTTTCGTGTAACCTCTGGATATAAAATTCAGTCTCATAGTATCCAAATATTTTTCAAAATCCTGGTCATCATTATGTAAACGACTGGCTCTCAAATTTTGTCCTTTCAGGATGTTACGAAATACATGTCCAGGATGTATACTACCACGACATACATAGGTGGGTCAATAACATTCTTTTCTATGTAGTTTTGTAATAATATTTTGATCCCCATTTTTAACAATCATCATATCTAAAAATTCAATACAATTCTCAGAGTGGTTACAAGAAAACCTCAAAAACTTAGTGCTGGCATTCAAAATGTCAATATATTGGTACAATTCCAATAGCTCTCCTGTCCAGAGAAAGAAAAGGCCATCAACAAAACGTTGATAAAAAGGAACAAACTGTTTATACTGATCGAAATTAAACATGGTGTTCTCCTCCCAGGCTGCCATTACCAAATTGGCATAAGTATTCGCACACGGAGTGCCCATTGCTACGCCTGAAGTTTGTATATAATATGTATTATCAAAGGTGAACATATTATATTCCAGTACCATTTCCAGCATAAAGCATAAAAATTCCGTATGCCTGATGTCATACATGCCTGTGTTGGTAACAAGTTGTTGTACCATCTGTATCCCTTCGTCATTCGGAATACAGGTAAAGAGAGAGGCTACATCTAAAGTAACAAACATACCCAAATTCCTATCTGGCCTCTTTTCAACAAAACTATATGTCTTGTAAAAAATGTTTGCTATCGATCAATACCGATTTACATGTTGATAAAACTAGTTTCAGCTGCTTCTCTAAATAGATGGACAGTGGTTCAGTAAGCCAACCACCCCCATCCACAATGGGCCTGAAGGCGGGGGGGGACACATGAAATTCTTATGCACCTTCGGTAAGCCATTTAGGACTGGTATTATTGGATGCTCTACTAAAAAATATCTGAACAAATTTTTATCAATCCACTGATTGTCAAAACATTCCTTCAAACAATTAGTGACCTCATAACTAATCTTCTGTATAGTGTCAACATCGACAGATTTGTAAGCAGAATTATCCTTTAACATGTTGTTGATACTATCAAAATAATACTTCCTGTTCATAATGACCATTAGTCCCCCCTTATCTGCTGGTCGAATAACAATACTCAAATCTTTCTGTAGATTATTAAGTGCTTCACATTCAGTCTTAGACATATTCACATACCCCTTCCTGCACTGTAATTTAACAACAAATAAATATAATTTTCACACATTTTAACAAAGATATCAAGAGCCGGATGTTGCTGATGCATATAAACACTAGGTTTTTTAAAAATGAAATCAACAACTCTCATTAACATTTGGATCTGCATATAACAACTTAAGCATAACATTCCATGCACAGAGTCTCAAGTCAGTCATAGTCTCAGATATATCCACTTGCTGAGCGGGTATAAAGGATAGACCTTTATTAAGTAATTGTATCTCCGCATCAGATAATTCTCTTTGCGAGATGTTCCATACTAGACTTTTCAGTTCTGTTTCCACATCAAAAAATTGCACAAAGGGAAAATAAGAGAAAAATGAGAATACAACAGATAAAATTAACACAAAGGGCTCTGAAACACCTTCAGAAAATGGCAGATCAAACAGATGAGTATTTAGGGACCACCTAAGGCAGACCAGAGGGGAACACTACTAAAGCCACCACAGTAGTAAGTTCCATAGACATGGATTTCACTAAGCAAAAGTGCATACCCTAGGTGTTTCCATTGGTGTTTTGGACTTCACTATGCAAAAGTGCATACCCCAAGTTTCCATTGGTGTTTTCAGAACCTATAGCAGTCCACTGGCAGCAGATTGCAGCAACTGAGAAGGGTAGCAGGGTACAATCAAATATTTAAGGCAGGAGGGGATCTGTGTCATATAGGTTATGAAAGCCAACACTAAGATCTTTAAGATGACAAAACTGAATTAAAACACTTAATCACTCTGACAATTATGTGGTTTCTGTAAGAAAATGTCAGCTGGGTTTTACACAGCTACATCAGAAAGATCTCAGTATTAGGAAGCCCCAGGTAAAGAGTGCTGCAGTACTGGAGAAATAGACTTATGGAATAAGCAACAATCATTGATAGACTGATTTATAGGTGCTTCTTTGAAGACACCTTATGTAAAAAGGAAGGATTAGTATAGAGGAACACCCTGTCTTTGTGAAAAATCTGGTATGGTGGCTGGGAAGAGAGAGTCTGGAGTTCCGATACCCATCTGGTCGATGTGATCACAACCAGAGGAATAGTTTTCCAAAACAAAAACTTTAAGTCCACCTTGGCAGCTGGTTCAAATGGGGGGGGGGCAGAGTCAGAGCTTGAAGAAGTATGGTTAAACCCCATGGAGGAGTAGAATCCTTAATAGGAGGTCACAGTAAAAAGATACATTTGAGAAAAGCTTTACATAATGTTGATGATGTCAGTGACGAATGGTTATCTCCCATGTGAAAAATGTGAGACAGCTGCAAGCTGGATCTTTACTGAAGAATAACTAGCTCTGCTGTTGAAAACAGAAGCAAGAAAATCAAGGAGAGCTGGAACAGGTGCTGAATAGGGCTCTAGTTGTCTCTGGACCACCTAAATGGGGAATCATTTCTTTTAAACCTTCCTAGAAGTATCCTTCTTAGAGGATGTGGCAAATGGGGAAGAAAGCCTGGGCTGCCATCACTGGAAGTGGAGAAGCCATGCTGTTAATCTGAGGGTTTGAATGTCTGGATGACTTATCCCTGATGGAGGAGATAGGAGAGCCAGAGATGGATCAAACACCCAGGGAGGGTGTACTAGATGAAGCCACAGGAAGGGAAACCATACTTGTCTAGGCCAGAACAGGACAGTGTGGATTACTTTGCTCTTCCCATGAGATGCTTTCTGAAGAAACTTGAGAAATAAAGGAGTAGAAAGAAATGCATAAAGGAGCTCAGGGTGGCCAATTATGAATCAGAGAGTCTCTCACTGACTCCCCCTCTGGGGGGGGATCAGGGCAAAGTACATGCTGTACTTGGGAGATGAGAGGGAAAGTGAAGAAGCACAGCTGGCCCAAATGACAAAAGATCATTTCCACCACCACAGGGTTCATAGACCACTTGAGAGGGACTAAGATACACCTACTCAGTTTGTCTGTACAGTGGACCTCCCCAGGATATGCACTGACAAAAGAAAACAGCTGGAAGAGATCACTCATTACCATACTCTCAAAGCCTCTCAACACAAGGGCTAGGATGAGGATCTCCCACTGCTTGTTGAATATTGAGATACTGTCTGTCTGAAGAGCAACAATTACTGGAGGGAGAGTATCTTAAAACACCTGTAGTGCTAATAATACTGCCTTAATTTCTAGGATATTTATATAAAGATTGACCTCCAAATGCGACTAAGTGCCTTTGACTATCCATCCCAATTAATGCCCCTCCCACCCTAGTTGGGAAGCATATGTAGTCACTGTGGATTGGGGTGCCAGAAGGATAACAAGGTGGCCTTGAAAAACTTATTTTGTAGTGATCCACCAGGCTGTGTGTTCCCTGCAAATCTTTGTAATCCATATCAATGAGGACAAGGGCCGCCATCTTATTGACCATTTCACTGCAAGCATCCATTGCTGCACCCTCATGTAATACCTTGCTAAAAGTTCTATAGTTATGAAAGCTGCCATAGATCCAAGGAGTTGCAATAACAACCTTGCTGGCAGACAAGGAAGAGAGATAATTCAGGATGCTTGACTCTGTAAAGTGTTTAACCTTGCTTGTGATAAGCTTGCGATCTGTGCCACTGGTACCCTATAAGTACCTATGAACTCCAGGACTTGTGCTGAGGACAGGAGACTTGGCATATGTCACTGTGATTCCCAGCTGAAGACATAGTTGGAGCAAGCAGTCCCTGGCTTGACTCAGTAGAGGCTTGGTGAGAGCAGAGAGGAGCTGGTCATCGAGATATAGAAAACCCCAAAATCCCAGCAGTCTCAAATGAGCTGCAACCACTGTCATGCACTGGTGAACACCCTGGGGGCTGTAGTGTGGCCAAAGGGCAGGACCCTTAAACTGGTAGTGACTAGCTCCCAGCTGAAAGCATAGGTATCTGGTGGATCACCTGTTTATTTTAATATGTTTCAATGTGATAGTATGCAACCTGAAGATCTGTTGAGCACATCTAGTCATCCTTGTGCAATGGCAAAATTTACTGAACCATGACCATTCAGAACTTTAAGCACTTGACAAACTGATTGAAATTCTTGAGATCCAAGAAAGGTCTCAGGTCCCAGATTTTCTGTGGAACCAAAAAGAACCTACAGTAAGTTCTGAATCCTTGCTGGTCTGGGGGAACTATTTAGATTACTATTTTTGCCAGCAGTTTTTCTATTTCTGTAGCTGCTGCCTTCCTCTCAATGTGTGGAACATCAGGGAATTTTTGTGGGCCAACTCAGAGGCTGAAGGGAAAAGGATATGTAGTAGCCTCTGGATATGATCCTCTGCACCAAGATATCTTTGGTGATGGCTATCTAGGGCTTCTGGATGCAGGGATAAGTGTCCCCTGACTGCCTCCATAGTGCAGCAGTCAGGTAACCTTTCAGGAGTGCTGGAAGGGCTTCTGAGACAAAGAACCTCTGAAGCCCTGGTGTTGCTGGCCTCGTCTGCCATGTGGGTAATGTCTACTGCTAGAGTTCTCCACTCTGTGATGGGGGGACCAGTCCCCATAGGAGTCCTAGAAAAACCCTTATGACTTATGGAAACATTTTCCTACCCCCTCTCTGGTTCCATGAAAAAGTGGTTTGCATGGTAGAGAAGTAGATCCTTATGGCAAATAACGTCTTCTCATCCTGTTCACCCCTAGATAGGGTTTCTTTCACATGGGGACCAAATAAGGTGGATCCACCAAGGGGAGCATTGATAAATGATAACTTGTAAGGATCTACAAAATCACAAAGGTGCATCAAGGCATGCCAATATATGGCAAGCCTTGAACCCATGAATACTGAAACTCCCTCTGAGGCAGTTGTGAAGAAATGGTCTTCTTGTCCTCTGCTGACATGGACGCTGAGAGGGTCAAACATGACTCATAAACATGCTTCCCAAATCTGTCCAACTCCCTGGACTCTCTCTTTAAGGGATGGCAGAAGAACTCTGATCAGCAAGTTCCTTCTTGGCAGCCACTACCACCATAGCATCCAGTAGGGACCTTTGCTCCGATGGGCCTAATCCCTTGGCACAACAAGGTACTTATCTGGCCTCTTGAGGATAGGGTTCATGACATCTGAATCTTTCCAAGCTCGGTGGGAGATGAAGTCCACCATTTCATCTACTGGTGGGACTACACAGGACATAGCTGAGCAGGCTCTGAAAGCCTTGAGAAAAACGGACTCCTCCTGGGACAGTGGGCAAGAATATCAACTAACTTTCTGTCTCAGAAATTTGAGTATTTCATCAAAAGAGACAACATCAAGGGGTATCTGAGGGACCCCTACCCTTCATTGAAGTTGTGCTGTCTGTCAAGTACTCTTGTGGGGAATCTATAAGTGCCTCCTTTTGCATGTACCCTTCTTTTGGGGACAAGGGAAGACTTGGGAGGGCTCGGATGTTTGAGCCGAATGCTGGATGAGGACTGTCTCCAGGCTTGAATGGGCTAACTAACCTGATGGGACAGGATAAACAGACTCAGGGGCCAAGGCAGACACAGAGATGGAAAATGCTCTCTCACAACTTCAAAGGCAGAAGTCATGTGGAAAGCAAAAGTCTTCCTGCAAGATGGCTCAGAGCATCACTACTATCCTGCATTGACCCAGAGGTCGAAGCCAAGCTGTCCAGCACTGAGACCCTGTTAGGAAGGGATGGCTCAGAGATCAGATTAGAACCCAACGCCACAGATCTGGTGCCAATATCACAGCTCCAATATCCCTCCAGCACCAATCAGGGGATCATTTCCTAGACTTGTTGCCTTTAACAGATAAATCCCCTTTATTTTCTCTGAAGATGTTTTAGAAGGAGGGTGAGCTCCAACTGAAAAGGGAGGAACCCTTTCAAAATCATTTTGTTACATCACTCAACAAAGACCCAATGACTAAATCCCACACAGATCTCACACACCACATTGCTAAGCACCGATCCAAGGCAATAGACACATTTCTGTTGGGTATCTGAATTGGGGATCTTATGCCCACATGAAGAACATTTTTTAAATTCAGTAAGCTTGTCAGCCATGTCAAGGAAAGACAGCAAAAAGGAGGGCAATAGAATAGTAACGTCCCAGCAATGGTACAAAAAAGGAAGTGTATACCAACAATGGCACTAGAGATGTAGGCATAACAGGTAGCCAGAAGGGAAAAACTTGGAAGAAATTAAGCAAGGACTGTAAAAATGACAAGAAAAACAAAGAAATAACATTTAAAGTAAACTCCATTTTTTAATATTAGAATGAGATGAAAGAAAACAGGATGTAGGAATATAGGAAAATCCCTACAAGATGAGGTCAAAACAAAAAAAAAACACCACTTATCTGAATATAAATGCCTGAGCTACAGTAGACCACGTCGTAATGTTGAAGTGGCAAATGAGATATGAGGAAATCCAGGCTAAAAAGGAGGATTATTGGTAAGGAGAGGTGCTCGAGTTATGGAGGTAAAGTCTACAGAAGTGGCTGAAGTCTGATCCAAGGTTGGAATAGAGACCCATCAGTTGAGGAACAAATGAAAAAGACAACATCAGCTCCCTTAGTACCCTAGAGGTGGGAGCACTCATGTGAAGGGGGGTGTAGCAAGCTGTCACAATGATGCCACTGTCTGTGGTGGCCACCAAGAGATGGTGTTAGGGCGTTATTTAGATACATAGTCATTGCTCACATTACTAGATTCCAGCTAGGACACAAATGCCTCCAGATCTTTCTAGATAATTGCCCCCTCTGCTCAGTATTCACCAAGAAAGGGCAAACATTTTCACTGATATTCTCCAATGGTAGACGTTTCTGTCACAAAAAGAATAAAAACACAACAGTGAAACTGTTTCCATAAATCCCAAAACAAAAAATATAAAACAGTTAAGCTGCACTGTCACATAATATAAATTACAGTTTTCAACAAAAACTGTAAAAAAAAAAAATAAACTACTTGTTGCAGCTGTCATTTAATTAGTTGACACTGCAAAAAAACTTTATTACAATTATCACTGATAAAACAACATGCTCTCTATGTTTTATCAAGAACATATTGGAGACATTTATAACAGCAATGCAGAGAGCACATTATCTAAACATAGTTATTTGTTTATTTGTTTACTTATTTATTGACAGGCTAGATCAACTGTTCCAAAGACAACTTTCAGCCACATCCTTGACCAATGGAATACATATATAAACACAAAATACCACAAAATAACAGCAAGACTTAAGTGGAGTCAAATAATAATATTAGTTCAGAAACATGTACAATCAAATACAGTAAAGTTGATACTAAGGAAGTGTGGTAGGCTACACAGAAATGCAAGTTTAGCCATTACTTTACAACGTTTGCATTCCTAAATAGGTGCCCATTCATTTCAGTCAGGAAACAAGGTTTGCTCATTCCTAATTTTGGAAGGAAGTGGATTCCAGCAAGCTTAAAAAATGTAAAAAAGATTTCTCCATGATATTGAGGCCAAAGTATGGCCTCTTAAGAGTTAGGATCTTTTGTTTCTGTAATCTAGGAGGGCAATTGCAACCACTGAACTATTGTTAAGGGGGCAGCTTGTAGAATACTGACTTTCCCAGTAACTGGCAACTAGCTAATCTTGCACAGGAACAAACAATGATGTACCCTATAGTCAGCAAGAACCCTATTTAAAGTAGTTTAAATCATGCATGTTACAGGAGAAAGTAAGTGATACTACTGACAGAGTGCAGTGCAGCCTAGGGATCAGCAAATCAGTGTTCAGGGCTTTACTACTTTTGTGTGTAAATAGATTAGCAAGCCTATACAGACCTTATGTTGATTAAAAAATATGTCTATAGCAGATGTAATGGTAAATTCAAAGGAAAGGGAGAAGTAGAGCCACAAGCCAAGGAATCTATGCAGAGTAAGAGTTGCCTCATAAGGTTGTTGAGAGGATCAAGTACTTCAAGGGGATTGGCATCTATGAGTTGTTGTTATGTGACAAAAATCATTAGACTAAATACCTTTGAATTGGTATATAGCTTGTTTTGTTGCAATCAAATCAAAAGATTAGAAAGGTCCATTTGTAGGTTTTCCTGGATAGAGGAAGCAGTTCTATCAGGTTTCAGTACAGTCATGTTATCTGCAAACATATTAAGAATTATTTCCATAAATGTAATTTGAAAATAGGATGTAAATGATAGGTCCAAGGCCCAGTCTTTGAGGAATGCCAGGTTTGAAAATACCAATGTTTGAGACAGAAGACCCTGTGATAGCCTGAAAGGTACAGTTGGGCAGGCAATTATAAAAGCATTTCATAACACCCTCTCCAAAATCTGGCTTCTTCAGCTTGTCTAGTAATGGGTAAGTGTTGGAAGTGAATGATGAACCAATTCAAATGCTGTTGTTATACCTACAAGTACATCACTGCTATACTATAATTGCTGATGTACTCTAGAGCTAGTGTATAGATAATCCTTCTTAAGAGTCTGGTCACTGGACAAACTATGGGAATGGGGCAAAAGTCCTATTTGGTAGTGGTGAAGGAGATTTTTGGGAGTAGACAAATGATAGCATCCATCAATGAGGAATGTAGAATACCAAATGTAAGGGAGTTTATAAAATGGACATTGGTCAGAAGAGTGTAAACCATAATTTTAAGGTTCAGTGGATGTTTTTACCCAAGTACTAGGATGAGTATTTTCAAAATAAACTTTTGAATTTAGTAGATAACTATTAATGTACACTGAAGGCACAGAAAATCAGAGGCTTGAATAATAGATTCAACATTGTGTCTTAACTGAACCTGAGGCAACCACAAATAAGAAAATTACTTAACTAATGTAGTGGATATAAAAAGTGTACACTTCCCTGTTAAAATTCCAGGTTTTTGTGATATAAAATAATGAGACCATAATAATTTGTTTCAAAACTTTTCCCGCCTTTAATGTGACATATAACCTGTACAATTCAATTGAACAACAAACAAACCTGTTATGGGAAAAATATAAAAAAAAATAAAAAACGTACAATAAGCTGGTTGCATAAGCATGCACACCCTTAAATTAATACTTTGTTAAAGCACCTTATGTTTTAATTACAGCATTCAGTCTTCTTGGGTACACACCTGCCATCAATTAAAGAGACTCTGATTAATCGCAAATAATGTTCAGCTGTCCCAGTAGGATTTCCTTGACATTTACTCAGTTGTCTGCTACAGCAAAAGCCATGTTTCACAGAGAGCTTACAAAGCATCAAAGCTCACTGTTGAGATGTATCAGTCAGGAGAAGGGTACAAAAAAATTTCCACAGCATTGGATATACCGTCGAACACAGTGAAGACAGTCATCAAAAAGTGGAGAAAATATGGGACAACAGTGACGCTGCAAGGAACTGGACGTCCCTCCAAAACTGATGAAATGACAAGATGAAAACTGATCAGGGAGGCTGCCAAGAGACCAACTGCAACACCGAAGGAGCTGCAGAAAATTCTGTCATGTACTGGTTGTGTACTACATGTGACAACAATCTCCTGTGTTCTCCATATGTCTGGCCTATAGGGTAGGGTTGAAAGATGGAAGCCTTTTCTTACACAGAAAAACGTCCAGGCCCAGCTAAAATTCACAAAACAATACATCAAGTCTCCCAACAGCATGTGGGAAAATATGTTATGGTCTGATGAGACCAGGGTTGAACATTTTGGCCACAATTCCAAAAGGTATGTTTGGCGCAAAAACAACACTTGGCATCACCAAAAGAACACTATCCCCAAAGTGAAGCATGTTAGTGGCAGTATCATGCTTTGGGTTGCTTTTCTTCAGCTGGAACTGGGGCTTTAGTCAAGTGGAGGGAATTATCAACAGTTCCAAATACCAGTCACTTTTAGCCCAAAATCTTCAGGCGTCTGCTAGAAAGCTGAAGATGAAGAGGAATTTCATCTTTCAACATGACAATGACCCCAAGCATACATCCAAATCAACAAAAGAATGGCTTCACCAAAAGAAAATTAAACCCCCGGATTTACTATTCTTCCATGCAGGACTAGCTTAGTCCTTTACGTAAGCAGCTGTTTAGGAGCAGGACGGCAGCGCACCATGCATATTAATGAAGGCGCACTGCCTGAGCTCTTAATCTTACACGGAGCATGTAGGAGTGCAGGGGGTGTGTCTGAGAGGAGAGCTCTCAGAATATAAACGCCCCTGCAATGAAGAACAGCAGAAAGCCCAAAAGAATGAGCGAGACCACTCATAGGTGTTCGCATACCCCCAGCAACATCCCCCCACATGTACAACAGCAACAGTAAACACAAACAATATAAAGATACCTTTACTTTTTTTTTATGAAACTGATTAAATCTAACAGTAGGTGCGTGGGTTTGTCCATCACTTAGCTACGGTTAATGCAGCTTAAAAGGCTGAAGAGGATAAAAAGGAAGATATATGCAAATTAAGCAGTATAGCAATAGTGTAGTGGGCAGAGCATTTGCCTTACGAGCAGGCATTCGCGGTTCGAGTCCCACTACAGCACATTCCATTTCCATGTCAAACAACGTTATGACCAATATTTTAGTTGCATAACCTACTAAATAACATATATTTGTGAACTGGAGTACTGCATTAAATGCAGATGTTAGGTCATAAGTCCAAAGATAATCACATGTGCCCCATACAGTATATGTACACAGGAATCATGGATACAAATGTAAGGTAAAATGTGTGATGAATGATAACTCCATACAGCTTCCAAATCCCCCACCTTCCCAAAAACCATTAGACATTATTGTCTAAATCATTTCAGTGGCAAGTGGGAGTAAGCACCAGTAAGCAAGTGTAAGTACTATTAAGCATTAGTAAACATGAGTAAGCATATGTAAGCAGTAGTAAGCGGGTTTAAGCCCATTTGTGCAGGGGTAAGCAATGTGCACACAGGTTAAGCAATATGGAAGCTAACTCTCTGTAAGCATATTTAACCAGAGGTTAACATAGCTTACCCTCACACAAACCTGCCCAAACCCGCTTACAATTGCTACAATTGCTTAAAAGTGCCTTAATCACTCTGTATCCAACAGCCGCTGTTCTGCCCAGCAACAAAATGAACAGCCTTGCAAGTCTTGAACCCAGGACCCTATACACTATAGTCACAGTTATTAACCACCAAGCCATCACAGCAGTACATAAGATTGATGTATCACCAAACAAACCTTCACTACAGTAAAATCAAACTGAACATGTGAAAGGAATCAATATACAGTCATATGCTCTATAACCTACTACATAACATAAATATGTGAACTGAAGTAATGAAGTAAGCCCAGATGTGAGGTGTAAATGTAATAGAGTGTTGAAGTCCCCTACTAAACACAAGGACTCCTTACAGTGTATGTACACAAGAATCATGAATACCAAACATATATATAAGATGTAATGTATTATAAATAAATGCCAAAAAGCAAATATAATGCAAAGTCAATTTTAAGCAACGCTAAGTATTGCACAGGCCAGCTTATGAGGTGTAAGCAATGTGTAGGCCAGCTAACTCAATGTGCCCAGTGGTATACCCCTTTAAACAATACCAACCTTAGGTAAGCAGGTTTGCCTATAGCTTAGCCTTGTCAAACCAGCCAATCACTGCAAAGTGCGGGAATTCGGCCTTTCCTTAAACTCAACAGGAGGGAAACCATCTCATAACTGGTTGTAGCTTCCCCTTGCAGGCACCATGACAGAAAGGGGAGAGGGAGTGCACTTCTGGGAGCAGCACTGGGGCATCCAGGAGTCCAGAGTCATGGCAGGACTCCTTGTCAAAGACCATGAGCAGAGACTGCTGCATGGCTAGTACCAGGGTTCCCAGTATAAGGTGGAAGCCTGGGACAGTCTTGCCCATTACCTCACCAGTGCCACTGGCATACCCTAAACTGGTGAGTAGGTCAGGCATCACTATGCTGATCTGAAGCAGCAAAAGGGGGATCTCTTGCATCAGTGGATCCAAGAGGCTAGGACGACAGGGGAGGTCCCAGCTGTGTGCAACTTACTCCACTACCTGTTTAATAATTGCCAGCTCATGTATATTATGGATAGGTATGGCTAAATATTCCTCTTATGTCCTTCACAGCGGCAAGTGAGCGGGCCGCAAACCAGGAGGCCCATGGATGTCGCCTGGAGAGGTTGCGACGCAGGTCAATAATACTCTTGCATGTACTGTCATATGAAATAAATCTAAAAGTATTAGTACACTAATAGCCAGTATAAAACCTGTATTGTTTAAGGCAAGTACTGCATACACCGGAGAATATGGCAGGAAGAGTTTCATATAGCTTGCATGTAAATAAAAGCATAATAGCCTGACAATAAAGGTATAACTGCTGGTCTGCATGTGTATACTCTGGTATCATATGGTAATGTAGATTTGCAATCACTTAATAGTACTGTTGTATTAAGTACTGTTATCCACTCTGTGCAACATAAATAGAATGTGTAGGAATGTCTATATATGACTGGTGTAATCCCCAGAAGTCACTTAGTACAACTGAGAGACACATAGACAGAAAACAGTGAAAAGACAGACAACACAGTCTAAATAGCACATGCAACTGAGACGTGAACTGTTGTAATTTTAGCACACACAGCCATGTTTCGAATCCTGAGAGTGGTAGTAGTCTGCATACAGAATCAAACCCCACAACTGTACAGATATGTCCAGAATGTCCAGTAAATTGGCCCATATCTGCTGCCTGTCACCCTGTCCCCCCAGGAAATCAGTGGGATGATCCCAGACGTATAGGCAGCAAACAGGAATACAACTGATTGTCACACATCTGAGAACAAAGCTGGCACACTAGCAACTCCCCAAAATCTTATGTGAGTAATAAGCCAAGTATGTCCCATTTACACCCCCATGTTGTCAAGCTGTGACCAGAATATGTACAGTAACAGAGTGAGATGTATCTGCATAATAGTAATGTGTAATCTGGCACTTTGTGTGGCAACATTCAGGTAGTGCTAACAAACATTGCTCCCACTGGTCTGTCAGATACGAACACTGTGCCCAGAAATAAAATAATGATACCCTGTACTGGTACTGTTTACTTTCGTATTGTATGGCTTTGTGACTGATGCAGTTGCTCTGAATAATAAGGCATTACTAATCACTGTCATCCACACTGTGGTACATAATATAACTGTCTAGGAAATCCTGTATAAGAGTGTTGTAATACAAGGGCAGAAAGTAAAACCACAGCAAAATTATAAGACAAAAAAACAGATAGGAGATATACAGCAATATCTATATAGCACACACAACTGTGATGGACAGTGTTTTAGTTTTAGCAGACACAGCCATGGTCTGAATCCTGGAAGTGGAAGTAGGCTGCATACAGAATCATACCCCACAACTGCACAGATAAGTCCAGAATGTCCAGTATATGGGCCCATATCTGCTGCCTGTCCCCCTGGGAAATCAGTGGGATGATTCCAGATGTTTAAGCAGCAAACAGGAAATACATCTGATTGTCACACAACTATGAGAACAAACCTGTCACACTAGCAACTCCACAAAATCTTATGAGAGTAATAAGCCATGTATGTCCCATTTATATCCCCATGTTGCCAAGCTGTGACCAGAGTGTGTACAGTAACAGACTGAGATGTAGCTGCATAATAATAATGTGAAATCTGGTACTTTGTGTGGCAACATTCAGGTAGTGCTTACAAACATTGCTCCCACAGGTACGTTGGATACAAACACTGTGCCAAGAAATAAAAGTTTGATACCCTGTACTGCTAATGTCTACTCTGGTATTGTATGGAATTGTGAGTGTTGCAGTTGCTCTGAATAATAAGGCATTACTCATCACTGTCACCCACACTGTGCTACATAATATAACTGTGTAGGAAATTCTGTATAAGAGTGTTATAAGTCACTAAAGGTTGAAGAGGGCAATAGTCTACACATGTCCCGGTTCACCTGCATGTGGTCAAGACATGGCCAGAGTCCTGTGCAAAAAGAGATGGACAGGTATGTACATAACATCAACCTAGAATGTGGGAGTATGTGTAGAAACAGTTAGTTAGTGTTAAACAATTCCTCCACAGGTATACCAGGTAAGAGGTGTATACTGCAGGTAAAACCAGTTCATATAAAAAGATGACGACAGCCATATCACTGTCCAAACTAAGGGAATAGGGTAGTGTAGTAATACTTGTAAGGTACAGATAACAGCACTGACTAGGAAAGTAATGCGAACTACAGGAATATGCTAGTTGTTAATTGACATATTTCTCTCCCCCCCGCCATATCTCCAACAATAGACTAAATACCCACCTCAACTGGTATGTGATGACTCCACTGTTATGTTGGACATATGTCCTATTGGTTGATAATTATTTAAATCTGATTCTATGCATGTGTTATGTTGAAATACTCCAACATTGGTGGCATGGTACCATCAATGTACCTGCATGCTGTTATTATTACCACTGTGGTCCCTATATGCATGTGTTCCGTTTGCTATGCAGCTGTTCCGTATCTGGTGTCTGGGTTAATGGGAATATTTATGCATGCTGTTATACCTAACCCTGGAATGTGCTGACTACTTCTAACCCACATATGCTGATACACCATAAACACAATAGCACGTATGGGAATGCGGGTCCCAGCTGACCCACCTGTCCCACCGGGCACCAACACATCTGGGGCCCAACCCAGGACCTCCTCATCTGTTGGTCCTGCACCACCTTTGGGTGGAACCGCCTCAGGGGATGGGGCTCACCCCCCTGGGAAAGGGTGCAGACAGGAAGCTGTCTCCCATTGCCAGGTCTGGGTCGTGGTGCGTAGAGAGCTCGATCATCAGTTTGGAGATCTTCTATGCCAGCTCGAGGGCCCCATGTTGCAACTAGAGGGTCTGTCTGGCTTTCCAACTCAGCCCCCAGCGCAGCCAACTTCAGAGCTGTGAAGGTGCAGTGGTGACTGCCCATGGGTGGGGATCTCAGTTGCACTGTTTCCACTAGGGGGCTCATGGGCTTCCTATTTCCCAACACCCCTCCCCATCAAGGTGTTTACCTCCCACATGTGTCTTATACTGCCCCTGTATGCACCTTGTTTGTCTTGTCTGTTAATCTACCCAACCTACCTCCCCAAATATACTTACTATCCCTCCCCAACATCCCACTCTCAACTGAAAAAAAAGGGCAATCTGTTCCCCCAAAAAAATCTCGCCCCATACATAGCTGTCCATTTTGCACATGTCCACTGACCACATGTAATCTGGTCTAATTGGCATCACAACATATTATGGTTGTCCTCACCCCTCTCTCAGGGGTGTGAGTGTCCAAATCTACCTCCAAAGTCAGTGTATATGCACAGCTGCTACTGTAGAAGAAATGGGCAGCTATGGACCTTCCCTACACCCTCCTGCACATCCCTAGCTAGTTTCCCCACTGTCTTTCCCTCTTTGTGCCCCTTTTTCACCACTGCCCTATCAACCCTTTTTTCTTTTCTTTTAAAGAAATTAGCATAGGGCTAAGTGGGAGTAAGCACTTTTAGGCAGCAGTAAGCGGGTTTAAGCCTGTTTGTGCAGAGGTAACCAAAGCCTACACAGGTTAAGCAACTGAGAAGCTAAATCAGTATAAGAAACTGTAACCGAAAGTTAGCAGTGCTTACCTCTGTGCAAACCCACGCAAACCTGCTTACAAATGCTTAAAAGTGCCTTAATCACTCTGTATCAAATGGCCCTTGTTCTGCCCAGCAACAAAATAAACAGCCTTTGCAATGCTCGAACCCAGGACACTGCACACCATAGCCAAAGTGATTTACCACTAAGCCATGTCAGATACATATAACCCTGACGTTTTCACAAACATATCATCCAGTCCAGTCATTCAACAGTACAGGAAATGTATTTCAACATGTAGATGTATGTGTGTGTGTGTATATATATATATATATATATATATATATATATATATATATATATATATATATATATATATATATAAATATCTAAATAGATATAACATATCTATATATGTAGATATAGATACATATATATATATATATATATACATACATATATATATATATATATATATATATAAACATATATACATACATATGCATACATCTATAGATATATATATCTACATCTATATGTCTATACATATACAGCAATATATATATGTAAGCATAAATATATATCTATATAGGTATATACAGACAAACCTCTCTTGATAAAAATGGGAACATAACAAAAACATTTATGTCCACATGCAGCGTTAACGGGTTGAGGGGGCCCCAAACAACATACGTGTTGTACATATAGATACCCCCCCCCACACAGCCAAACACATTTGCCCTGCAATACAATACAATACCAACGGTTGCAGATCCCATAACAAGGACCTGACACAACATGGGCACAAGGTGTTAACAGTACTCCGTCCCACCTGTATGATGTCAGGCTGGTATCAGTAACATATCATACAGTACAGTCTAGCTACCATAGGGAATGTACAATGTGGAAGCAATCAACATTCCTAGGATACATACACACAGACACATATCTGCAGATACAAATACACACACACACACACACACACATATATATATATATATATATATATATATATATATATATATGGGTCTAGGACTATTCACTGAAAGCACATTTCACTGAAAGTGAATTGACTGTGCACTAATCACTGAAAGCTCAATTCAATGAAAACACAATTCACTGAAACACATTTATGATATAACATATGGCATTTTTCCCACTGTAGTGAGACCCTGGAGTTAGAATATATAGTAAGGGGGGTTGTGGGGGGCACCGGCCGCCACCTATTTTAAATATTTTGAAGTATACATATGGATACTTGCAATTTCAATAAATTACTCTTTTCTAAACATAATATATATCCAAACTATGTGGGGGGCTATGCCCCACACACACCCCAACGTGGGGGGGGGGTGCCTCCTACCCCCCTTACTATATATTCTGACTCCAGGGTCACACTACAGTGGGGAAAAGACCATATATAACTTTCAGTGAAATGTGTTTCAGTGAATTGTGTTTTCAGTGAATTGAGCTTTCAGTGAATTGTGCACAGTCAAATGTGTTTCAGTGAAATGTGCTTTCAGTGAATAGTCCTAGATCCACACACACATATATATATATATATATATATATATATATATATTTTTTTTTTTTTTTTTACAGTGAGCTGATCGAAGGAAGGACACTCAGCAAACTCGGAGCTACAATATATAACATTAAGTATCCTGTTTTTTGTTATTCTTTGTTGTTTATAGCACTTTGTGTACTGTGTGTTTTTTCTAGCTAGTTTCACTGTGTGTGAGGTATTAACTAGAAATTGTCCACTCTTACTAAGCATCTGTTGAGTTGTTTGTTTATGATAACTTGTTGCAGTTAAACTCTTTTTTTCTAGTGGCTCCTTTAGCTGTTTAAAACTTTCATTTAAAGGCTCACTGCTGCTTTTCAGCTGTGAGTAACATTTCTGCTGTTTGTTTCCCATCCTCCCTCCCTGTTGGTATAGTGTTTTTATAGTTGGTGGCTTTGCAGTTGCCCGCCCCTAGTGTAAATTTGATCTGGGACCCTCCTCCCAGTCTAGTGTCATTACCTCATTCTACCCAGTACAGGGAGAGCATTTGAGAAGGCCAATCAGCTTAGTTTCTGCTACTCCTTTCTCTCTTTCCAAAAAAAAAAAAAAATTATCTGCTTTTACTGTATTTGTGTTTTCTCCTACTTTATTTTGCTTTTGCGTCATCTTAAAAGTACTCACTTGTATTTATTACTGCTTGGTGTAACTCATTGCAAGCCTTTTAGTTTAAGCACCTGGGCTTCAGACCAGTTTTACATTAGGAAGGTTTGTGGTCTGCACTGTAGTGGCAGAACAGGTAGCTTACATCCTTCTAAGTTGGGAACTGCTGATTGAGGGCAAAGTGTCTGTTATTCTAAAAGTGTATTAATTCTGGTTTAAGCACTTGGGCTTGAGGCCAGTTATTTTACATTAAGAGGGTTCGTGTTCTGCACTCTTGTGGGAGGAGAGGCTGGACTCTGTCCTTCTGAGCTGGGAATTTCTGGTTAAAGCTTATAGTGCCTGCATATTTGAACTGTTTCTTACTGAAATTGGTACACCTCATTTGCTATAGCATAGACTAGATCCAGGCCTGCTGAATCTAGCTTTGTTTGTATAACTTGAGCACTAATCCAGGCATTCTTTAAAGTATTCAGTTGTATTTATTACTGCTGGTAGTAACTTGATTAAAGTGTAGCTATCATTTCTAAGTCTTTTGGATTAAGCACTTGGGCTTCAGACCAGTTGTTTTACATTAGGAAGGATTGCGGTCTGCACTCTTGTGGGAGGAGAGGCTGGACTCTGCCCTTCTGAGCAGGGAATTTCTGGTTAGAGGCTTATAGTGCCTGCATATTCTAACTGTTTCTTACTGAAATTGGTACACCTTGTTTGCTGTAGCATAGACTAGATCCAGGCCTGCTGAATCTAGCTTTATTTGTATGCTTGTTGTTTGTTTATTTCCCTGAAACACTAATTCCACCTAAAACACGGCCTTTTAGCACTTATGTGGATCCCTAGTGATATCTGCATTGCTTACTGTACTTATTTCCTTGTCTCACTTGAAAGAAAGTTACTGTTTGTCATTTTTGCATTTAAGTTACCTGTAACACATTGCATTTAAGCTACCTGGCACTTGCTCACTAAAGCAATTATATTATATAAGTCAGCTCTAAAAGATTAAAAGCACTACACCCTCACAAACTCCCCTTGAGTACCTTGTTCCCCATTGGCCCTTTTTTTCAATTATAAAGGAATTCCCAATACTATTCTAGCATGTCCAAAGGTCAGTTGTCAATCTCCTCTCCGGTCCAGCTGGTGAATCTGGGAATCTTGAGGCAATGTTACAACTGCCTCATGTACACAGACAACCCTCTCCTCCTCCCAACAAATTCCAACAGATGTGAGAGATGCAACCATATAGCCAAACTGGAGGCTAAGCTCTCTCAACTCAGTACTGGCATAACCAGTCAGGAGGAGAAGGAAACCACACTCACTACAATTCCAGTCTCACATAGACCTACCACGACAACAAACCAAACACATAAACACACAAAAACATACTGAGGCTCTAAATAAAAATCTGCCTAAGCAGCAGAGACCTCCAAAGCAGACACCCAAGCAACTGCTACCCCAAAACAAAACACGTGCAACACATAGCTCACAAAGCCAGTGTGCCGAACAGTCACAGCCCTTAAGGCTAAACAACACACCTGATACACTTGTAATAGGTGACTCTATCGTCAGGCACACTGACGTCCCGCTCACCAGGCTGAACAAGGAGAAGGTCAAGGTGAGCTGCCTGTCGGGCGCTAGGATCCGCCACATAACACAAGCACTCAGGTCACTCCAAGGCAAGTACAAATATGACTCAGTCATTGTCCATGCTGGTGTGAATGACCTGAGACGTACCTCCCTGGACTACATGAAAAGAGACATAGAGGAGCTTTCTGAGCATGTAGCCCAGGCCGGTATGACCCTGACCTTGAGTAGCATCTTACCCTCACCAAGAATGATGCCACAATATGAAGACAAGATGATCAATTTCAACAACTGGCTTAAGTGTTGGTGTCATTCAAAGGGGATCCAATGCCTGTCAGCCTGGGATGACATGCTCGACAAGCCACGATGCTTCGCTAGGGACGGCTTGCACCTGTCACCCCTGGGCTTTCGGATATTGGCAAAGGCTCTTGCTACCCTCATAGTGCCTTTTTAGGCAAGGCTCAAAAGACAAACCCACCTCCATAGGTAACACAAGGGATAAGAAACTAAGAGTAATGCTACTCAACGCCAGAAGTCTAAACCTCAAGATGCACACACTCAAAACTCTCCTTAGCATGGAGAACATCGATATCTGTGCAGTAACAGAAACCTGGTTCAAGGCTCCTGAGAGCACCCCAGCACTACCAGGTTATACCTCATACCATGCTTTTCGGCCCCAAAACTTGGACCGAACCACAAAAGGAGGGGGAGTATCAATATTCGTCAAAGATACCCACACCGCCAGGTTGGTGGCACAGCACGAAGCATCAGAGACTATCCATGTGCAACTAACTGTGGGTAAAACTGCCTTCCAGTTTATAGCCTGCTACAGACCACCCTCCCAAACACAGGAACCCCACTTGGCCTTCCTGAGAATACTGGAAAATATGAAGGTCTCTCCAAACACCATTATATTGGGCGACTTCAACTACCCAAACATAGACTGGGAGCATTACTCTACCCTAGCCCAAAGGTTCCTAGAATTTATAAACTCAAATGCTATGGAACAACTTGTTACCACTCCCACAAGAGGGGAAAACATACTGGGCCTGATCATCACCAACATGGGGACACTATGCTCCAGACCAGAAGTGCATCCCTCACTGGTAAGATCAGACCATAAACTAATCTCACTGGATATTCACATCCCGACCCCACCCCCTGCCCAGAAAACCACAGTGAAAAACTTCTCTAAAGCAAATTTCACACGCCTCAAAACCGAGGCGAAATCCTTCAAAGCCCCGGGCCTGTGGAAAATACGGCCCAGACTGCAGAATCCTTTATAAACGCATTCTATGAACACCTTCAGGAATGCATGGATCATGCAATCCCAAATAAAACCAAGACACAATCCTCCAAAGGCAGACGTCCTGTCTGGTGGACCCCAGCCATAAACAAACTATACAATAGAAGAAGGAAGCTACTACATGATAGAGCAAAATCCCAAAAAGGGAAGGCATCTCTGATCAGTATTAGCAAAAAACTACGGGCACTCATAAAATCATCTAAGGCCAGCTTCGAGAGAAAAATTGCACAGGACACTAAGGATAATCACAAGGCTTTCTTTAGTTATGTTAGGAACCTGGGTGGGAATTCCCAGATATGCTCAGAATTAGTCCAAAATGACAAAAAATACACCGAGCCCACAGACATTGCCAACATCCTAGCTGACAGGTTCAGCACAAACTTCTCCACACTCTCCCCACCAAAAGGGCAAATATCTATCCCAACAGAGTGCTGCCCCCCTGACATCTCAGATGCTCAGGTAAGAGCCGCCCTCTCCAAAGCAAAAAACACAGCATCAATGGGACCAGATGGTGTCCCGGGCTGCGTCCTACATGAACTCCAAGAAGAGCTAAACCCAAACATAAAACTACTGTTCAATCTTAGCCTTACTACAGGATATGTACCCAAAGAGTGGCGTACAGCAACAGTGGTCCCTCTCCACAAAAGTGGTGCCTCAACGGATCCTGGAAACTATCGCCCCATAAGCCTGACTAGCTTGGTCTGCAAAGCTATGGAAAGGATCATCATGGACCTCATAAATAAAGATATTGCGGACCTACAGACACTGGATCCTACCCAGTTTGGCTTTGTTAAGGGCGGATCCTGCCTCTTAAACCTGGTCGATTTCTTTGAAACAGTCACCAAGGCCATTGTCGAGGGGAAGGTGGTCCACACAGCCTACCTGGACCTCGCAAAAGCCTTTGATACAATACCCCACTCGGGCATTATAGATAAGCTCACCAGCTTAAATATAAACCCCTATGTCACTAGATGGGTTGCAAACTGGCGCAAGGACAGAACCCACATGGTTAGAATTGCTGGAGCCATGTCAGACTCCATACCAGTTACAAGTGGCGTCCCACAAGGCTCAGCCCTGGGACCTCTCTTGTTCGGTATATATTTCTCGGCGGTACAGGCCAACACGGAAGGACTGTGGCTGACCAAGTTCGCAGATGACTGCAAACTGGGCACCATAATCAACTCTCCAGCCGACACAACCATCCTCCAAAAGGGCCTCATGGAAACAGACAACTGGTGCCAGAGCCATGGCCTCAAGCTAAACACCAAAAAGTGTATAGTCATCCCCTTTGGCAAAAACAAAGTGCCCACAAATTACCACATAGGTGGTAATCCATTAAGTACAGAAGAAGTCATTAGGGACCTGGGGACCAAAGCTGATAGCAATCTCTCATTTGACAACCACGTGGCCAAAGTGGTTAGAAAAACATTTTATATAGTCCACCTAATCATGAAGGGATTCACATCTAGATCAGGGGAGGTCATCATACCTCTTTACTCATCCCTCATCAGGCCCATAATTGAGTACAATGCCCCTTTTGTGATGTACCTTACCAGACACCTGCAGCAACTGGAAAGACCCCAAAAGTACCTCACCAAGAGGATCAAAGGGCTCAAACAGATGCCATATGCTGCCCAGTTAAAGAAACTCCAGCTCTACTCAGTGGCATACCGCCTGCTCAGAGGCGATCTGTGCCTGACATATAAAGCCATGTCCAACCCAGAATTAATGGACATGCTGCACCTCAGAAAATCCAAATCCCATCGAGCTACGCGCTCGAGAGACTTGAACCTCAGCACTGAAATAAATAGGACATGCTGGAGGGACAGATTCATAACCCTTCACTCTGGAATAAAATCCCAGTCCAGGTTAGGCAGAGTCCCTCATTGATTCTCTTCAAGAGGAATCTTGATGAGTGGATGTTAGAATCGTAGGTTTACCCCGGCTATCACTTCTGTGTCACTGTTAGACAGAGGCACAGTATACTAACCTCAAAAAAAGGCATAGCAAAATTAATTTAAAATGGGTGGCGAAAGCCAAACACACTCTGGCTAGGCTTATAAATGCCCTAGGGCAGATAGCCTAGTATGAACCTATGAACCTATGAAGAGTAGATAAGTATCACAGTATTAACAATAATCAAGTTAGTTCCAGCTGTAAAAGGTAGTGCAAAGGACCCCATATAATGCATTAAGGAGGAATAAAAAGTGACAGCTTGTTAAGAAGGTGTCAGCAGAAGTACTTGAAGTAGGAGGTGATATAGACTGAAATATTATATAGGATGAGAGCAAGAGCATTTCCACACTGAAGTTAGGTGAGAGTGGAGAAGAGATTTGAAGATAGAGAGACTGTTAGTGGTATGGATGAGAGGTGGGAGGGAGTTCCAGTGGCGTGCAAGGCAGAAGGAAAGAAGCTGGTTGCCAGGTGGGCGAGAGGGTTTATGCAGTTCAATTTGATTTTGTTGGCTGGATCGCAGGCATCTGTTGGGAAGATGCATTTTAAAAGTTGAGATGAGGGAGGGACAGAGAGAAGGGCGAAATATAAGTTTATGTGCTTGGATAAGTTGTATGTAGATAAGATAATTGGGGAGTTCAAGCCATTTCAGTTGGTGTAGGGAGGTACAGTGATGAGTGCTGGTTCTGTGGCCAGTTGCAAATTTTGCAATCTTATAGTAACAGGAGGAGAGTTTGGATTTGAGGGAGGATTGCAGGTTGGATAGCAATGGGACGGAAGTTGGAGATATCGTTATTGCTGCCACCCTTGTGGAGTGGAATAATATAGGCCTTTTCCCAGATCTGGGGAACATGGCATTCAGAAATAGATCAATTTATTAGGATGCTGATAGGGTAGGCTATGGCTTCTGCAGCAGTCTTTAGGAAGAAGGAGGGAATTTCATCGGGTGCATTAAAACATGGTTTTAGTTTTTGAAGAAGTCTTTTTATAGTAGAGATGGGAATAGGGTTTGCGGTGAAATGAGGAGGTTGGGGGGTATTGGAGTTATGGGAGAAGGGGTTCTGAGGAGGTTGCTGGGGGGATGGTGATTTCATGGTAAAGGATGATGTTAATTTTGAGATGGAGTTAATAAAGAATGAGTTAAATTGGGTAGCTAGATCTGAGTCTAAGGCATTAGGGTCAGGGCAAGGGTTTTCGGCTTAGAAGGGAAGAGATGCCAACCCAGAATTTCTTAGGGTTATTGTTGCGTTTGGTTTGGAGAGTAGAGAACTAGGCTTTACTGTCACTGTTAATGAGTTTTTTAGCTTTGTTGCAAAGTGATTTGTATTCCTTAAGGGAAGTGGAAGTTTTAGTTTTATGATAGTGGTTCCAGGCTTTGTCGCGGTTTTGCATTGTAATTAGGGTGCTCCTAGTTAGCCAAGGGACGGATTTACTCTTATATGTTTAGTTCTTAAGGGAGCAAAGGCGTCAAGCAAGCTTAAGAAGGTTGTATTGAAGTAAGTAACTGCGTTATCCAGGGGTAAAGTCATTAATGGGTTCCAGTTGGCCCTTTTTAGGGTGTTGGAGAAAGCATCATGGTTGAAGTTTTTTATGAGGCGAGTGGAGATGTAGGAGTGGGATAAATATACAACCACGAAACAAATGGAACACAAACCGCTTAGTAATAATCCTTTCTTTATTCTAGTGCCTCGGTGAAAAACACCTTCTTGGAATAACACATTCACCATAAGAATTTCATTTATACTCATCACAAACACTAATTAACATACAATTAATTCATTAGAACACAATTATCTTAAAGTACACTTCTCTAATTTACTTCACTATTAAAACCTATAGGAACCAATGTATTAAAATTCAGAATATAAATACATTCTTTATATAAAAGTTTATTTTTCAAAACATCATCACTAATATAAAAACAATTAATTTTTTCTAAAACACTTCCTTTCAGTAGTGAAAAGTCACTGTTGTGCATCAACATAAAATGAGCAGCAATCACCTTTTCCTGTTTGCAGTTTTTTATATCCCTAATATGTTCCATAAATCTTATACGGGACATTTTTAGTTTCTCCCACAAAAAACATATTACATGGACATCTCAAAATGTATATTACTCCTTTAGAGTCACATGTATATCTATCGCTACATGTGAATGGAACATTATTCACCTTTTCAAACTTCTAACAATATGTGAACAAATCTGACATCTCCCAAATTTAAAAGTCCCCATCCGTAGTGACTTTTCACTACTGAAAGGAAGTGTTTTAGAAAAAATTAATTGTTTTTATATTAGTGATGATGTTTTGAAAAAGAAACTTTTATATAAAGAATGTGTTTATATTCTGAAATTTAATACATTGGTTCCTATAGGTTTTAATAGTGAACTAAATTGGAGGTGTACTTTAAGATAATTGCGCTCTAATTAATTAATTATGTGTTAATTAGTGTTTGTGATGAGTATAAATGAAATTCTTATGGTGAATGCGCTATTCCAAGAAGGTGCTTTTCACCGAGGTGCTAGAATAAAGAAAGGATTATTACTAAGCGGTTTGCGTTCCATTCGTTTCGTGGTTGTATATTTTTTCAAGGATTGTGTTGGTGTTGTTGGGCAATGTAGGAGTGGGATAGTTGAAGGAAGGAAGGAAGGCGAAGGGCAAAAGTGGGAAGATGGTCTGTGAGTGTATCTGGAAGTGTGCCACTCTTGGAGAAGTAGTGTGGATGGGAAACTGGTATCCAGTCTAAGATGCTACCTGATACGAGGTCTTTAGCGGATCTGGTTGGGGAGTTGATAAGCTGCATGACATTATACAGATTGATATTGATGGAGTTGGTTGGGGATTGTATATTACTCCAATTTATGTTAACATCCCTGAGGATTATGGTTTCATTTGAGATATTAGATGAGAGCCAGCAGAGAATGCCTTCTAAGACAGGGATGTTATCACCTGGAGGGATGTATAGGGTGGCTATGCAGATGGATTTATGTTTGTTTATTTGAAGAAGGTCTAAAAGTAATTCAGATTTCTCAAATATGGGGACAGGTTTAGAGTAGGGGGTGACTGAGAGCATTGAGGTAAAGAGGAGACTTACACCTCCCCCTTTCTTATTAATTCTGTCATGTCTGATAATACTATAGTTAGGTGGAGTAAGTTCTGAGTCTTTAATGTGTGGCTTGAGCCATGTTTCAGTGATGGAAAGAAAGTCAGGTTTGTTGTGATGGAGCCAGGCATGAAGTTGTGGGATTTTATTGCATATGCTTTGGGAATTGAGAGCAGTGAAGGGGAGGGGTCTTCTGGTTGAGTGGGGTAGAGGAGATGGGGGTGTGGAAGTGGTAGAAGGGCCAGGATTTGGATGTATGTCTCCAGAGGTAAGTATGGAGATAATGTGGTGTATGAGGTTGAAGAGGTGTTTAAGAAGCTTGGCATTGGGTTTGAAGTTAGAGGAGTGTGTTAAGATGGGAGTGGTATGTATTTGAATAATGGTTTTGGGGCAAGATAGGAGTTTGAAGTTGAACAGCAAGGAATTGTTGTGGGAGTAGAGGTTAGGGGATATGAAGAATGAGGAGTGAGCAAAATGCAAGGGTGAGGAGATGTTGGAGTGGGTTGGGGTGTGTGATTGGTATAAAGAGGTCTGGCGAGGTAGAGTGTGTAGGAAAGGTAGATTAGAATTAGTAGTAGAGCTGTACAGGTTAATGATTTAGTGCTCACGATGTTTATGTAGGGGAACGCTGCTGGAGTGTGTTTAAGCTGGGGGTATTAGTGTAGTTGTTTAACAACTATAGGTTTATGTGGAGTAGGAAGATTCTGCAGGAGTACAGAGTAGGTGAGGTAGGAGTGATTAATTAGTGAGTGTTAAGTGGAGGAGGGCGGGTGGACTTTGGGGGCAGGGTAGGGGAGCGGAGTGAGCCCACAGGGCGAACGGAGCGGGCAGACCCAAGGAAAGAAGGCAGCAGGACAGACATTGTGAAAAAACTATCAGTATTGTGAAAGTAAGTGCAGAAGGTGAAAGTCAGGCTGGCTAGAGGGGTGCTGGGGGACTGTATTGAGGAGGAGTGGGTGAAAGTCAGAGATAAGGAGGACTATTAACATGCAGGTAGAGGAAAAGAGAGTGAAGGACTGGTTGTATTGATATGGTGAGAGGGAAAGAGTGAGGAAAATAGGTTATAGGTGGGTAAAGACTGCCATCTAGTGGCCAAAACTCTGAAGTGGAGTTAGGAATCACTATAGAATGTAAAAAGGTATATGGAAATGATGAAACGGGATACGGTAGGTATGAGGGGTTTTGGCTGCAGGCTTCTCAGGCCGGGGTCCTATACTAGCACCTAGTAAGTGGTATAAACCTTACATACAAATCAAAGGAAGATTAAGTCCATAACATACTTTCTTTTAATTCCTTTCCTGACAATTCAGGGAGAAGGTAGGATTTCCTGTTTGGGAGAGTAGGTCAATCTGGAACTATGATTCAGTGACTGTTCTTGGTTATCCAGGAGGGCAGGGCCGATAGGCAAGACAGAGTAGATGAGGCAGAAAAAAGGAAGTATGGGATAGCAGGCCAGGAACGCACAGCAGCCATGAGCAGATCCAGGGGTTTAAAGATCTGATTGATCTGATTTAAAGATTTAAAAATATATGTATGTAAATACATGTTCCCTATATTACTACCACAGTGCTGCATGCTATGTGTGCGGAAACAGCACACATAGCAATACACACAGATATCTACACCTGACAGTGTGTGCAACATGGATGGGTATGTCACATGTGAACCCCTTGTTGGGAACACACTGCCCTTGTTGGTAAAGTATGGAATGGGAATATAGGGAAGTATGGCAGGTATAGTTGGGGAGGTGATCAGGGTTGGTAGATATAGAGGACAGCCTACAGGAGTGGTATGTGATGTGGTGGGTAAACTCCCTGGATGGTGTGTGTGTGCTCTGTGATGTGGGTGCCCCATGGGCCCCAATATGGACACAATAGGAACCAGCCTCCCACCCATTGCTACTCACAACAGCAGTCCACGTCCCGAAGGTGCCTGGCCTGGAGGCTGAGCAGGAGTAGCATGTGGGCCCTGTGAATGTGTACTGGGTACCTCAAGGTTATATAGCACATCCCACATGTGTCTGTGGAGCCCGTTATGGAACAGACCCTGGACCTGACCTCAGGGGACAGGAACATGTCTGTGTGTGCCCCCAGGGGGGGACAACATCCCCTGAGTTGCTTCCATCTGACAGTATTGCTGGACCAGTACATGAGGAGGCCCCAGGGTGGTTCACACATGATGTGGCCTGGTAACATGGGTAGATGAGTTTGGAAAGGTGGTTCTGCTGGCCAATACCACATATACATGCTATTGTGTCACTGTTATAGAACATATGTCAGTAGTAATGGTCTACACAATCCTGGAACATGTCCAACAGCATGCATAGATAACCCCAACAACACAGAACATCAGATGTGCAGCAAACACATAGCAAGCATGCCACAAGCATATTTGGAACCATTATGGCCCTGACAATGGCATGCAGATGAATAGTCTGTAACAGGCCAGCTATGATAGTGTCCACACAGGGAACATGGCTACAAACACATTGCACAAAGCATGATACAGTACAATATATGCCCCAATGGTAGGTATGCTGTAGCCATACCTATTGAGTTGTGTGTACAACTGGCTGTCACTGATATGGTGGGAGGTGACAGTGATATGTATTAAGAACTGTGGTAACCTTGCTCATGACTTGGTCACACCTGTGCCCATCTTTATGTCTTTCAGGCATGATGTCCCATGGAAAGCTACTAGCCTACACAACAGCTGAAAATGAAATTCTGATGAATGATCTCATACAGCACTCAGCAATCTTGTTTGGCCGGGCCGCCCATGATCAGAAGGAGAGGACTGCACTGTGGAACGACCGAGTCCACAGGGTCAATGATGTTGACTGCACAACCGCAGTTATGAGCAGGTCCGGCATCATTGTTCTGACCTGCTTCACAATGCCCATCAGTGTGCTGCTGCAGTCCAGGGGGATCACCTCGCCACAGGGGGGCCATGCCATCCATCACCCTGACATGTTTGCAGGAGCTCCTAGCCAGCCTCATGGCATCTGCCCTTCCACACAGCCAGCAACCGGCAGACACCTTTGTGGAGGTGGGTGCCACCCACACACCAGACGAGGAGCGTACAGGTAAGGCCACAGGGCACATCAATAGACCACTGTTGCATATAAATCCATATCGGTACAGGTAGATCATGCATATCTGACATGTCATAGATATATTTTGTTGCTGCATAGTAGTGATAAACAGATGTGCATATGTGGTAGTATTATGGACATGTACTGTTGATGCATTTTAATGCTGCACCCACCCTGTAGCAATGCCACAGTTGTGGCCACTGACTTTGCATCTCTCACCCTCTTATGTAGGTCCCTCCAGGATACCACCAAGGCAGCAGCCTGTAGCTGGTGAGTATGGTTTATGTAGATGCTTGCCAATACACCGGGCATGTAATGGTGATGGTATATTCCATGCACACATCTAATACACTTACCCAGAATGCATGCTGTACATTTGCACGTATTGTTGCTGTTAAATGCATGGCACCACAGGGGTGACCTTGATGGAGTAATGGAAGGGTATGTCAGACACCTGCATGATAACTAACATCTTGTCATTGTGGAATGTGTCCACAGGGAGTCACATAATGGTGGGAGACATGGTCTACAGTAGAGACATGTTTGGAACAACACCCATATACAGTGCAACACTAGCAACTTGTAGGACAATGGCAACTGCTGCAGAGTTACACTATGGCATAAGGCATTACTGTGGTCCACATTATCAGCTAGCACTAGGCAGTAACATGTGGTGTTCAGTGTATGGGACACTGCAAAGTGACACTCATGTGCAGGCCTTAGTTGTCATGCATCTGCAAAAAGGCTGAATGATGGCGGGGGTATCAGCATGACACACCAGTGCACTGTAGCAGGGATCCGAAGGATGCTAAGAATGGCTGTATCTGATATAGCCAGGTCAGGAATTGTGGCAGACGTAACCCTACCCCCACAGCAATAGTGATGGCAGTGTGTGAACACCAAGGGATGTGCACATGAGTAGACCTTGCAATCATGCAGATTAGGGGGACATGTGTAGGGCAGACTGAACATACACTGGCAAATGCAGATGGCCATGCTAGTATACCCCTGCCAGGAGTAGTGACTGCTGTAGTACACATAAGAGTACCATCATGATAAGGGTGTGCACACATATGCCCACATGGAGTGTATGCATCGTGGTCAGCATCTGCACACTTAACACATTCCGTAGACACTGGATGTGAAAGTACAGGACATATGTCACATATTGGGCTCATGTATTGTTAAGATATGCGGTGATGTGGTCTCATGGCAAATCAAGGATGGATGCTTCATATCAATAAGGTTGTGTGCACCCCCATAGCCATGGTATGCTCTGATGGTTGCCAGTGTAATAGTACTGGATTGGTCATACATGGTCCGCTGATGTTGAGAGCTGTAAATCAGACATCAGGCATTCACAAATGACATCTGTCCAGATATCGTCCCAGGTATGTGTTGCTGAAAAACATAGGGGCTGCGAGCATTAAAGCTGACATAACTGACACAGTAGTACACATTCAGCAATGGGTTGTACACCTGTGAGGTGTGGTGCACAGTACATGGCAGGGTGCAGAATAGGTGAACTGCAATACTGTGTACATGGGTGAAGTGATATCCAGGGAAAGGGGCATCACCTAGTGACATAGCACATGCATCGCACACGTGTATACTGTTGCTAGCATGGATTGACCATAGCTGTACTACATGCTGTTGTGTACCATATGTTATGCATGTTGACAGATGGGTAATAGGAGGACTGTGTGTACTATCATGGTGCAACCTCACCTGTATGTGTGTGTGTGCAACCTGGTGGGTAGTTAGTCTGTAGGGTCATTCTGGTGAAGTGGAGGGAGGTTAATGCATGTAGGATGCATATGTGCATGTATGTGTGTTTGTGTGGGTGGCTATGTATGATTGTGGGGTGTCCATACAGCAGTACCTCCCTTTGGGATCATGCAGTACATGGACATGGACTGCCACATTACATACCAGGAATACTTGTCATGTATGTAATCACAGGACAGCTGGTAGTATAATAAGGTCTGTAGCATGTAACAGGCATTGAGAGGGAAGGTAGACACCAGGTATACCCTTAATATTGCATTCAGCAGAGAGGTGACCTACAACCCACGTATGCAGCACTACAGATGCATTGGGGAAGTACTAGTCAACACCAGGGAGTGTATCCATATATTACAGTTGTCACATGATAGGCTGATTGAGCAGCATATCTAGCATGTACTGAGCAATACATACACATGACACATCAGTGCGTGATATAATGGAGTGAACATAGTAGCCCACACATATAGGGCCATGCTAATGATGTCCGGACATACACAGGGTGAACATTGAATTACAGCAGTGAGGCCATCTAAAACCACTACACACAGATCAGGCAGGTAATGTAGTAACAGGTCTTGTGTTGTGATCAATTGTCTAGGCATTTAGAGGACTGATATGTTAATGAGTGGTATCAATGTGTGTATGTTACCAAGTGTGATGCAGGATGGGGAACACATGGAAATATATGTGGGACTGTCTGTAAAGTCAAGGACAGGTAGGTATTACAGTGGTGTGTGTGTGCGTGTGTGTGTGTGTGTGTGTGTGTGTGTGTGTGTGTGTGTGTGTGTGTGTGTGTGTGTGTGTACTGTTAGGCAATGCTGTACAGGTTTTAAAGTGTGCTGTTTTCCCCCACAGGTGGCGAGGTGGGTCAGGGTCCCTCCTGCATGCAATCTGATGTTGGTGTCCATACAGACACCGAAGATGATGATAGTACTGTTGAGGCACAGGTGGGTTTGTCAGGGGCCAAAACAGTGCCATCATTTGACATCCCCCATTTCGCCACCCCAACCCCGCACACAGTTTCAGTGCTTATGCATATCCCATCACCAGTGGCCATAGCGGATGGACAGCTGGCATTTGATGGTAGTGCACAGGAAAGTGTGGTAGCCATGTCTACTGTGTCTGGTCGCTGCAGGCATAGCCGGATATCTGGCGGGGCACCACATAGGCAGATGTCCCAGGGTGATCATGGTAGGGCTGCTGGACATCATGCCCATGGCAGAGGAGACATAGCTGGTACCAGCAGGCGCATGTTTCAGGCTGTCATGGTGGTGCAGGCACGTATGGAACTTTACACCAGACAGGGCCTGAGACTGCAGAGGGCTGCTCTCACATCTGCAAGCGACAACTTCTGCAAACTGTCTGATGCCATCTGTGCTTATACGGAGCTCATGGATAGATGGTCTGGTGAGATGATGGCCCTCATCAACCATAGTATGTCTGCGCTTGAACATGTGGTGGGGGTGCGGTGAAGGCCGTGTAGATGTAGACCAGCAACACCAACAGCTGGGAGTCAACGTGGACGTGCTATGAAACTAAGGGGCTCTCGTATTGGCAGTACCAGCCCCAGCAGTGCAGGGGGGCACTGTCCACATCACAGCAGGCCACGAGCACGTGGTCCTGGCCAGTCCCAGGAGGGACCTGGTGCCAGTAGACATTTGTCATGGTCAGGTGAGAGTAGCACATTGAGGCCTGTACTTGACGTGCCATGGAACCCCTGGCAGGCACAGTCCACGTGTTCATGGCTGGAGGCAGTGAACTGAACACCCTGTTGGGTATGGTCTGCGGCTATCCATAAACACCTGTACAGGGCAGCCACATGGCAGAACTGTGTGCATGCATACCCACACACTATACAAACACACCTAGAGCAACCCCATACCTACACACACCACATCACCATGCCCAGTTCACCTCAGTACACCCCTCACCCCCACACATGGTGTCAAATGTATGGCCCATCCTCGGCCTCTGGCAAACCAACTACACACCCTGTGCATATGATGATACCTGTACCACATCCCTATCATACATACCATCAATGCAGGGACAGGCTAATATGGTTCTCATGCACACAGTGACTGTACTACAGTGTACCACAGTATTGCAGTGTAACATGTTATAAGGATTAAAGTGTAATGCATATATGTCCGGTAGTGTAGCCATCCAGCAATGATGCATTATAGCTGTTAGTAACATTGGTTGATTGTGGTCTATATAATGTTAGCCATTTGTGTTGTAGGTGTACATGTGTCAGCACGAGGATGGTCTGCAGTCATATTCCACAATGGGGTATGGCACTGTGTGGATGCTGTGACATATCTGGGGTACAGTTGAACACATGTCACAGGTTAGTATAACAGTTATTGCCTGTGCCACATGGACAGGTGACCCACTGGGGCATGTATAATCTGCAAACTGATGTAGACCCATCCACATACATGCACACTGTTACTTGGCAACACTGGGACTAGACCCCATACCTAGGTATGTAGTGATACTGAAGTGTGTGACTTCCATTGCACACACCACACAGCATTTAGGGTGAGGTGTGTCCCAGGTTACATGTTACATGCAGAACATCCCCAGACATGTACAGTATACTAATGGGGGATGTAATGGGTGTATATGGACAATACATAGTGTGACATACCTTCATATACACATTAATAGACACACAGGAAAACACACATCTGAGAGACCAGGGCCAATTGCTGCTAACTAACTTGACCGTCTGTCCAATGTGTTACAGGTAGGGTGCACACAGCACATCCATAACTGGCCTGGAATGTGATATCAGTTACGTGTATGGTTGATGGTGACAGTGGTAACCATAATGTGGTACATGGGACATATACCGTGTGTACCTTGGTGTAATGACAGTGTACACAGCACCGACATCCCCCAGTGGATACTGTACGCCCTGAAACCCATGATGACACTCTGATATATCCACCATCACACATTGGCCACAACTGCGATATAACCCATTGTAGATCCCAACAGTGGTACTACAGGGATATGCATCTAATGCAAATGCCACACGTTTAGCAGGCTGTTGCATTGTCATGCCTCACCAATGGGCAGCAACAACACTATCTGTACTACCATGTCTCAATGTGTATTGTAATAGGAGTATGTGGCCTCGGAATGCTGTACTCTACAGATAAACAGACATACATCCACTTGCCAGAACACAATGGGTATCCCATGCCTAGCAACCCATTTGTACAACACTGTTGTGATGGTACTGCAAGGCTCGTGTAGCCGGTATGGAGAGGAGCTTAACAGGGTACATGTAATGTCCCATACAGCAGCAGCCACAACTGGCTATGGAAATGGGTGTTGTGGTGGTTGTGAAGGCCCTCATGGAATTCCCATGTACAGATGTGCTAACACACAGATACTGCTATACTCAGTCATGCACACGTACACATGTATCAGTACTGGGTTGCATCTCTGCAGGTGGACATAGCTGTGTACCTAGCTATTGTCCAAGGAGAGATGGGTTGTGTAGGGATTGTGTGTACAGTGTTATCCTGCCATCTACCATCTGGCAGCAGACAAGCCATCGACAGACACTACTGTAGTGACCCTCAAGGTGGAAGTGACATGCATCAGCCATTCTGCCAGGTGCCTCCTACACATGGCCACTGAGGTGATCAAGTTGACATGCATGCAACATGCATTACAACACATGGTTAGTGTCTGTGATGGAGACTTGTACCCAAGCATGTTCAGTTGACTGTGGTAGTGTAGTGGAGGTACCCGTGGCATGTGGTGCATACAGGGTGCTATTTCCAATATGTGCCAGTTCTTACACAGCTGGGCAGACATGTCAGTGTCAATCAAGCTTAGGATGCCTGTACATATCCCAGTGAGATACCTGCCATCTGCACATCCGTACAGGGACTGACAGTCATCCGCTTGGCAAGTATATATGCCGTAGGATGAATGTGTTGACAGATAGACGTTTGACAACAATATGTATGCCATAACTACATGACAGAAGCCCTTGCTATTATGTGCTGTACAGACGGTAGTCTACAGTTACATTCCACGTCGGATCATTACCCAGTAGGGGTTATATACTGTGACACTGCTCACACACCAGGGATACAACAGGGAGGCCACAAAGTCCAGCTATGCCTGCAGGTGTGCCTGCTGTCAGTCTACTTTTGCATGGGTAGGCACTGTCAACAGTAGTACCACCATCATACACTACATGCCAGTGTGACAGCATGTACCCTGGGCTACTACCCCTGTATGTAACAAAGTCACATGGATAACAGTGCTGTACAAGCCTCACATACGTCTGTGTCCCAGACATGACACTCACACCCCTTGCTACCATAATGACAGCACATAGGCGTATGTATTGTACATGGCATTACCAATACTTATTATAGATGTCATTACCCTGCTATGTTATCAGAGTGGGTGGTGTGAACTGGTTACCAGGGCTAAGCCATGCTTAACAGGTATCAACATTGCTCCAATATAACAGCTAAGCTGATTTGCGCACTAGTAGTGAAGTCTACACTGTGTAACCACCCATACGTTTACCCATAGCTTAGCACCACATAGTTTCGCACAAAACCACGCAAACACACTTAAAGCTGCTCAAAACTGCCTTAACTACTCTGTATCTGACAGCCCTTGTTCTGCCCAGCAACAAAATGAACAGCCCTTGCAGGTCTTGAACCCAGGACCCTGTACACTAAAGTCACAACATGTAACCACTATGCCATAACCACTGTGAAGACAGCTGTTGTTTTTTCAATATATCTGTCAATACACATATTGATTAGTATTGAACAATTGCCTTTACTACCACAATTGTGTAGTACTTGTTATTAATATGACTGTTGCATCACAAATGCTGTTTTAACATAATGTACACATAGCAGATACATACGGTGAGATGCATCTTGGAGAGTATACACATATGTGAGATTTACACATGACAGGAATATGGATATTTACATATAATACGTTGAAATATGTCTACATGTACATAGACATGTATATTCATGCATATGTCTGTATACACATCTGTATAGTGCACCATATATATGGGCATGTGTACATCTCTTTGTATGTACATATATGTGTGTGTGTGTGTGTATACATATATATATATATATATATATATATATATATATATATATATATATATATATATATATATAGCTATATATGTATGCACATCCTAAGCGTACAGATATGCCTATGTAGATATATACGTAGATATCTATAACTATGTGTGCATACATATCTAATCTGATATACCTATTACTGTCAATATATATGTAGATATCCATAAGTATAAGTGCATATGTATCTCTATCTGTATATGTGTAGACATATATTGCTGTGTATATGCATATATCTGAGTGTTTATATGCATATATATGTATATATACATATCCATCTATGTATGTCGATATGTATATGTGTATATATCTGTATAGATATATGGATAATTATATATACATATATGCCCACCATATGTCATGAACATGGAGTGGAGCCTTACCTCAGCCCCAACAGTCCCAACCTCGTAGTGCAAGGGGATGTCAGGTATGTAGTGCAGGTATATATGTAGACTATTGCTACTGTGGTAGGGATTGTCTTCACAGACGTGTGTGGGAGGTCACATCTACTTTTAACATGTGCGCCATTGGCTACTGACAGACATCCTAAGGACATCATAGTACAATACCACTGCTAGCACAGTAATGATCCTGTGGAATACAGCAGAGATATGGCCAATAAATGTCGACAGTCTGACACACTCTGGTCAGTCCAGAGGTATACACAGAACCCCCTTAGTGCAAGACATGTAGACCAAGCCTGACAATGTGGATGTTAACAGCCATGTAGATGGGTATAACACAAATACTGGTATAGGTTTTCCCCCATAGGTTATGCATTCACACACGCCTGTCTGTCCTGCCACATAATAACCGCTGGTATAGAGGTGCCATGGGCACATATTACCCACTAGTTAGTGACATACATCTGTACAGCATCCCACTGCTTTGTCTAACATACATGACTGTTATGGTGGCCTGGCAGCAGTAAATCTGGCAAGTATCTGGACATAACATCACACTGGGTAAGTACATTAAGCTGCTAGGCATGTAGCAAAGCACTGTGCATGCTACAGGCAGACTGCCACAACACTGGCCTACATTTCTTATGGGGGAATACAGATGTACCTGCATATATAGCAGGCTCTACAGGCATGTCACAGCACAGAGTAACAGACACCTGTGTGAAAGTGCATAACCACAACTAATGTGAACACAGCCACAGCCACATATGGTAGCTAGCGTAATATTACATTATATGGACTATTTGATCAACACTATCCTCATATATGCCACTCACACACTAACCCTACATATACTGGGCCACTACACAGTGTGGCCCGATGCCTGTCTGTGGTATGGGGCATGTGTGTGTTGGGCCCTACAAGCATGTAAGCCGATAGGGTAACATACAGTGGAGCAGCATGTAACATTAGATATAACAGGACCATGAACAATGACATCTACCACAGTCTGTACACAGGCCAAGGTACATATTCACAATACACACACTGTTGACAATCACCATAAGTACACAGACCTCAGTACTGTACACACAACCACAGTATGCCCAGGTTATGTCCTCAAAGAGAACCCCTACTATACATAACATGTGTTGCAGTCTGATATCCCACTGGCTTATCAGGTATGATGTCAATAAATGATGGTGTACAGGACATATGCACCTCTTACTGCATGACATATGTACACAGGTTGACAGAGTTGCGGCTGGTGGCACAAACACAGGGCCAATATTGACATGTTGCTGTGATAACCGCATACATTTACTGTTGCAACAGGGTTTGCTGCAACATACGTCCTATGAGGGATATGAGGTCAGTAACTCTTATGTCTGTCACCATGTACTGTCTGCAATACTCACACTATGATTCTGCAGTTCACAGATAAGTGCTCTGTGGTTAACACAAGAAACAAAAGGCACCACACATTGCCCAGTCTGCAGATGACCCTACAGATGGGGGTTTCCTCAGAAACATAGCACTGTCCTGACAGGTATTAAAACATGTAGAACAGTCATATCCACACACACCCTGTTAAACCAACATTACTCCAAATGCAGAATAGCAACACTTACATTCTGTAGTCATGTCAGGCACATCCCCCTCATGTGTGTTGGCCTGTTTCCACAATGTAAGTTGTTAGAGATAAATCCCTACTCTATCTGTGATGCTGTTTGCCAAACAACAGATCTAGGTCCTGCTCACAGTGAATGAAAAGGCCCCACACCAACATGATGTTCCTAGATATTGGAGTGTGTTTCCATGCAATTGGCTATGGGAATGTTACCACAGGTGTTCCACATACAATCAGCTAGAGAAGGGCTGCAATTTGTGCAGAGGCCATCATTTGATCATGAGCATCACTTACAAAACACATGCTGCTGCCTAAGCAAAGCAGGTGTAAGTCTCCACATCCACCAGAGAGGGAGTGAGAGAGGCAGACAGAGGCAAAGATAAGTCAGGGAGGGATGGGAGAGTAAAACTTAAGCATGTTTCTGTCAAAAACCTACCAGTACAGGGTATCAAACCCCTGACTGAATATGTATTTCTATAACATGTCTATGCAGTTATTGGATGCGCCACATAGGTTACATGTTGAGGAGCCCTCCAAATGTATATGTGATGGTGAGTGACATCTGTAACAGTGATATGGTAGCTATACGGTAGGTGTAGTACACATGCCTGTCCGCATAAACAGGTGTCAGCGTCAACACAGCCACACTCTCTCAGGAACCCACACACATTGACACACTTGGCAGGGTCAGGAATACAACTCCTCACTAGTTAGTTTGCCACAATACAGTACTATGCAGGTATCACATGCACCACAGGGGTTATCCAGAGGTTATATGGGCAAATGGTATGTGGAGGTGTCTGACATCAGACAGCATACATCAGTATGCCAATGGGGGTTGTAGTGAGTGTGAATGTGGTCATAAGCATCATACACCACACACACAGACACAGAGTGCCAGTACTGACATGCATGGGTGCATTGCTTCATGGGGTGTGTAGTGGTTGACTGTGCCAGACAGCTATACAAGGCTAAGTGATTGGTATACCTTGGCATCAGGCCAAATGACAATGGTCTGCAGTGTGGCTCAGGGGTGTAGTGTCTGGATTGGCCCACACAGGTGGGTATTGTATTCACCATCCAGTCACCTGGGTAACTATTGTGTGTGGCCATTGCTGTGCATTGCTTGCCATGTATGTGTTCTTTAGTCCATGACATGGATGGTGTCTGGGATGTGCACACATTCTACATGCATGTACAGTGACATGTGGTACTGTACCTGGGGTATCTGGCCCATGTTGTGTACACAGATTGTTATCATCAGATGTGCCAGTCCTGGCCTCATGTGGTAGGAACTGGTAATGGACAGCAGGTTGACCCTGCACCTACATTGATAGCAAGATACAGGTATTCCCTAGTGTCAGTGGCATCTGTCCATACAGGGCATGTGTTTAAGGCATGGGTATGTGCTTTGTGGGTCACATTTGATGGCACCACAGGTGTTGCAGGTGTCCAGTGGGGAACATAGTGAAAGTGCACCGTCTGCATGTACGTGCCTATTGGACTGATGGATAGGGTGCCGTAGTCCACTGCAATCACATCATGGTTACTATCTGTGGGCAATATGCAGAGTACTACCAACATAGCGTTTGTTGCCTAGGCAAGTGTGTTTGTGTATGAGACATGGGTTGAGAGTGTTCTCTGGGTAATACAAGGGTTGCTAACTTTGTTCACCAGGCTTTGATGTCACATGTAGGGGTATGGATTTGCACCCCAGCCTCTCGGCTATTTCACATCTGTTATCACTGTAAGGTGGACATTGTGAAATATACTAGGGCCACCGTATAAGAAATTTGCAAACCACGCCCCACAATGAGTCCAGTTGTTCCACACTCACAGCCACCTCCACACAGGATACGAATGACAAGCACAGACAGAGACACAGACACACACACACACACACACACACACACACACACACACACACACACACACACACACAGACACACACAGACACACACACACACACACACACACACACACACACACACACACACACACACCTGCCATGTCTGGGATTAGAACTCCTATCTAACTAGTTTATTACACTACAGCACTAGGCAGTTATAGGACTTGCCACAGAGATTACTGGAGTATTCCTTCCCCAAAGATGTATTTCACAGTGAATGACATCAGCAGGCTTGCCAAAGTAGGGCATTTGGATTGTAGTGATTGTGACTAGCCTAAAAAGCATTGCTCCCTAGACCGACATAGAAACACACACACAAACAACCACACTAGCCATGTGTGGGAATAGAACACCTACCAGAGCACAATATCACACTACAGCATTACGCTGTTATAGGACGTGCCACAGAGATTACTGGGCTACACCTTTCCCAAAGGTGTATTCACAGTGAATTACATCAGCAAACTTGCCAAAGTAGGGCATTTGATCTGTAGTAAGTGTGACTAGCCTAAAAAGCTTTGCTCCCTACACAAACAAAGAAACACACAAACAAACATCCACACGTGCCATGTGTGGGACTAGAACCCCTACCAGAGTTCCATATCTCACTACAGCATTACGCTGTTATAGGACATGCCATGGAGATTAACGGGCTACACCTTTCCCAAAGGTGTATTTCACAGTGAATAACATAAGCAGCCATGCCAATATAGGGCATTTGAATTGTAGTGCATGTGTCTAGCCTAAAAAGCATTGCTCCCTACACAGGCAGAGATACATACTTGCCATGTCTGGAATTAGAACGTCTACCTAACTAGTTTATCACACTAAAGAGTACGCAGTTATAGGACACGCCATGGACATTACTGGGCTACTCCATTCCCAAAGGTGTATTTCAATGTGGATGACCTTAGCAGGCTTGTCATAGTAGGGCTATGGGGAGGGCAGTGTGTGTGCATGGGCCATAACCCATTCATCTAGAGGTTGACACACCACATCCGGGCACACGCAGGGTTATATTCTGCAGGTAAGTGCATACAGCTGCTAGATGACTACTGCCTTGTACAGTCATGTTGTACAGCTAGCACTTGCACCACATAGTCTGTAATGCTGACAGATACCGGTGGCTAATGTCTACAGTGAGTGACATTTACACCTCATGTGGTTGTAGCCATTTGGCTGTGTGCTGGGTGGGACAGGCCTCTTGATGGATGACTCTTTGTCACAGTCACTGTCTTCCACACATCTATGTATGTCTACTTTTGGCTTATTATAGTGTGTTGTCCTTGGATATATGTCTGTATTCCTATCCACTGTGTGTGCAAAGCATGACTGGTGCACACTGAGGAGTGTATGCACTAACATCTGCAACTGTCAGATATGTATGGTCCACGGTTGTTTGCAGACATGGGCTTCATTTGTTTAAGTGTGTGAGCATGCCCAGTATGCCCTTCTGTATTGAATGTGTGGATCCATTCCAGGTAGTTTGCACTCCAGTGCAAACCTTTGTGTTGTACACCTACAGGTAACAAACTGTTTCTGCAGGCTATCCGTAGATCATATGGCAATATGGGGACAAACTGTGCAGGGGATAGTGTGTACTGTAGGTGATTGTGTCTGCGCTGCTTCTGCTACATGGTACTGCTGTTAGCAGAGATATTCAGACATGTGTACTATTATACACTGTGATGTTGTATGTCCTCATGTACTGTTAGGTGGACATTTTTGCTCACATTGATGTCCTAGGGGACAAGGGTGACTGCAGCTGTGTCCAGTATTGTGGGCAGATGCCTACATATGCCATTCTGGAGGGACAGCTGCAGACAATTGCTGCTGGGTCTGTGCATCCAGTTCAGCACCTTGGTACAGTGCTGGCAGAGGATCACATACTTGTACATCCATCAACATGACACTATGGCCTTATCTTGCTATGGCAATACCTCACAGTTGTGCAGAGTCACACATGTTACCCAGAGGCAGAGGCCATGAGTCAGGACATTACCCCCATTGTGGTGTATGGGCAGTTATGTAGCCACCCATTTATGTGTTTGCAGCCAAGGATAGTGTGCACACACAGCTGTGTGTTGGACCTTGCACATTCCATGCTGCCCATGTTCCCACCCCCTCTATTATTCTACATTATGCATACATCCTCTGATACTTTCCCTAAGGTTATCATCTCATCACAGCTGTGCTTTGGTGTTGGTCCCACAGTTCATGCAGTGGGACATGGTGCACATGTTACTGTGGTTTGTCCATATGGCCTTGCATATGGCTTATGTGGAGTGTATTATGTTATTTGGGTGTCCATGACATAACATGCATTGGTAGTATGTATGATACACAGGCCTTTGACAGAGGCCTGTAGGCCATTTGGTGTTGATGCGGGCCAGCTGTGGCAGGCCATTGCATTCTGTCAGTCCTACAGTCTCAGACCACCATACAGTATATTCCCCTGGGGTGACAGGGTAGTTGTGCTAGGTGTTCATGCCAATACTTTCTATCAGTCTTGATCAGCTGGCAGGGTGCTACCTATGGCTAGGGACACACCTGCACTGCATGCTGCATTCTTTCGCTACTGCCATATACAGGTGGGGCCATATTGTACCCATTCTCCACAGCAGGGATACAACCAGAGAGTTACCTGTGGGTGGTGTTTGGGTGTGCTGGGTGCATGTGTGCTATGGACACTACTTGCATCTGATGCACAGATATGCATGGGGCATTCCAGTTATGCTGGCATGTGCAGGTGCATCAGCTGTTTCCCAATACATCAGTCCTACCACCTTTGTGATCTGCAAGTGTTCGGGCAGATGACACCGGTATCCCCTACTACAGGCCCAGATGTGATGCACACCTTTGTGTATAATTCCAAGGGTGTGCCCATTTCACAGTTACACATTATAGGCTGTATGCCTGGGGTAATTTCCCCTGTGTACTGCTTGTATATCTATCTCAACAGCCATGCCATGTCAATCTTTCAGATGGTGGCACATATTACCACCATATATTTACAATGGCTTACTGCTAGCATGTGTTATACTTGTGGGAATTGTCTTTGGCACTGCAGTTGCGAGGACATGGCCCTGTTATCAGCAGTAGTGGGCAATGGCCACCAGGTCATACCTCAACATGCATACATACTGACCACTCTCACACAATATGAAACACACACCAACCTAACACACACCTGTATATTGTGCAAATGCTACAATCTATCCTGCTACCTTGGCCACCTCTGGGCATCTGTGCTCCACTGGTATTATACCTACACATACATGTTATTACATTTCTACATAGGATTGGGGGGGCATACCTGATTGTTACTACATGTCTACATAGGATGGGGGCTACACCTAACTGTTTCTACATTGCTACACAGGATTGGAGGGCACACCTGCCTGTTACTACATGTCTACATAGGATGGGGGGGGCACACCTGACTGTTACTACTGTCTACATAGGATATGGGGGGGGCACACCTGAATGGTTCTACATTGCTACACAGGATTGGGGGGGCACACCTGACATTTGTACACATTTGCTATGACTGTACTGGTATGTCAGGTACTCCATTTCATTATGTTTTCTAACCTATCATGCTGACTAGAGGCATGTCAGTGTACTACAGGTCTTATGTTTCATTGACCTACATATTAGTTTCTGACTTCCTACCCTTCAGAACTAACATCTCACTGCCTGACCTGATGTAGTCTGTCTGTGTAGGCCTGGAGGGAGGTTACCCATAGGCATCATTCAGTGGCCTTAGCACAGCCTTTGTTTGTGTTTGTCTACATCTGTCCTGCTGGCTGTGACTGCTGTTGGGTATGTGAACCTCCATGACTGGCATGTGTGTGTGTCATATGGACACACATGTGGCCCAGCACATTTCCTGCAGTGGGTTTTGTTACCATGTGTAGTACTGGCTACTATGGTGACACCCATATTTGTTACAGATCTCATACTGCCACTATAGGTGTCTACTATCTGCTGGCATCACATCAGCCGCCTGATTTCCTTGCATGTTCACATCCATAACATAGATACAGGTAACAATACATACTTCTACATTTGGCAATTTGTAAGTTGAGTGACTTACCTTGTGGGTATGCCAGTATTGAGGATGGTGCTGAAGGGCTGCCTATGTTGGATGCACATAGTACACTCCCTACACATGGATGAACACAGGTAGTGTCATGTTTGGCATCCCTTTTACTGTATGTGCGAGTCAGAGAGAGGTGTCATTCCCTGGGTCCCTCCTGTGTCAATGTATGTGCTATGCATTGCCTCTTTGCCAAGGCCAGGGCATATTGGGCATGCCTACTTCTACCTACTGGGGCAGGCTCAGGTTGTTCCTCCTCTGAGTCACTCTGTGCCTGTGCAGGCCTTGGCAATGGTGGGGGGCTGTGTGGCCCTGCCCCATGCTGTTTCTGCTGCAGCTGTTTCCACAGGATCATATTGTGTAGCATGGCACATACAATGACAATTTGGGTACATGTAGCTGGTGAGTACTGCAAGGCTCCACCAGATGTGTCCAGGCACCGGAACAGTGACTTGAGCATCCCAAACACATGCTCTGTTATAATTCTGGTCTGTGCATGTGCCTCATTATGGAGCTCTTGTTCAGGTGTGTTTGCATTTCTGATGGGTGGCATTGGCCACGGCTCCAGTGCGTAACCAACATCCCCCACTAGGTGAAAAGGATGTCCCCATTGGCAAATCTCTGGTACAGCTGTGTCAGATGCCAGATGTGGGAATCATGATAGCTTCCAGGGCAGCCAGCGCACACATTCATTATTATGCCCTGGGCATCGCACATGGCCTGGCAGTTGATGGGGGGGGGCCTTGCGGTTGATGTATACCCTACCCCGCTCACCGTGTGGTGCTTTGATGCATATGTGCGTGCAGTCTATAACACCACCTACCTCAAGGTATTCTGCTATTTGGTGGAACAGATGCATATTGCTGGCCAATGCCTCACGGGTGTTGGGGAAATATACGTGCTCACCAGCATGTGGTGACATGGCATCCAGGAACTGTTGGAGTACCCTGGATGCTGATGCCTGTGAGATCCCCATCATATCCCCAGTTGGCCTTTGGAAGGTACCTGTAGTTAGTATTCTTAGGCCTACACATACCTTTGTATCCACTGGGATGGGTTCCCCCTGTTAGTTCTGTGCGTTAAGCGTGGCCGGCACAGCTCAACAATTTGCTATAGGAGGTCCCTGTCCACCCTATTGTGTTCCACTATCTCTAGCTCATGTAGCTCCTGGTAGGTTACCCTGGGTCTGTACACTCTTCTCTGTCTCCTCACTGTGGGTTGGTAGACAGGATTCACATCCTCAACACCCTCAGCCTCTTCCACATGTTGTATGATAGCTATTGCAGCCCCTATCATTTTTTTTGTTGTTTTGTTTGTTAAAAGTTCCCCACTTGTATACACCAGTGGTGTAGAGTATGTGGGAAAAAACAGAGGGAAAGGTGTTTGCATAGTTTATAGTAGTGTTCTGGGCTGGGCTGGTCTGCTGCCTATGTAATTGTCTGATTCTGATACATTTCACCTGTCAGCTATGCTAGTTCTCCTAGATTACCTTCCTACTGCTGTTTTCCCTTCCTATTGCCTTCCTGTTTAAGCCCAGGGGTGCGCCGCACAAACACAGTGCTCAAATGTGCACAGAGCTGCTATTTCCTGGTTTACTTTTTTTTTCCTTTAAAACCCGGTGCGCGGCATGCACACCCGCTTAAGCAATTTAAAGAGTACTAGGCAGCCTCAGATATACTCCCTTGCTTAGCTCTGCCAAGCTAAGGGCAAACCCGAGCCACAGGGCTCCAATCAGCTTAAAGTATGCCTCACACACACCCCTATGATATCAGCTAACTCCTAGGCTTGCACCAAGCTATTCCTGCTCTTACACTGTTGGGTGCAGACTAGCATGCAGAGGAAATCTGGGATTCAGTATCATTCCCCTTATTTACACAGGATTGCCTGCTGATGCATAGTTACATGTCCCACACTGAGCCTGCCCCCTTAGCAACCACTATTCACTGGCCATGTTGTCCTCTGCCTGCCATTGAATAATGGCAAAATAGTGATTTTGGTTAGAATGCTTATTTTATGTTTTTTTTCTTATTTTCTGCCCGATCCCGTTTGAGCGCCGCTGCCCTACGCTTAAACAGCAGAAGTTGGCTAAAAAAAAATAAAAATTGATTTTTTTTTTATTTTTGCAAGCCTTATAGTTGGCCATTGGCATATTTTCTACATGATAGCCACCCTTTATTTGGAGCTGTCATGGCTCCATTTTGTAGTTTGCAGAAATGTACTCCATTACTGGCGGAGTACATTTCTGCAGATTACACTAGTCCTGCACAGCTGGTTTCCAGCTTCCTGGATCGTAAATTTACATCATCTGCATAGAATTCTCCTGCAAATGGGGTAATTTGCATATAGGGGCTGAGTCCGTGCAGGACTAGTGCAGAAGCGCTCGTGCACATCCCTACAGGTTATTCCTGGATCGCACGGCAGACATATTGCCTGCTAGAGCTCCTGCACTAGTCCTGCAAGCCGTGCAGGGCTTGCAGAATCCGGGGGAAAGTTTTGGAATGGCCCAGCCAGAGCCCAGACCTAAATCCAATAGAATATCGGTGGGGTGACCTGAAGAGGGCTGTGCAAAAGAGATTCCTTCATATTCTTTTGCAAGGAAAAGTGGACAACTATTGCCAAGTCAAGATGTGCCATGCTGATAGACTCCTACCCAAGAAGGTTGAATGTTTTAATTAAATCAAAAGGTGCTTCAACAAAGTATTAGCTTAAGGCCATGCACAGTTATGCAACCAGCTTATTTCATGTTTTTTACTTTTTATATTTTTTCCCCTAACAGATTTGTTTGTTTTTCAATTGAATTGTACAGGTTATAGTCACATTAAAGGTGGGAAAAGTTCTAAAAGGATTTATTCTGGTCTCGTTTTTTATATCACAAAAAACTGTCATTTTAACAGGGGTGTGTACACTTTTTATATCCACTGTACATATAATATTAAAATGTAAGAAGGATAAATTCTGAAACTTTCTTTAAACCTGATGAATGATTTCCAGAAATATTTCTTGTCCGCTGTGGCGACCCCTGACCGGGAAAAGCCAAAAGAAGAACAACATTGAAAGCATTATGAACATTTTATTCCTTGAGTTTAATACTTTATTATTTATTCACTGTATAATGGCTTCTCAGTGGTAATCACTTTTCACAGTGTGTTACCTAATTTCAAACTATCTTTTGACTTCAAGTTCCATTCTGGCTAAGCCATACAGTGAAATGGGTCTTTGAGAATCTGTACAGTAATCTGAGCCTGCAATTTGCTAATCCATTTATGTCAGATTAACTATCAGTATGGAAATCATACTTTGGTTGTTTTGCTACACTGACTAATTTTAGCCTTATTTATTTTGATTTACTTTTTGTCAATTAATCTTGTTAAAACCCAGTGGGCGGTCATAACAGTTTTATAGGGAGCTATGCCCTGGTTAAATGGCTGTCTCAGAATACATGCAGAAGTTGTAGGAATGAATATATTTATTTACATATTTAAATGTATCTATTCATTTAAAAGTTGTTTGTTGCTGTGGTAATGCACTGATCACAAGGGATTAATTTCAGACACATAAATTGGTCAATTTGGAATCAAATGAAGCCCAAAGGATCAAGCTCATTTACAGCATAGTATGCTGTATTGCACCCATTAGCAGGTGCTTCAAGCTGATACACCAACATCCTGAACAATACATTAATATGGTTTTGCTGTAATATATATTAGTCCATGACTGTTTAATAAATCACATTGCCATTTAAATAAATGGCCAGATATGTGCTGTCTTAATGCTTTAACTCAAAGGGCTGGATATTTCAAAAATGCTCATGGGGGTATTTTTTGCACACAATTGGAATGCATGAATACAGATGAGCTACATTTGGTGTCAAGTGTGAATGCAAGAGTAGGCAAGTAATACAGTATTGTAAAGGAAAGCACCAAAATGTTACCTAGCCTTTACATATACTATGTTCCTTTATATCATATCAGTAAGCATTTGAAATGTGGGGACCAGCATACGCAAGTCATGTAATATGGAAATGTAATGGCTTAAAAATAGACTTACATATAACAAGTCCAAGATGGCCATTTATTAGTATACTCCCTTTTCTCTGAGATATAGGGATCTCAATGTTGGTATATGTAAGTATGGGGTGTGAAGGCTTGCCCCCTCTCACATCGGGGGATGCCGGGACTCCCTGGGAAAAAAAGTTTAAAAGAGAAGTGCAATGTTTGAGATTCAATTTTCTACTGGATTTTCACTCTTTTTTCCTCAGTGCTGGCATTCACTGTTACACGTGCAGACATTTCAATAGGAAACTCATCATATCTTCTCCAGGGCAAATGGTATAGTGGGTACAGTAAACTTATGTAAGTCCAAAGTTTCAAAACTAGGCTTCAGAATATAATAAACCACAAATTAACAATTACTGTTTTTCTTTCTTTTTTGAAGTACCAAATATTTCTCTTACCAGATGCTGCCCAGTATCGAAAACCATTTCCTTCAATCTCCCCATTGGAGAACTCACCCTCATAGTAACTTCCATCTTTCATTAGCAATTTTCCATGACCTAGTATGAAGTAAATGGAAACAGTAAAAGTCTACTAAAATATATATTTCTGGAATGTTCTCTATATTCTCTTTTCTGGTAATGCCAAAATCTTAACAGCTACAAAGTAAAATATGTAGAAAAGAGTATTTTAGATTCAATAAGTTGCTGTTGCTTCAGAAGTAGAAACCAATAATACTGTCTCAACAAAGTAAAGTTCATTCTCTCTCCCATTTTCCAGAGCTAGCATTGCCCTGTTCAGGCTCACAAGCAAGCCACAGAGTGAACTCAAAAAGGAGTAAGGGAACAACAGAAGCTAGTAAAATACAAAGTATACACAGGAAAGTCATGCAGTCTTCACACAGAGAATACCCTCATTTGGGAAGTAAACCAGAGAAATAAAAGTTATGTATGATAGATCTGTGTCATCTTCTTTTTGTCTGTTCAACATGTAAGTTGTCGGATCCAAATGATCTGACCTTGGCGCCCTACTGAATTCCCTCAGATTGAGCTTGCTAACTGGCCCTAAGCAACCATTATGTGTAAATATAGACATGTGTGTGTGTGTGTGTGTGTGTGTGTGTGTGTGTGTGTGTGTGTGTGTGTGTCTGTGTGCACGCGCCAAGAAAATAAGTGAACAGGCAGGGTCCATGAAGGGATCTGGCTTATCTCTAGATGCACAGAGACAAATTGGAAGGGGGGAGGAGGGAGAGTGTTGAACCAAATGAAAACAAAACAACACAATCAATTGTTATGATAAGTACATAACTTTTGTATCTGATGTTGTCTTTTTTCATCTGATTCAGCGTGTGGGACAGATTCCCAAACTATCTGATGGGTATCTGGGTGGACTCAGGGAAGGATATTCCTAAGTGTGGTAGAACCAATAAATGTGCACATCCTGGACTGCATATCTAATTTATAACGAGATACAAAAGTATTAGTTGAGGACCAAGTTGCTGCTGCACATATGTCATGTATAGCAAATGATTTAGCAAAGGTTGTTGAGAGTGCTTTAGGGTTTGTTTGTAGAGGCAAACAAAGAAAATGCAGCCATCTCGAAAGTGTTACTTTTTAGAAACAGACTAACCCGACTTTTTCTTGCAGAAGGATACGAACAATTGGTCTGATTTTCTGAAAGTCTTGGTAAGGTGGAGGTAAAATCTGAGTTGCCTCTGCACATCTAATGTATGTAATCCCTTTTAATGGAAAATTGGGAAAGAAAACTTGTAAATAAACTTGTTGATTTAAATTTGATTCAGAAACTACTTTTGGAAGAAATGAAGGGTTTGTTCTCAAAGGCCCTCTATCTTTATGAAAAAAAAAAAAAAAACTGGAAGGGAGCCTTACATTAAAGTGCTTGAAGTTTTAATACTCATTTGGCAGAGGTAATGGCAACCAAAGATATAGTCTTATCAAGACAGAAACTTCATATCTGTGTATTCTGTGGTTTCTGAGTTAAGAACTGTAACAGAATGGTGATATCCCAAGGAGGGAATGGCTCATGAACTAGAGGTCTCAGTAAGAAGAAAAGCCTTAGAGATTTTGAGGGAAGCAATGGAAGTGTAATTGAATCCTACATGGAACCTTGACATGGCTGCTAATTTTACTTTAATTGTTAATTAACTTGACCTGGACATTAAAAGTTCTGAAAGAAATTCTAAGGTTTTTGGCAGTGGTGCTTAGAATGGGTCTAGACCAATAGCAGATGCCCATATGGAAAAGTGCCTCCATTTGCTCTTGTAAGTCTTTTTTTAGGAGAATCCCTTTGAGAGGATGATATGATTCATACTACTGATGAAGAAAGCCTGGCATCTTTTGCAATTGTTACAACTGGAGAAATCATGTAGTTAGTTTTAGGGTCTGTAGATCTGCTAGAGGCATCCCGGAGGGGTGTGTAAGGAGATCTGAGAAGGGATCCAGCACCCATGGTGGGTGAATTAAGTGAGGCCAAAGAAAGGGGAACCATACCTCTTGAGGCCAGAAGGGGGCAATGAGGATTACTTTACTCTTGCACTGCACTGTTTTCTGGATGAACTTGGGGGTAAGAGAAATGGGGAAAAGGCATTAAGGAGGCCAAGAATGACATACAGCATTTCTTGGTGACTGACACTGTGGAGGAATGAGGGCAAAGTCATTTCTGCATTTCTTGTTTAGGTTAGAAGCAAAGAGGTCACAGCAAGATTGGGCCAAGTGGGTGAAAATCTTTGTTGTCACTGTTTCATTGAGA